>NC_132908.1:52963500-53270059 GCF_047675955.1 Chlorocebus sabaeus | reverse complement strand
TGGCAAACTTTAGAGGGATATTAAGCCATCCTAGTGCCCAATGGAGACTCTCTCCACAACTCGATGGGAAGCACTGGAAGAGAACTAAAAGGGGCTCACTTCCCCTCCTCAGTGACTGAGTGGCATGCTGTGTGCAATCAGTGCTGCATCGCTAGTGCCGCACATGAGCCTGACAGGGCTTGAGATGTGATGTTTCACTCCCCAGCACTGCTACTCATTCACGCTGGCCTTCCCTGGATAGCAGTGGGACTCACAACACAGGCTCCCAGCATCACTGTGCCCCTCAGAGTGCCCTGAACTGGTTGGGAAAAGTTCCATAGGGGCAGCATCAGAGCACTGCAAGGCCTGTGGCAAAGAACTGCATGTTCCCCTTAGGCTGCAGTGGCAGGACTGCCTGGTTCTCAAGGTCCCACTCCACAAAGCAGGAAGTAGAGCCTGGGCCACCAAGTACACAGAGAGTACAGAGCCCTAGAGAGAGCCGGATGGTGCTGATGCCACCTCCTGGAAGGCGGACTCGTCCCCCTGGAGGCATCCTGGACTTGACCGTCATTCCCTTGGCTTCTCCCTGCCTTCTCCTTCTCCATAGGGGTGGGCTTCCCGAGCTGAGGTAAATCAAACCATATCCCACAGAGTCTCATCCTGTTCTAGTTTTATAAGCATCCTATGCATTCTGAGGGGTGACCGTGCATGAGGAGAAACACCCCAGCCCGCTCTATAGCTCACAGGTGTGTCACCCTCAGTGCCCAGCTATGAGGCACCCTGAGCCTGGAGAGGGAGGGGAAATCTAAGACCAACCAATTAAACCCAAATCAGACTATGGAGTTCCTCTTGAGATCCTGTGTAGGCATTACATGGAGGACTTGGCAAAGGTTGAGAGAAATGGGAAAAATTAGATTCTGATAGGAGGCTCAGATAAAAGTTCAAGACAACAGAATAAATGCTGTCAAACTGACAAGCTCAAATGTATACACATATGGGACCCACCACTCAATAAAAGCATTAAACAGGGCCATGGTTCAAAAACCAAGCAGTTCTAGGAAAGATGCTGAAAACTGCTGTCACCCTGGGATATGAAGTTCCTGGTGTTCACATTGCCTCCTCAGCCAGATACCAGAGGCAAGGCACCAGCACGGGTGCCCAATGACAGTTTGCTAAGCTGAATTTGGATGTGGGGAGGCAGAAAAAATCCCTCCATGACCATACAGACAAGCATAGTGCAGGGAACGGTGTCTGCACGAGCCTGCCTCTAACCACTCCCGAGCCCTCTACACACTGAGCTGAGACCAATGAGAGGACACTTCCCTGGGGGCTGCTGAGGTGGCTTTCAGACACACCTGAGGAAGAGTTCCCATCTCCATTACACTGGGGCTGACTGTGTCCCCATCCTAAATCCCGGGTGTGTTATGTGAAGCCTCCTGCTTCTTCATTTTCCAGACCACCTACCCATCCAGTCATCTCCTGTGGCCCCAGAAAACAGCTGCAAGTTGTTCTTCTGACTGAAAAGCCTGACCTATGAGCATCTTTGTGGAGACAGGACTCCCTTTTGAATGGCTCAAGGATAGTTGCTGAGACCTGCACTCCCTACCCCAAGGTAATGCCATAGCCTCTGCCCAGCAGCCTGGACTAAGAGAAGCCATGTGCTATCTCTATCTTTAGTGAATAACTGGCAGTCCTATTCATCCAGCTTGGGAAGGACAACCATAGCTGAGGCTCCAGTGATAACAATGACATTTACAAGGATCTAGTGTGTGGATTATGTGAAGTGGTTGCCACATTTGTCAATATGCTCTGAATACAGAAATTCTTAAATTTTCCTCAGAATCATAAACATTAAATGATTATTTCTACAACTCATCACTGAAATAATTCCTCATTAGAACCTGAAGAATGTGATGCCTCAGCACCTACAGATGTAGGCTCCAAAAGGGTACAGACATTCTCATGGGGTGGTGCCTTGTCAGTCTCTGTGCCCTCAGCAGCTGGGAACAGGGCCTGACCAGTATGTCCCTGGAACCCTCTCTGTCCCTGGAAAGTTTTTCCCAACTGCAGGAAGTCTAGGCTGGGGAGGCAGACAGTGACCCAAGTGGCCTTTTGTTAAAGCAACTAATTACTAAAGGGAGTTTTATTAAAACATAAGTCTTTTTTCTCTTTTGAGACCACCTATTTGGGGCTTGTAAGTAGCATCAATGCAACTTTGCATGGTTTTCCTGGTGCCAAAGCTGGTGGGCATTTTACAGAGCTAGGCTCTACCTTGGCAATGAGTTGGCTGATGAACTGGGCACTCATAATCACAGCTAAAGCAGGAAGGGTCTCAGGCAGAGTGCCTGTGACGGGCTAGTGCAAAACTTACATCAGTGCTCAAGATGTGAGTCTGTGATGTGACAGTAAAGTGTATTTTCTATTGTCTCCATCTCTGATGGTACGGAGAAGGGCACAAAAGGAAAAATCTTCCAGAGATTTACAGAGATGTCTGCAGGGCACAAAGTGATATGCAATTATATTTGTAGATATGGGAAAATGTTAAGAGCGTACAGTGAGAGTAAAGAGGGGCAATAAAATTATGTGTTCAGTTTGATACTAGCTTTTGTTTAAAAACACATACACATGCATTGAAAGAAGTCTAGAAACATATATACCCAAATAGGAATTATTATTTGCTCTGAGTAATAGAAATACAGGCTATATTTATTTTCTTCCATTTTAAAGTCTGTATATCCTACACTACCTATGAGAAATAAGCATTAATTGTGTAACAAAATTATTACTTTAAAAAATGCATGTGTGGGAAGCACATGCTATGCCAATGGGCCTGAGTCTACTGCTGTCTGCCGTGTACCCTGCAGCGTGGAAAGAGATCAGGAGTGGAGGCAGACTTGAGGGGGAACAATTGCTCCCCCGAGCCTGTTTTCTAAAAGAAGTGTCTTTTCAACAAATGTTCTTGCAGCATTGGGGTGGCCACCACCATGCTGACATTATTAACATGAAAAAACAAAGTTAACAGGGTGGGGAGGAAGACTCTGTGACTGTGGCATTGTGGTCATGTGCTTGTCCCCCACTCTCCAATCTGGTCTCAGCCCCAAGGTGTTAGAACCCGCTGTGCCTCTGGCCGCATGCACAGGCAAGACTTGACTGCAATCAAGGATAGTTGTGTGCCTCCAGCCTTCAGGAAAGGGTGCAGTTTTCTGGACTAACAGCGAAGAGAAGGAGTAGCCAACCTTGCTCCAATGCCAGGCCCTGTTGGTACCTCAGAGGCTGTCACAGACTGGGGGAAGCCTGATCCTCTTGGTCCCACATTTTGAAAACCTCATCTGGTGGCCAGATATCAGGAGGATGCAGCAGACCTGCTGAAAAAAAAAGTCATCCCACAGATGTGTGTGGGGCGGGTGGGATCTGTGATGGGACCCATGATGGAGACCCTCTGTCACAAGCATCAGCCCAAGCACCTCCTTTCACCCTCACTTCCTCAGAATATTGTAAAATGTATGAAATAATGCTGCTAGCCCAAAGCTTTGAGAAAGATAGAGAATGAAGTTTATATCATGGCTGCTTATGGATCCCACAGAAGAAACTGTACAAGTGGTACCCCAGGAACCTAGATACTAACTCGGGTCTTTTATCCATTGCCAGCTGGCCTTGCAACGTGCAGCTGCTAAACAAACAAAAAAGAATTCACATTTTCATTTAGATGACTTTGTGCTTCATAATGTGTCCATTTTTTTTTTTTTCTGGAGCCAGAGTGTTTGTTATTTCTTTGCAATTTCAGAAGTTATGAAATGATTCATGGTTTTGTTGGAGCTGAAGTCAACCAAAACCATTCATAATTGTGAACAATCTCTGTTATTGTTAGAGGGAAAACGCCAAGGCATCTGTGCTTCCCAAAAACACATGGGGGGAGAATTCCAGTTTGGAAATGGACCGGCTGTGTTTTTCCCCCTAGAGTTAAATTTATACAGAATGATTTCCAGGGAGATGGCTGTGTTCTTCTGGTTGCAGTAGTGGAGTGGCCACCAGAAAGCATGGTTTCTCCTCTCTCCTTCCTCTCTTTCCTCTTTCAGATGCAGGCATCCCTGTGGCATTGCTCTGTACAGCTGTAGTTACTCATTAAATGTCTGTCTCCCCTGCAAGAGGAGGGGTTCATGAAGGTAAGACCACATCTATCTTACTCAGCTCCAATATTCAGCTCCATGTCAGGTACATAGACGGTGCTTAACAAATATCTGTTTAACAAATGACTGCATAAACCACACCAGCTAATGTTATTACTCTTTAGTCTTTTGATTCTTCATATTCTTGATACCATATTAATTTGCACTGGTTGATAGCATGTATAATTATAAGAGAGATTTACCTGAAAACAAAAGAATAAAATACTGATAGTAAATATTTTTTGAGTACTTATTTTGTGCCAAACACTGTGCTAAGTACTTCAGGTACAGCATTCCACTTAATCCTCACAAAAATTTTATGACCTAAGTTCTATTATAACTCTCCTCTTACAGATGAGGCCAATGAGGCACAGATAAATTAAGTAAACTTATCCAGGATCACTCAGCGTAAGTGATGAAGCTAGACACAGATATCCAAACGCACAATCCTACATGCTCCTGGGACATGGCCCTTGGCTAAAGCACTTCTGACTGCCATTTTCAGAATGTATTCAGAATCTGAAAACTTTAAATGGCGGTGAGACTTTGTTTTCTCTTGGTGAGTCTGCCTTTGTGTTCAAAAGTCCTTCAGAGCCATAGGTATTTGGTAATTACAGAGGATCACTGCGTTTGGAAACAAAGTGCTGGTGTAACCATAATGCCATGAGAACAATTTGCTCTGGTGAGCCATGGACTAGCTTGGAAAGGTCACTCTAGGAAAGACGTAACATAGTAGAGTGAAACGGGCACTGGACTGGAGTCAGGTTTTTTTGCAGGGTGACCAAAGACTGGTACTTTGTCTCTCTGACCTTGGCCAATATGAACTGACTGGGTTGGCCTAGAACACTGAGGTTCAGACTTATCTGGAAGTCATACCTGGAAATGTCTAAAGCTCCTAAGAAAGCCACCTCCACTTTCCCTTTCTGTCTTCTAATCTACCTCCCAGGGCCAATTCTATAGATTCAAACTGAATGATTTCTTTCTCTCTTTCTCCGTCTCTCTCTCCTTCTGTACGTGTGTGTGTGTGTGTGTGTTTTGTGAAGGGACTAGAAAAGATACAGTTAACCCAGGCTCTCTTTTCCCCAACACATCTACTTTGAAACTCATGCCTAAGGTTCAATTCTGCAATTTAAACTTCAGCCAGAATTGCCCACACCACTCACTTCTTCTCCCTCATAGTAGACCAATGTGGACTTGCCAGCAAAGGTCAACTGGTTCACCATCTTTAGGAAAGATCTAGGAAGCAATGATGGGAGAACATGTCTCTTTACCTGAGAAGTGAAACCAAGAATGACTGCCTGAACTTGAGTGGAGACCTGGTGCCCAGCTTCTCCAAGTCAAAATAGGCTATGACTCAAAGAATCACCACCTCAGTGAAAACAGGAGAGCCTTGATTCCTTTTTGTGAAAATTTCAAATGATAAAGGTCCAAGTCATGTACATAAAATGCCCATCTACCAACTTCCACCACTCCATTTCCCTTCCTACTTCACATAGAGCCATGAAATCCACGCATGTCAAATAAATAAGATAAATATCTTATCTCCTGCCAGAATCATGCATATTCATATTAATCCAAAGGGCAAGTGGCTACCTACAAGCCAGGCCACTCTCTTAGCTCCCAGGCAGGGCTGGGTGATCCCAGCAGAGTAAGGACACAGAGGCTGCTGGCTGCACAGCAGGACAGTCCTGAAAGATTATCCAGGGAGGCCTGGGAGGACAGGACACACTCTGCATTTCCACCAAAGTCCCATGTTAAATGCAAGCCTCCCTCTCAGTGGGCATTCCCCTAGGAGCACTGCCTTTAGGAACCACCGTCAGATTGGTGTGTGCTCTCAGGGGATGTTAAGGAGACCTGACCAGGCAGGTGCCAGGAGCCAAAGGGAAATGGTAGACAGGCACAGGCTGCAGTAGGGGAGCCCCTCACCTGGACTGCATAGTGTCCCACTGGCCTTCAGTTCTGCTAGCTCTACCTACCTCCTTGTAATCCCTGCGGCATTCAGCTTCCTCATCTGTTGATGGGCTGGGCTACATGCTGTGTCTAAGCTTCTGTCTTCTTTAAGATTCTAAATCTCTATCAAGTTTCTGGGTGATCTGAGTGGACTGAGTCACCTGCAATCAGAGGGAAGTCCTGCAATCTCTCTGAGGGAGTCAAATGCTAGAAGACATAACTTGTCTCAATCATCAGCCTTCAAGGGGGCATGAGCTTTATATGCCATGCCCCTTCCTTCTCTTCCAATGGCACCCTCAGAGTTGTGAGCTGTGGCTAAGCATCTCTGCCTGGTCAGCAAATAGGTGTCTTTTGCAGAACTCAAGTGCCACAGCACCTTATTTAAACTCCCCAAGAAGCTGTGGGGTGAGAAAGACATAGATAGCATTTTCACAGGCAGCTGGTGGCTCAACATTAACTAGCCAGATGCAGTGTAGCTCCCAGTGGCCACACACTGCCCACCCCTCAAGTGAAACAGATTCTCTGGCCCAGGCAGATGACCAGGGGGACAGAGATAGACTGTTTTCCTCAATTTTTAATGCCAGAATGTTTTCTCTTGGAGGATCTTTGAGTTGGAAAGGGCCCCCTGCACGACCAATGTGGTCACTGGAACAGGAGTTGGGAGGGACCAGAGGGGAAGGGGCTGGTCCCATTCTGAATCACACTCCCTCAAAAACGCCTGTACCCTCAGAGAAGACTCCCTGGATTTGAGAAGCAAACAACCCAGGGACTGGGGAAAATGGAAGCTGCAGAACTGGAAAGCTGGGTCAACTGTGAAACAGTTCATGGGTTCATGCAGACTTTCAATGAGCTCTCCTCAAACTGGCTATTAGAGCCTCCTGGGCAAGGCTGAGGAACTGCAGCCTGGCTGAATCGCAGCTAAACCCTCTTTCCAGCTGCACTTCCCTAAAGACAGTATTCAGCTGCAGGCCTCGAGCATGTCTGTCAGTCCCCTCTTTGGAGATCAGTCTGAACTGCCCCACTCCACCAACCATGAGTACCCCCAGCCTAAGGGCATTCTGGTCAGAGGGCCAAGGCCATGAGCCTGGCTGGCTGCACAAGTGTTTGCTCAGGCCTTTCACATTCCCTAGGCTGGTGGCTACTGGGTTTTCCTGCCAGAGAGAGGTTGAGACAGGTAGACTCACCTTGGAGTGTCACCTCCTACCTGCAGCCAGACCAGGAAGGTTGGGCACCTAGGGCCACTCACAGTCCTTAAAAATAACTAACGCTGGCTTCTTTAGGAATATAAACAAAGTGGGTGTGGGTGTTTGGGTGAACACACTGCCAAGGAAAGAAGTGAATCAACCTCCCAGCTTAGGAGCCTCAGGCAGAGATGAGGTTACTGAAGGCAGAGAGGCTAGGGCCAAATCAATATAATGCTTCCCAGCAGAGCTGGGTCAGCACAGCATCTGGGCTGTTTATTTTGGTCCAGTGACTTGGTTATATTCCCTCAAGAGAAGGTAAAATCAACATCAGCAGGCCTAGGGTTCACATGCCATTATGTGGTGCCAACCCACAGACAAGGGGACATGGAGGCTTTGGGGAACAAGAGTGTCAAGGTGGCCAAGGGGCCCTCAGTCTGCCTCAGACACCTAGAAGCACTTCCCCTTCAAAAGCAGCTCCATGGGCAGCATCTTCACTGGGAGGCTCCAAGGGTAAATGGTGGCAACTCTCATGCTGGCAACTCTCTGGCTGGGCAGACACAGGCCTGCGTGTAGTAACCAGGAATAGAAATCCACAAACTTGGAACCTTGAGACCTGAAACATTCAGATGACACCATCACCTTCCAGGAAATCACCTCATGCTCTGCTTCTGAGTTCCACACCATGACTTGCATCCTCTTGGGCACTGGCTTCTCATTCATACACAGAGAGGACACAGCACAGGAAGCGAAAGCCTTGGCCTACAGCAAGCAGCTCACTTTTAATCTGGTGCCTTCTCTGCTGGAATCTGACTCTCAGAAACGTGTGTTGCTCTCCATACATAGAAGACCTTCCATTCATTTTCTCATTCACTCATTCATCCAACCAAACTAAGCACTACTATGTGCTAATCCCTGTTCTAGACACTGGGGCATGCAAATAGTGAACAAAACAAAGTCACTGCCTACATAGAGCTCTCATTCTATGATAATAACAGTAATAGGTAAGTATTGGCTTTGTACTGGACCCCATTCTAAATGTTAAACACAGATCTCATATAATCCTCAAAACAATTTTAGCCAGGTACTATGAGCACTCTGTTTTACAGATGAGGAAACAGACACAGCTAGATTAAGTAATGATTCCTGGTGATGGCAGGATTCAAATCCATTTAGTGTAATGATACTCCACCTTCCAAGCTACACAAGTGTCATAGATGCATTTTCCTTATGGTGAAGTCCTTCTGGCCTGTCTTGAAAGCCATTTGAGTAAGGGGCATGTTTTGTTGTACTCACAAAATGGAAATAGCCTATAGGCTCTTAGAACAATAAAAACAGAATCACAAGGTTATAAAGAAGAAGAGATGTCTTCGTGAAGCTGTCTTTTGTCTTTCTGGTTATAAGAAGTAAAAAGTTAGTTGGAGGGCACTTCACCCCAACCCCTTTTGAGGAAGCCTATTATATGTCATGTTTTTTTCCCAATGTATTTTATACTGAAATAACAAAAAGCCATAACTGTATAAAATGAAAAGTAAGTGCTGAGTACTCCCTTGTGTGAGTGGTCTGTTGGGTCTGTGGTTGGAGGAAGACCAGTTCTGTGAGAGGCCAATAGTTTTTTCATGCAAAAAGAGTTCTGAGGTCAAACAAGTGTGGGAAACTCTGAATTACACAAAAAGAGCTGTTGGATTTTTCTTAATTATAGAACTTCTCAGAGCCTTTAATATGCTAAAGTCCACTGTGTCTCTCCAAGAGTTTTTGTAGCAGGCAGCATTTTCTACACTTGCCTGACCTTACAACTCTTTTGAGGGGAGGTATAGAACACAAATTTAAAGCTCACAGAACCAGAATTCCAAAGGATATGAACCTGGGAAATGCCTGATTCATTAGAACCACTCTCTCTAGACAGAAATACTATTCATCTTACTGGGTGCATTTCTGAAGATCCATGAACTTCTCAGAGCTACAAGGCTCAAGAGGGTCAGTTATGTTACAGCAAGCATTAGGAAGCTCTTGTTAAGCTTTTGTGGATTTTTTTTTTTTTTGGTAGGAGAGGCTGTAGGATGGAGGATGCATCAAAAGACGAGCAATAGTAAAGAAAACATTTTAAAGCAGATATCCGTCAACGTCTTGTTATGTGTCCTTAGGTAGGTCCTTTACCCTCTCTAGGCATCAGTCCCACTTGCCCATCTGCAATAAATGGGAATGGACCAGATGGTCTGGGCGCCCGCCGCCCCCCCCAGCCCCCACATTCTCTTTCTCTCTCCGATCTGCCAACTAGATGGGAAAAGCACTGGCAGGTGGCCACAGGGACGACATTGTCACGGAGGTGCACCTTCTCCTGGGACCAGGCTCCACCTTGCCAAGGGCCCTGTCCTGCCAGGTGGAGAGGATATTGAGCCTCAGAGGAGTACAGGTCCCTTGGGAAATACAGGTTGGACCACCAGGGAATCAAAAACCCTTGACTTCAGGTGCCAGTGCCCAATACCAAGCCTGGTGATTTTTCAAGGAATCACAGATGAGCTCCTTGAAGCAGCTCTTTTTAAACACAGCCTGCATTCAGATTTATTTAAGTGGTTCAGAAAAGGGTGCTCATTCTCTTCCTTGACCGCATACATCCCTCCCACTTTCCCAGTTCTCTTAGTCCCTCCCAGTTGTCCCCCCCAGCTCCTCCCAGTTGTTCCACTCTCTCTCTAATCCCTGCTCACAGAGAACAAGCCAGGTGCTGGGGACAAAGACCCGGACCTGGCTCGCAGGGAACATATATTCTAGAAAAGGAAAAGAGAAAATGAACAAATGAATAAAGGAAAAGTGGTAATAAATGAAGAATTAAGCAGAGCATGGGGGCAGCAAGTGATGAGGACTGCTATTTGAGACAGGGTGTCACGGAAGGCCTCTCGGAAGAGGTGACATTTGGGCAGAGCCCTGAATGGAGTTCTTTTCTTGGGTAAGGATGAGTGTGCTCTGAGCCTACCCCACGGTGGATTTCAGAGGGCTGGGGGATGAGTTGCCAGTCAAGGTCTGGACCTGGCCACGGGGTAGGCTGGGCTGAGTCTGAGCATGGACCAACAGAGTCTTTCACATAAAGCATAAGCCACACTGCCCAGGTAATGATGTCGTCCTGTTTTGGGACTTGTACATCCTCATTCTCCTCATCTCTTCCTCTCTTTGGGTCCTGGCTATATGACATACCCACAAGGTGGGGATTAACTAGGTAAGAAACGCTGAACAAAGCCTCAGCTGTTTCCTGACCGGGACAGACACCCAGGGCACCAACTCCACAGCCCTGGGCTGAGAGGCTGCAGACTGACAGAGCACAATGGGGTGCAGCCTCCCTTTCTGTCTTTGGGCCTCAGTTTCCTATCTGAGAAATGCAAGGTGCTGGATGGTCTCTAAGAGCCCTTCCAGTTTTAAACCACACATGACTTTGGACATGCCTGAACTCAGTTTCCAGGAAGAGGAAAGCAAAGACACAAAGCCATTATCCATGAGTCAATGGAAATCCTGGAGCCTAGACCCCTACATTACAGAAGATGCTCAGAAACCCAGTCACTGAAGCATGAACCAGAAAAGGGGCCCTTAGCTATGTGACACCAAAGTCTGGTGGGCTGAGTCTCAGCGGTCCGTTTCACATACCACACCAGAACACAGGTTTATATAAAACAAACCATAAAGGCTATTCCAATAGCTTCAGGAATATTTCATACTCTCTGTCTCTCCCCACCCACACTCTGATTATGGATGAAGGGCAGAGCTATAAAATCTGCTGGAGAGGTAACCCCTTATCAGGGGACCAGGCGAGGCACTGTTTGCTGAAGGCCCCATTCACCCAGGTGAAGCCCTCATCCAGGCCTGAAACAACAGATGGCTGGGGCTTGGAGGTGAATGTCCCGCTTCCTCTGGACAAGCTGTGTTTGCACAGGGGGCAAATGGCACGAGATCCCACTGAGGGGCATGGAAGAGACCAGGCCCCACAGCAGCCTCCACTGTGGTCACTGTACACCAGGCTGGACAGCTCGTAGGTGCACAAAATTCACGCCAGGAGCATGCCACTCCTGCAGTAAATGCAGAGCAGCAGCTTTCATTGAATTTTTTAAAAAGTTATGTAACATAAGTGACCAAATGATCAAAAGCATCATTTTTCCTGTAAAACAAACAGGAGGAGTTTGTTTCACCATATGAAGGATAATACAGACATTCACATGGATTTTTAAAATAAAAAGCCAGATGTTAAAAAAAAACACAACTCTGGTTTGAGGTGAACTGCTTCAGGCAATGCCCTTTGACTCTCCTGGGCACACACTCACCGTCTTCTTCCACAAAAGCTACTTGGTGGAAAAGCTTGAGAAGTTCTAAGAGTGTAACAAGCTGGGATTTCTTTCATTCCACAGACACTCACTGGGTACCTGCATTCTGTTAGTCACGGTTTTAGGTACTTTGGAATTAGATACACTTGAGTTTCTGGGCCTCAAGGTTTTGTGTTTTTGTTTTGTTCTTTAATCTGTGAAATGGAGACAATGAAACTTAATCTCACTGGGTTATTGTGAAGATTAAATTCTAACTATTTGTCCGTCCATCCATCCATCCATCCATCCATCCATCCATCCATCCATCCACGAACAGTGCCTGGTTGTTAGCAGAGATTCAATTACTTATAGCTCCTGGTCCCCAGTACTTGTTTTCACAGGTGTAAAAACAACAATGGGGGCTCGGCGCAGTGGCTCACGCCTGTAATCCCAGCACTTTGGGAGGCCGAGGATGGTGGATCACTTGAAGTCAGGAGTTTGAGACCAGCCTGGCCAACATGGTAAAACCCTGTCTCTACTAAAAATACAAAAAAAAATTAGTCAGGCGTGGTGGCATGTGCCTATAATCCCAGCTACTCAGGAGGCTGAGGCAGGAGAATGGCTTGAACCTGGGAGGTGGAGGTTGCAGTGAGCTGAGATTATGCCACAGCACTCCAGCCTGGGCGACAGAGTAAGTGAGACTCTATCTCAAAACAAACAAACAAACAAAAAACAAAAACAGCAATGGTATCCGCTATACAAAGCAGATATTCCTCAAAATGATTCTGCCTCTACCCTCCAAATCCTCCTTTCAAGCATTAATGTCTTTTTCATTTCTCCTCCATTACAAAAGTTTACTAAGTAGCACTGGGTTATATAAAACAGAGTTAATTCATTCAATCAACAAATATTTACTGAGCTCCTACTATGTACCATGCACACAGCAGAGAACAAAAGAGAATCCTTGCTCTTACGGAGCATACACGAGTAAAGATAGCTAACAAACATGTATGACAACAAACCTACAAATAAACATATATATATACACACACACACGTCAGTAGCACTACGCACTTTTAAGAAATATGAACCAGGGTAAGTGAAGGGGCAGTAACAGTGGGGTGCTAATTTACATAGGGTGGTCTTAAAGTGACATTCATGCAGACCTGACAGAAGTGGGGCAGTGTGGCCAGGAGATGTGCCCACAGCATGCTGCAAGTGAGTTAGCAGAACTGGGGCTTGGAGCCAAATTTTCTGACCACGAAGCTCTTCCCATTTCCCTAGTGGGAAGCAGAGATGCAGTTACTTATAGCTCCTATTCCTGGCTCAGGGCCGGCAAGTTCAAGGTGGGGGTCAGGATCCACAGGGGCATGGAAGAAAACATCACATTTCTAATCATGATAACTTTCAGTTAACTTTTCTATTTTTCTATTTTTCTTTATGTATTTTAGTATACATAATCTAAATAAATAAATGTATATGTGTATATATATACATATACACACATATATATACACACACATGCATGTGCATATACACAGAGTTGCCAGTTCAAACATCTTTTACTAAAGAGGTACATACATGGAAATGCCAGGAGAAACCCTGCCACTCTCTGGTATGTCTCAGCCTATTCCAGTCTGGCCTGGTAGTGGCCCTGGCTAAGCCTGGGGAAGCCTTCCTCTCTGGTTGCACTTGGAACACATAACTGTGCAGACGGAGGCAGTCGGAGGCAGGCTGGCCTCCCTTTTTGGCTCTGCAAAGTGCCATCAGCCCTGGCATCATGCTCAGGGCTATCTGGTCATGCCAACCATGGGGTGACACCTTCCTGTCAATCCTGCTATGCCTCTTCAGGTAACCAAGCCCAGCACTGCCCAGGAAGGGAATGGAGGCTTCTCAGTCCAAGGGAGCCAGGCAGACACAGCCATTTATGCAGCTGTCTGCTTCTTTCAGACTACCTGATAGCAGCTTCCACTCAGCTCCAGCCACGCCTAGTAATGCTGAAGAATGCCATTAAATTGAACATATCACCAGAAGGTAGGCCAAAAGGCTGTAGACAGAAAAACAATGCCTCCAAGCCTCATTATGTTAGCAAAATAATAACAATATTACCAGGGAAAATAATACCAATAAAGCCAGGGAAAGAGGTGGGATTGTTTCAGTATGTATAGAATCGGAAAGACCACAATTCTTTTTTTTTTTTTGAGACAGGGTCTTCCTCTGTCACTCAGGCTAGAGCATAATGGCACTGTCACGGCTCACTGTAGCCTTGACATCCTGGGCTCAAGTGATCCTCTTGCCTTGGCATCCCAAAGTGCTGGGATTACAGGCATGAGCCACTGCGCCTGGTCAAAGACCACAGCTCTTACCGTTGAAGCACAATGATGTCTTACGTAGCTGGCAGTGGTCAGGAAGGGAGCAGTAGAGAGTGCAAATCAAATGCACCCCAGGCCCCAGTGACCGGCTCAGGCCTGCAGACAGGGTGGGAACCAGGTGCTCACTCCCTGAGGTGCAAGGATGAAGCCAGGAGCCCGCCTGTGGAGGCCACTACACCTGGGCTCCTCTAGAGCAGGGGACACTGGATGCCTCCTGAGCCAAGCAAGTGTCATGTGTGTCAGATGGGCAGGTGGTGAGACAGCAGGGAATGGAGGAGCCCAGGAGCAGCGGCGGGGCTGTGCAGACTTGTCTAAAGCCATTACATTTCTCTCTTTCTTCTTCTTCTTCTTTTTTTTTTTTTTTTAAACACACACCACATGGGCCAATAAAACAAAATGAAACAAATAGTTTCCCTTCCCCACCTTCCTCTTTCTCTACCTGCCACACCCCTTAAAAAACAAAACCACACAACACATCAAAGGGCAGAGTCTGGTCTCTGAGCAACCATTCTGTGATTACTTCTCTGGTAAAAAGGCTGTTCCAAAACGTCCTAAAGACCCCCTTTTAAATCCCAAAAACGTAGCATCAAGCTAAGAGTGGGATGCTTTCTGGAGGGCAGTGTGGGTAATGATTAGGCTGTTGGGGCAGGGTCAGACCCAACTAAGTTCAAATCCAGCTGTGTCATTTACTGATTGTACAACCTTGGTTAAGTGTCTTGGTCCCTTGCATCCTCAGTTTATTGTTCTGTGAATGGAGAAGAAACCACCAAATTCATAGTTATTGAAAGGACTGACACTTAAATGACATAAAGGATGCAAGTGCCCAAAACTTATAAAACAGATATCTAATGTGTATTTAAAAATTAACATGGCCAGAGCAAAACCATTTTTTCCTGCCACTGCCCCAGGCTCGCCCTTTCCACCTCTAGTCTTTCCTACCTCAGTAGACAGCATCCCCATCTGCCCAGGTGCTCAGACCAAAGCCATGGAATGCTCTTCAGTCCTTCTTGCTTCTATCTTCCATGGCCTGACCCAGTGGTGTGCTGGAGTGGGCTGCACCAGCTCATGAGAGCTAACTTCGCATCACTCACTGGCCAGATGGGTAGCTTGAAACCAGCCGTGGTGGGAATATTACACCACAGAAACTGGCAAGCTCTACCAACAAGGGCCTCCCTCCCACCCTTGGCTGGTTTACCAGCACACCACTATCCTAAAATAAGTAGGCCCTATTGACTCTAATTCCAAAATACTGTCTGATTCCAATAATTTCTCACTGCCTGCTGCCACAACCCTGGTCCCAGTTACCACCATCTTTCACCCAACTGAAAGGCTATGATGCCCCCTCCTTGGTCTCCCTGCTCCCTCTCTTGCCCCTCCACAGCCCATCCTCTACACAGCAGCCACAACAAACTCAAAGTAGAAGTCAGATCATCTCTTTCCTAATTAACTCCCTCCAATGGCTTCCCCGCACATTCAGGCTCACCACTGGCTCTGTCTTTGTACTGTCTTTGTACTCCCGTTCCTTCTGCTTAGAAAGCTCTTTCCCCAGACCTTTCCATGGCTGCCCCATTCTCATCATTTGCATCCTGGCTGAGATTTCATTCCTTCAGGAAGTTCTCCCTGCCTACCTTAGCTAAAGTAGCTCCCCAGCTATCCTCCACCACATTCTTCATGGCACACAGTGCTGGCAATGATCTCATTTAGTTCATTTTGTGTGTTTCTCCGTGTTCATGAAGCTAGAATGGCAGTTCCCTGAATGAGGTATATCCCCAGTGACTAGAAAAAGCACACAGAAGACACTCAATAAATGCTTACTGTCTTACTAATGGATGGGGCTACGATTTCTCTGCCATGTTTTACTGATTCCCTATCTGCTAGAATGAACTCCATCCTCCCATTAGAAGGCAGAGAAGATGGCTCCAGCCCCATCAGATCTCGACAGAGTGCACACACCCAGAAGTTGACTTGGCAACTGAACTAAGCTCATATTTAACTAGCTAGAGCCCAAACAATTTATGCTAGTTCCCTCCGGGTGACCAGGGAGAGTCACCACCTCCCAACTTCCGTTTTCTCTTCTATAAAACTGGGCAAATCATACCTGCAGTAAACCATGGTAAGCAAGGCACAAAAGTGCCAAGCCTGGAGCTTGTATGTAGTAGGAACATGCATTAGCTCCCCTTCCCAGGCACCACCCATATGTTCCATTCCTCCACTCAGTTACCTGGTAACCCTGACATCATGACACTTGGCATTTCTTGCCTAGGAAAACAAATTCAGATTTTGCTCAATCCTCCTCAAACAAATAGACAACGAAGCCCTGATTCCAATGAGACAGCATAAATGCCACGTGCTGCTCTACAGAGATATAATGGCTTTTCCTGTGGCTGCCTCGTGTCAGGGGCAGCCTAGCACAGCAGAGGTACTGGTCAGCACCCTGTCCTGCCTTAGCTGGCTCCCATGGAGATGGGGGACACTACCAGCTGTCCAGAAAGATTTCACTGGCTGCCAAGTTGTGTTCAGCCTCAGTGGAGCCAGAAGCCCTTGGAATAACAGCACAGCTCTGTCCCCAAGGCTGATGTGAAAGTTTTTGAACCATCCTCTGAAGGGCACCTGAAACCAGGATTGGTTGAGACCTTAAAAGTGTCTAGATGGGCTACATATGAAGAAATTAGTTCCAAGGAGCCAGATGGCCCTAAATACCACAAAGCCATAAGTGTAAATGGGCAGACTAAAACCCAAGTCCTGGGCCGGGCACGGTGGCTCATGCCTGTAATCCCAACACTTTGGCAGATCACTTGTGGTCAGGAGTTCGAGACCAGCCTGGCTAACATGGTGAAACCCCACCTCTACTAAAAATACAAAAAATTAGCCAGATGTGGTGGTGCACGCTTGTAGTCACAGCTACTTGGGAGGCTGAGAGAGGCACGAGGATTGCTTGAACCTCGGAGGCAAGCTGCAGTGAGCTGAGATCACAACACTGCACTCCAGCCTGGGTGATAGAGTGAGACTCTGTCTCAAAAAAACAAACAAAAAACCCCAAGTCCCCCATCTATGTCATGCAGCCTTAGGTCAGAGCAGAAGGGATTAACATGGGCATGAGTGGGCCATGGGCATCTGGCTGTTGCCCTACTGGGGAGCAGCCTCAGGAGTTCTAGAGATGCCTGAGAATAAGCTTTAGATAGGCCTCTGCAAAGGCCACCACAGGAAGAAAGGGCAGGACTCTCACTCTTCTACTGAGTTCCTCTGCCTGACGCTGCACCAGCAGCCAGGCCAGAATCAACACTTCTATCCTACTGGACCAGTTTCTGGCTTGGCTTAGACCACAGGATCTAGAGACCTCCACGGAAATGAATACAGCCTGCTCCAAAGGAAGACATACTGGCCAGACAGGCACTGGTCACATCCTGGGGCTCTGCACTGCCCATCTCCTAAGGCAGGCACCCTTCCCCACTGAGCCTTAGATTCCCAGGTATAAGATGAGAGGCTTGAACTTGACCTCTTCTGAGAGTCCCTTCATCTCTGACCTTCTCTGAGTCTAACAGAAGTCAGATAAGTCATTTACTCTTTTTGGTTCCCCTCATTCATTCAACATCCATTTACTGAAAATCTTTTGTGGGCCAGCACTGTGGGGGATGAAAGAGATGAATACAATGCAGTTTGTCCTTTCTCACAAGGAGTTTAAATCTTGTTCTTCAGGTGAGTTACTCAAAGTCTTAAATTTCAGTGTCCTCAACCGTAAAACAGGTTTGATAATAACTCTCACAGCTAACACCAACTAAGTATTTACCAACATTCCAGGTGCTCTGAGGGGTTCCACGTCCCACCCTCATAACCCCAAGGTGGGTACCATCATCTTCCCCTCTTAAACCAAGAAGTCAAGCAATTCCCTAGATCACTGTGATGAGCAGAATAATGCCCCCTCCCCCGACAAAGAGGTCTACATCCTAATCCCTGGAACTTTACATGGCCAAAGGGACTTTGCAGATGTCATTAAGGTTATGAGATGTGGAGATTATCCTGGATTATCCGGGTAGGCCCAATCTAATCACATGAGTCCTTAAAAGCAGAGAACCTTTCCTGGCTGGATCAGAGAAAGAGAGAGAGATATATAACAATAGAGGAAGAGTCAGATGTGCCTGAGAAAAACTCAATTCGCCACTGCTGGCTTTTAAGATAGAGGAGAGTGGGGGCCTCCACCAAGATATTTGGCAGCCGCCTCTAGAACCTGGGAACAGCCCTCAGTTTCCAGCCAGGATGAAAAGGGGGCTCTTACAACGGCAAGCACTGAATTCTGCCAACAATCTCCAAGAGCAAGGAACGGATGGATTCTCCCCCTAGAACCCCCAGAAGGGAACACAGCCTGCTGACACCTTGATTTTAGGCTGGTGAACTTGAATGGGGCTTCTGACCAGTAGAACTGTAAAATAATAAATCTTATTGTTTTAAACCACAAAATGTGTGGCCATTTGAAACAGCCACAATAAGAAATCCAGTTACACACCCAGAAGGTGCTGGAGCTGGGTGCTGGGGCTCTAGCACCAGGGTCCCCATATATAACACGGACACTCAACCACACTGCAAAGCTCATCTTGCAGGGTGCACGGGTGATACCATGCACCATGCCTGGGACGTGGCACTCAAAACATGCTAGCTATCATCACCAACTCATCGCCAGTCTTCACCAACTAGCAGCAAAGCCGTGTCACATTGCTCTCCCATGTGTCAAGGGAAAGGACTGGACAAAACGCTCTCCGAGGATCTGTCTCTCCTGGGTTTTTCCCTGGCTCACTGCATTTCCGCATTTCCTTTCTCACACACACCTAAGATGGAGGCTTAAGTTACCAGGCTCCAGGGTGAGCCTCAAGCCTGGAGTAGGGCTGTCAGAATTTCCTCCACCTAGTGGGCATGCTTGAGGGGTTACAATCTCATAGGGGCACAAGCTTGTATGCTTTTGTTCTGAGGAGGTCACTGACACAAGGGATCACAGGTCTCTAAGGTCTGGGGAGTGGGAAGGTATTCTAATCTAGGTTATCACATCATGCTGGTTGTAGAGGGGGCAAACCCAGGGTCCGTCCCATTATTATAAAGACACCTTTAGATGGACAGCCAACTACCTCCTAGTGTTCTACAATTTGTGGGGAGCAGGGTGGTTCTCTACCAATCTCATGGGTCTGTTGCAGAAATAATGAAAAAGGACTGCAAAGCACTTTGCAAATCAAGGAGGCTGCCTCACTTGCCCTCCAGAGCTGTGAACACGCTGCTGCTCCCTCCCTCCCTCCCACTGACATGCTCTGTTCTTAATAAGGCTCCCATAAAAATCTCTCCTGCGAGATAATCATAGACTCTCAGGGGCATGCCACTCTCAGCTGTCAGCATCACTTAGGAAGACCTTATAAAGGCTTTCTCAATCTCCTGTTCATCTCAAAGTTGAGTTATCTTAAAAACTCTGATAAATCCCATTGCGAAACTTCTGTGCTTGACTTCCAGCTCTTTTCCTAAGTTTCCCTCAACATCCCACCTAGCCTCTTGCCATCCCTGCATAGAAGCAGAGCACTGGGGTTAGATGGCTACATTCTCTCCAGACATTACTGGTTCTGGTGCTGGTTACCCTTCTCTCTGCCTTGGTTTCCCCTCCAACCCTGGAATGAAAAATCAAAGACCACAGGACATTGACACATGTACAACTTTGACTCCTGAAACAATGATGATGATGACCAGAAAAGTCACACCCATGCTTTTATCCTTGTACCCTGTGGTACAAGATTCCTTTGGAGAATTAACAACTGTTCTCAAGAACAAGACTATAATCTCATCATCTGCATCATCTGGCTTTTTATTTTTATTTATTTATTTTTTTTGAGATGGAGTCTCCTTTTGTTACCCAGGCTGGAGAGTGTGGTGGTACGATCTCGGCTTGCTGCAACCTCCGCCTCCTGGGTTCAAGCGATTCTCCTGCCTCAGCCTCCCAAGTAGCTGGGATTACAAGTGTATACCACTACGCCCAGCTAATTTTTTATTTTTAGTAGAGATGGGGTTTTACCATGTTGGCCAGGTTGGTCATGAACTCCTGACCTCAAGGGATCCACCCGCTTCCGCTTCCCAAAGTGTTGGCATTACAGGCGTGAACCACTGCTCATGGCCCCATGACTTCTTCATCTGAAATCCGTGAACACTTGAGGTAGGGTATGGCAGGTCCCGAGACTGCCTCTGGGAGACTGCTAACCCCTGTCACAGTCTGTCCATGCTGCTATAAAAAAAAAAAAAAACCTGAGACTGGGGATTTATGAAGAAGAGAGACTTATTTTCTCGCAGTTGTAGAGGTTGGGGAGTCCAATATTGAGGCACTGACATTCAGTGTCTGGTGGGGCCTTCTTGAAGCATCCTCCTATGGCAGAAGGTAGAAGGGCAAAAGGGCATGGAAGGGGTGAACTTGTCCCCTTGAGCTCTTTTATTAAAATGCTAATCCCAGGCTGGGTGCGGTGGCTCATGCCTGTAATTGCAGCACTTTGGGAGGCCAAGGCAGGTGGATCATGAGGTCAGGAGTTCAAGACCAGCCTGGCTGAGATGGTGAAACCCTGTCTCTACCAAAATTACAAAAATTAGCAGGGCGCAGGGGCAGGCGCCTGTAATCCCAGGTACTCAGGTGGCTGAGGCAGGAGAATTGCTTGAACCCGAGTGGCAGAGGTTGCAGTGAGCCAAGATTGCACTACTGCACTCCAGCCTGGGTGACAGAGTGAGACTCTGTCTCAAAAAAAAAAAAAAAAAAAAACGAAACAAAACCCACACTAATCCCATCCACGAGGGTGGAACCCTTGTGACCTAAGCACCTCCTGAAGGCCTCACTTCTTAATATTGTTGCATTAGAGATTAAGTTTCTACACGAATTTTGTAGGGGACACACATTCAAACCATAGCAACCCCCATATGCAAACATTTGTTTTTTAAATTAAAAACCACAGGAGCATTTTTCTAAGGAAATTCTTCATAGTTTCCATCAGTTTCTCAAAGGGGTTTGTGACCCAAAAGACATTAAGAACCTCAGTTTTGGACCCCAAACTTCTCCAGAAGGCTGTGAATGATTGCAGAAGAAAGTCCATGTGTCATTTTGCACTGGACGCCTGGACTTACCAGGAAACCTGGCCACAGTAAGCTCTAGTGAGTGATTTTTGAAAGAATGATCTCTGAAAGCACATTCTGAGGTACTTTTTTTCACAGAGGGGAGGAAAGAGCATATGGGGGAGGAAAGAGCATATGTAGGACATAGGGGTGAGTTTTTTGTAAGCAGGTAGGTATGATGGCAGACCCCCAGGCTAGGACTCAGGAGACTTGGGTCCTTGTCCCAGCCTGCCTCCAACCTCAGATTCTTTACCTGCAAAAAGAGGCCAAAGATATCTGTTCACATGGCTGTCCAAAGAGCTGTGGGGGAGATTTAAAAATATAATAGGTATGGAGAAGTTTTGTCAGGGGCCATCTTCACCTCTGCCCTTTCTGTTACCTAATTCATGGTATAATGACTGATGATTAAATAATTTTACATCTAAAACACCTGTCACTCACCAGCCCTTCAACAAATGTAACCCCCTTACCCAGGGCCTCACAAACACTCATTCAATACTTCACTTCACTTACTTTATTCACTAGATGGAGAAAGAGTCAACACTTGACTCTAATAACAAGGGTCTCTTGCGCCCTTAGGCAGCACAGAACCCACTCTGTCAGTTTTATGTGATTTTTAAACTCACTACTCACAATAGAAAGATGCAGAGCCTCAGCCTGTATGACCAGCATCCTGAATTTAATACGCACAATACCTCACTGCAAGCATTTAGCTGAATCTGGTGTCTTGTTAAAAATGACTATGCAGCAATCACCTTGGATTGAACACGAATACCCAGTCTATCACTTTTCTGCTGAATTGTAAATCAGAGGGCTCACGATAGATGCTGCAGCAAAACTCTGAAGGCAAGAACATGTGCCCTTATTTATTAGGAAAACTTGAAAGATGAATGGTTTCAGCATGAAAAAAACTTACCAATCAATCTTGAGCTCCAAATTATGGAAAACATAGCCAGGACATGAAGCATTACATTCAAATGAGATCTCTTTGGGTTTTGTCTGTTTCTGCCCAATAGAGACGTCCTCTCTCAAGGCTCAGCAGAGACCCTTGCTCCCGGCAATATTAGCTGAATAGCTGAGCCCTGAGTCAAGGGCTTTATCTGGATTAACTCATCTAATCCTTACTACAATCCTGTGGGGTAAGTGCTATCATTATTCCCATTTGACAGTGGAAGAAACTGAGGCACCAAGGGGATAAGCACTTGGCCGAGGTCCCACAGCTAGTAAGTGGCAGGGCCAGGACCAATGAACCTAGGCTGTCTGCCTCCAGAGCCTACCTGCTGAATCACTAGACTTTACTACCCTTCCAAACCTTGTGGCTCTTGAATACTGTGGAAATAAGCTGGGCTTGAAGGTGCACTTTGTTGACAGCTTATATTTTATGGTCCTGTGAGACTTTCACATCCATTATCTCATTTGATACTCCTAACAGCCACATCAGGTCTTATCGCCATTGTACAGTGGGTAAAAAACCCCAAGCTGGCAAGACAAGACTTGAACACGTATGATTCACAATGGCAGGCAGGTTTGTGCCAAAGAAAGAGCTGCGGTCCGAAGCGGGTGCCAGGGCATCTCTTCGCCGGTGCAAATGTGAAGAATGAAGAAGGTTCACGGATGGCCAGTGCCTAAGAGTTGAGTAGGGAAAACTAGGCTGCCTGGGGTGTATCCTTGATTTTTACAGGTTCAAATACCCCCCCCGGCTGAGTGGCTCTCCTGATAGAATTGAGGCTGGTGAATTCAGAGGGGCAATGCTTAATTCCCTAGGCCTTCCTTTGCTTAATAAAAAGCATTATGATCACCTTTTAAAAAATGGAGATACAATTTACCTATAATAAAACATACACATTGTAAGTGTACATTTTAGTGGTTTTTATAGTTGTATCAACTGTGTAACCACTGCCTAAATCAAGATGATGTTTCCTTTGGATTTTTTGCTCCTAGCAGTAGAAATAAGTGTGAAGAAGGGTGGACTTAGCACTACAGCCCTGCCACTCACTCCTCTATTGCTGAGACCTGGTCCTAGCACCTGCTGGAGAGCTAAAAACTCCACGATCTGTAGGGACAGGCAGCAGAGGTATACACCCAGGCTGTGGAGAAAGGAGATGGGGCAGTCAGAGATGGAAGTCTTCTCATCAGGAAGAAAGCAGGGGCATACACTTCCCTCTCACCTGTATACAGTAAGTACTCAATAAAGAACTGTGGTTTGATAAGCTCAACAATTCTTAACCCACTGGGAACCAAACACACAAATGATACGTGTCATGTATGTACACTGAAGTTTCACATAACCTTGCAAAAACTTCTACACCTAACAGCCAATTTATGAGAGAACCCACAACAGTGTAAATGGACCACTCTACTTATTATGTAAATGTACCCTGAATATTCACTGTGCCCCATGAATCCACAGGAGGTTTACAACCTAGACAAGGAAACAAATCTACATATAGAAAATGTTTGCCAATTAGTGAACAATAACAACCACAACTATTTTATTATGTTCCTAGTACTGGGCTCAGTAATTTCTACACTGTTTCATATCATCCTCAAACCTAGTTGCCCAAGGCCACAAAGCTAGAAAGTAGCATTGCCAGGATTCAAGCCAGGCTGGTACCCTTCATTGTGCTGAAACCGCTTCTCTTCAACTGGTTCCTGCACGGAGCTCTGTGTCAGGCTCGTGGTGAGCAAGACCATTCTGTTCTGGTAATAATGCATGTGTGTGTGTGCTCGTGTGTCTGCGACACCCAGACAAAGGAGTCATCTCTATTGGACCTTGAGGGCATATAAAAACTCTCAATGGTGGGGTACAAACATCCTGTGTAAAAGAATTAGATAACTGAAGAGATCAGTGTGGTTCAGCTTCCAGAGGAACACCCCATGGACCAGATGAGACTTGAGCGACAATTGGGGGCCAGATCTATAGAGAAAGAGGAAGAAGCATGCTTAGGCAGCCAGCAGCTATGAGTATGGAGGCAGGAGGTGGTGGGTGCCAGGGAGAAGGCATTCTGTAGGAGGGGGAGTCAACTCAGGATCAGTGTGGTGCACTACACCATGATATGTCCTTCAAGCCAAGCCAATGCCCAGACTCAATGCAGAGGGTGACCGAGCAGGGCAGTGAAGGGCAGAAACAGCATTTCTAGATGGCAGCTGAGGAGACTTTATGCACTGGACCCAGAGGAAGGCTGGGAGGTGATGGCAGTGAGGGGGCCCAGGCCAGGCACGGGCAATGGGACAGAAACACCCGGTACGCAAGTGTTGGCAAGAAGTGAGAATTGTGGCCAGCTCACAGGCTTGGGGTTGGGACAGAGGGACAGCTACTATGTCCCCAGGATGGCAGAGGAGGACTTCTTTCAAGGCATTCTCATCCCTAAGAGATGAGAACAGAACCCCTAGACAGAAATTGGTACTCCCATGCTGAGGGCAGACTTGAGGTTAGCACTACTTAGATAGGATTTTTGTGCCACCCACATGATTTTTAGTGTCTTTTAAAAAACGTCCTGTTTACTTTAACTTCATCCTAAGCAATAATTATGTGGTTTTGATGTGTTAGGAATCTTTTGTCCTAAAGCACATTAAAATAAAGTGTGTACTTGCATACCACTAAACTTGGGGAAACCTGCCCCTGTGACTCTGCTCCCAGGAGTCTGCACCTAGACCCCAGGCTGTGGAGCCCAAAGCTGGGTCAGCAGCCCTGAATGAGGTCTGGGGCCAGGCTCCTTGTCCTGTGAGAGCCTCAGTGCTCATGGTCTGGTAATGCTGATATGGGAGAGCAGGTGCAGAGCTAGGGCCAACGGGAAGTCCCAGCAAAGAGAGCCTCCTCCACTGTGAGACCAGCAAGGCAAGGCAGCCCAACATGTTCAGTGTTTGTGTCCTGTAAACCAACCAAAAATAACTGAGTCTTCCTAGAATTCTTCCCAGATTATGCCAGAGTCAAGCCCCTTCATTCATGGAAGGGATCCTTCCCTTCCATGTCCCTCCTTTGTCAGGACACACACACACACATCCACAGGACACCAACCCCAAGCCCCAGGCCTGGCAGGGGAATAACACAGTCCGAATGCCCACAAGTCATAGGTCCATGTGAGTCTGTGATGGGGATTTCTTTCCCACCCCTGCCTTTAGTGAGACCACACCCAGAGAAACTACTGACTCCACGAGGGCACCCACTGTTTCAGTCTTTTGTGACTCCAGACATATAAACCTCCTTGCGGTTCGCACACATGCTGGGCAGACTCGGGACTTGGAGTCTCTGTACTGTCTATTTCTGGCTGCCTGGAGCACTCTTCCCCCAGGTGCACATGGCTGGCTCCCTCGCCTCCATCAAGGCTTTTCTCCAATTTCATCTTCTAGTATGGCCCTCCCTGACGACTTAAAAAACTGTAACATCAAGGCATGCATGGTGGCGTGCACCTGTAATCAGGCCACTCAAGGGGATCACTTAAGCCCAGGAGTTCAAAACCAGCCTTGACAACATAGCAAGACTCATCCTCCGCCACCCCATCTCAGAAAAACACCCCCAAAACCAAAAACTAACATTCCCTCCCCCTCATGCCCCTTCCCTGCTTTATTTTTCTCCATCGCACTTGTCACCAACTGATATATACTACTACATATATTTTCCTTGTTTATTGCCTGTCTCCCCTAACAAGAATGTCAGAACACTCCGGGAGGGCAGAGATTTTGTGTGCCTTGCTCAGTTACAACACCTAAGATGGTGCTCAGTACACAGTAGAAGCTCAGTCGACATCGGTAGAGTGAAAAAAGAAAAATGAAAGAACAATAACCTCGGTGGAAGGCATTTTAACCAAATAGTTTCAAACACTTTTGTGTAAAGGCTACAAATATCTGAAAACAGACAAATTTACATTCCCTCTTCCCCAGAAGAATTCCTAGAGCAGGTCTTGACCAAAAAGTAGCAACTGGGTCTGGCCTGGCTTAGCTGTGAGACTTTGAGTTCTCCCAAAGGTGAGCAGATGCCCGTGGTGCTGGCCACCAGGCAGGGCTCCTGGGGATGTCTCTGACTATAGGCAGTCTGACGCTGTGTGTGCCCATGTCATTTTATAGAAAAAGCCTGCCAGAGCCCCTGTGCTCTAGGGAGTTTTCCGATCGCCTCCTTGCTGCCCCAGCCAGTCCAACATCTTTTGTCAGAAACGATAGTTCATCACTCTTATTTGGAAGCTGCCTGTCCAGCAATTTCTGTGAATCGAAACCCTACCAGGAGCCAGGAAGGACAAGCACAATGAAGAACTCTGAGTACCTACACAGCACAACAGCAACCTTGTCACCATCACTTACATCTGTATAGTAACTCACAATTGCCAATTCATTTTTACATACTTAATATTGTGTCACAGATAGGCAGAAATGCAGACAAGTCCAGGCACTAAAGCACAAGCACTCTACTTCTAGAAGAGTTCCTCAGGTCTTCACTTATGTCCTATTTATTCTTGCTGTACACTCTATTGTGACAAACCTGGTCATTTAGTTTTCTGGGCCATCGCAGATGCAGAGCAGAACAAGAGAAGGGAATAATGCTTGAGGTGGGACCATTGAAAGTATCAAGACATGAGAGATGACAGTCAGCCAAGAGACAGGAACATTCCACAAAGCTTATCAAAGCAGAGTTCACTGCATTCCAGGACCATTGCAGGTGGAGGGGAGGGCAAGCATCTGTACAATTGCCCTTAGGAGCACCAATTTTTAGCATGAAGCAATAATAGAAAAAGGACGAGTTGGAGCCATCAGGACAAAGGTTACATACCGTGTATGGCATTCAATTACTTTTGGTAACGCATGTGACTACTTTCTTTTGTAAATGTCCCTCCAAGTTTCTAAAACTCTCCCTGAATTAATAAACAGAGTTTGAAAAGAACATTTACATTTTTTAAACAGTAAAAGCCACTCTCACAAGTAGTCCCTTGACAGGACTTCCTGGTTTTTCTCAGTCGTTGAAGACTCTCCTCCCATCAATCGCCAAGTAGCCTGGGTCTGCACACTCACATCTCAGATCCAGGCTAAAGTCCGCAGTTTGTCCCTTCCTTTCCCCCATTATTTCTCATTCTTTGACTCTGGAGTTGCATAATTTACAGTCACCCCGTGAAGAGCCATGTGTTCCAGAGTAGGAAGTTGTCAGGCTGAATAGAGTACTGCTGGGCTGTGTTCACACACAGAGCATTTCCCCATGCCTTTGCACAGCCAGCAGCAGCAAACCCTCTCCTTGTATGCAGGCAGCTCTGGACAATCAACGAGAAGGGGGAGGGGGTGCTGGGAAGCACTGAGACCATAAATTCTGTCTAGGCCACTGTATAACAAAGCAGTCATAAAACCTCAATGCATTTTCAAGTCGAGACTGAAACAAGATGCCCAGAGCAACTCCTAATTTGGTTCCTAGAACCCAACAAGTTGTGAACTCATTTCCTTGGTTGGGAGGGAACTATGTAGAAGGGCAGGGGTGGAGACTGACCTCAGAACTTTGGGCAGAAACTCAACCCAAGAGTTGACAGTAACCAGGCCTGCACAAGTCTAGAGATGCTAGCAAAGCTTTAATACAAGCAGCCCTAGAGCTGGGCTGGGAGGGGACCCTGGAGGACAGCATAGCTGGAGGTAGGAGGCCCAGGGAGTTCTGGGGTGTCTATGCTCAAATGCAGAAGGCATGTAGTCTGGTGTATGCTTGACAGAGCAACAGCACTCCTCCAACCCTAAACTGTTCTTTCAGGGATGTGCCTGAACAAGTTTATTTCATCATCTCTCTGAATCTTACTTTCCTCATCTATAAAAAGGGGTTATCAATAATCTTCCTCCAATGAAAGTTAAGCTGATCACGCATATTAAGTATCTTAAATAACAGGTGTTCAATGAATGTTATTTCCTTCTCCCCACCTGGCTTTCCCTAACCCTTCCTGAATATTCTCTCTTTGAAAGACAGCAGAAATAGGACCGCATTCATGCTTGCTCTGCTAGTAGCTAGCCATAGGAACCTAGACAGATCACTCCCCTCTCTGGGCCTTAGAATCTACACATTAACTATTAGAATTATACAACAATTAAGGTGGATGAATTTAAAAATCAATACACAAAAGTCAACTGTATTCCTATATACCAGAAACAGATGCAAAACGCAATTCAAAAAATGCAGCAATTAACCAGAGACTGAGAAGATGAACCACAGGCTAGAAGAAAATATTTGCAAAAGACCAGATAAAAGGCTGTTATCCAAAATATGCAAAGAACTCTTAAAACTCAACAATAAGAACACAAACGACCCAATCAAAAAATCGGGCCAAAGCCCTTAACAGACACCTCACCAAAGGAGATATACAGATGGCAAATAAGCATATGAAAAGATGCTCCACATCATTTATCATTAGAGAAATGCAAATTTCTCTAACAAGGAGATACCACAACACACATATTAGAATGGACAAAATCCAAAAACGGACAACACCGAATGCTGGTGAGGCTGCAGACAACAGGAACTCTCATTTGTTGCTGGTAGAAATGCAAAATGATATCTCTATTTTGGAAGACAATTTGGCAGTTTCCTATAAAACTAAACATGTTCTTACCATACAATCCAGCAATTGTGCTCCTTGGTATTTATCCAAAGGAGTTAAAAACTTATGTCCACACAGAAACCTGCACATGAATGTTTACAGCAGGTTTATTCATAATTCTCAAAACTTGGAAGAAACCAAGATGTTCTCCAGTAGGTGAATGGATGAACAACTGTGGTATATCCAGACAATGGAATATTATTCAGTGCTAAAAGGAAGTTGTCAAGCCATGAAAATATATATATATATATATAACTAAGTGAAAGAAGCCAATCTGAAAAGGCTACATATTAGAAGTCTTTTGAGTCCAACTGTATGATTCCAACTATGTGACATTTCTGGAAAAGACAAAGCTATAGAGATAGTAAAAACATTCCTGGTAGCCAGGAGTTAGGGGAGGAACAAAGAACAGGTGGATCACAGGGGATTTTTAAGGCAGTCAAAATACTCTGTATGATACCAAAATGATGGATACATGTCATTACATATTTGTCCAAACCCATAGAATGTACACCACCAAGAGTAAAGCCTAAGGTAAATTATGAACTTTGGGTGATTATAATGCACCAGTGTAGGTTCATCAACTGGAATAACTGTGCCCTCTGGTGAGAACTGCTGATAAGGGGAGGTTGTGCATGTGTGTGGGGAGGGACGTATGGGAATTTTCTGTACCCCTTTCTCAATTCTGCTGTGAATCTAAAACCGCTCTTTAAAAAAAGAAGCAATTACAAAACCATTGTAAACGTTAAGTATCTAGTTATAAATCTAACAAAAAGTACATGAGCTCTTCATGGGAAAAATTATAAATATTTCTTAAGAGAAATTACGATAAATAATGGTGAAACATATCATGCTCATGGATCAGGAAGACTCAAGATTTACAGACATCAATTCTACTCAGAGTAGTGGATTCGAATAAATACTAATCAAAATCCTAATAGGGATGTGTATGTGTGTGCGCATCACAAAAACTGATTCTAACATTTACATGCAAGCACAAAGAGCCAAGACACTCATGAAGACCAAGGGGAGTGGGATTTGCTAAACCAAATATCAAGACATGTTATAAAGCTATCGTAATCAAGACAGTGTGGCACTGTCATAAGAACATAGTCCAATGGGATGGTATACGAGCCAAGAAACAGGTCCCTGCATGCTTATCACATACATGCTTAACTTATGACAGCGGTGGCCCCAAAGAACAGTGACAGAAAGCTGGGACCAATGAGTATTCATTAGAGAAAAAACAACTTACATCATACACAAGAATCAACTACAGGTAAATTAAATACTTAAATAGAAAAGAAAATAAATCTTCGAAGTTTTTTAAAGAGGGGGGAAATAGAGGGTAGCCTTTGCACCTCAAGGAAAGACTTCTTCTTAAATAGTACACACACACACACACACACACACAAAACACCAACCAAAAAGAGCAAGACTGAAAGACATGACTACATTAAAAAAAGAGAAATATCTCTTCAGCACAAAACACCATTAACAAAGTGAAAAGACAAGCCAGGGAATGGGAGGTAATATTTGTAATGAAAACAAAAAACAAAAAGGACTAGTATTTAGAACATATAAAGAACACCTACAAATTAATAAGAAAATTACAACCTAATTTAAAAAGTGGCAAAAGAACAGGTCTACCTCACAAAAGAGGAAATCCAAATGTCCAATAAATATATGAAAAGCTGTTCAACCTCTTTAGCAATCCAGACTATGTAAAATAAAACCACAATGAGATCTACTACTTGCCTATTGGTTTGCTAAAAATGAAAAAATCTGACAGTACCAAATATTGGCAAGAATTTACGACAACAGAAATTATTTCTGCTACTGTGAGTATAAAAATGGAATTACCACTTTGGAAAACACTGTATATTATCTAATGCAGTTGAAGATTCCCAGCAATTCCTCTTCAAAGAACCCTTCACAAATGCATGCGCCCCAGAATACACATACACACACACACACACACACACACACACACACACACTATACATTGATAGCAGCATCTTTTATAACTGCTCCAAACTCAAAATGACAAAATGCCACATCAACAGTAGAATGGATAAATAAATTACAGTATAGTCACAGCTGGTCTGTAACAATGAATACTATATAGCAATGAAGTGAAGAATAATTAATAGTACATTCATGAATATCCACTAATATTTATGAATGCTATATAGAAAAATTAAAAATATTCATAAAATGAATACCATAGAATACTATGTAGCAATGAAAATCAACTCCAGTTACATACAACTGGGATATTATGAATGTAATACTGAAGGAAAGATACAAATAGCATGATTCCAATTATATCAAAACCAGGCGAAACTAGACTAAATGATCAGAGGATGCATATGTAGGTGGTAAACTCTAAAGAAAGGCAAGGACGCATGAAACTTACCACGAAAGTTAAGGTAGTAAGGAGTGAGGCAGGGAGCTGTGATCAAAAAGGGATATTTAGAGACATTCTTGGGCACTAGCAATGTCCTACTTTTTTTACCTGGTGATGGTTACCGGAGCGCTTGCTTTTTAAAAGTCCATAAAACATACAAGATTAATGTACATTCTGCATGTACATTGATCTGCATCACAACAAAAATGTTTCTTTTAAAGACAGTGTCAACATTACCTCCTCTAGGAAGTCTTCCCAGACCCCACACTGAGGTAGGTGCTCCCTCACCATTCTGCTTTATTAACTGTAAGAGCAGAGGTGGAGCCTATTTTAACTCACTATTATATCCTGTGTCCCCAACAGTGTTGAACATATGGTGAGTGCTTAATAAATATTTGCTGAATAATCAACAATTGTATTTAAGCATCTGAGTTGGTAAAAAGTAGTTAGCCCTGGACCAATTAATTGATAACAACTAAGAATGTTCTGAGTGGTGTGATGGAAAAAGAAACATACCTAGAATCAGAAAAACTAGGCTTTAGTTCTACCATGTACTGGCCACATCACCTTAAATAAATCATGTTTTCTCTGATAGAAAAAATGATACAAATAGCTACCATTTAGGGAATTTCAATTATCTGCTACCTGCTTTTAGCTGTGTTATCTCGTTTACTCCTCACAGTGTATCTGCAGTGTGTTTATTTATTTTTTATATTTTGGTGTTTTCTTAACAATCAGGAAACTGAGGTTCAGAGAGACTGAATAATTTTCCCACATCACACTGATAGCCAACAAATGGCAAAGCCAGAATCTCCAAAGTTCATGCTTCTTTCACACTGCTATACTGACTTATTTTTGCCTCAGTTTCTTCATCTGTAAAATGGGAACATGGTAACATATGTGCAGCCTGATGTTGCAAGGCTCAAAGGAGATCATGAATTGCTTGCAAATGTTAAAGACTACTTAAATGTAAGGAGAGTAATACGTAATAAGCATCTCCCATGGGCCCACACAAAAGCAGCAGATGGTTTCTATCCACATTGAGGTTTCAAACCAATTTTTAAGGAAAAGCTAGGTAAACAGGAAAACTAGGAACACACACCAATAAGCTGACGTAAGGAAGCCACTAGGAACAGCACATAACACAGGCTGAATTGTAAGAACAGCATTGAGGGGGCGTATGGCTTGGACTGTGCAACCGCCCCTGTTTCCAGGCTTGCTCCCTGCCATGTACCCTCCACAGGGCGGCCAGAGGGATTCTGTTAAGTCTCACTGCAATTCCTTTATTTGATTAAAAAATATGTATTTTATAAGTCAGGTTTACTGAAGTATAATTTACTTAGAGTAAAATTCAATCTTTTTAGGTATACAGTTTTGATGACTTTTGATAAACACACACAGTGGTATAACCACCACCACAATTAAGAGAGAAAATATTTACATCACCCACAAAAGTTCCCTTGTGCCCCTTTGCAAGCTCCATCCACATCCAATTCCCTGGAAACCACTGATGTAATTTCCATCCCTGTGGTTTTGCCTTTTCCAGGATGCAGAGGTATCTTTTAATGCATAAGTCAGGTCAAGTTGTCAATCTCCCATGGCATTCAAAATGAAACCCAGATGTCTCTCCATAGCCAACAGGCCTTCCCTACACATTGGCTTCTAACTGCTTTTTTTTTTTTTTTTTTTTTTTGAGACAGTCTCGCACTGTCGCCCAGGTTGGAGTGCAATGGTGTGATCTCGGCTCACTGCAACCTCTGCCTCCCGAGTTCAAGCGATTCTCCTGCCTCAGCCTCCCGAGTAGCTGGGATTACAGGCACCCACCACCATGCCCGGCTAATTTTTTGTATTTTTAGTAGAGATGGGGTTTCACCGTGTTACTCAGGATGGTTTCGATCTTCTGACCTCGTGATCCGCCCGCCTCAGCCTCCCAAAGTGCTGGGATTACAGGCATGAGCCACTGCTCCTGGCCCTAACTGCCTCCTTAACCTCACTGTGTGCTATTTTTCCTTCTCTGTGGTCTAGAGCTCCACTGGCCTTCTTTTTGCTCATTTCTGTGCCAGGGCCTTGCATCTGCTGTTCCCTTTTCCTCAGATCTTTCCTGACCTGCCTTTTTACCCCTCATCTCCCTCAATCCCTCTCCATTATTTAATCCCAGTTTCCTCCTTTAGAACACATATGACCATATGAAATGATCTTTGCCTTCAATTATTCCTGTACTATCTTCCTTCTCTAAAACTGTAAGGTCATTGAGGCAGGGGGCTTGTCTATCTTAGTAAAGGATCTATTCCTAGAAACTGAGAAAGTGCCAAAGTATGGTTGGTCTTCCAATGGCCTTCACAGAATGAACAAACACGCACCAAAGAAGACAGGGAATAGCGAGGGCCATGTGGTTGAAATTCTAAGGAAAGGATTCAGAGAAGAAACAGGCCCTCCATAGCACATGGGGAATTAAGAGTAGGAAGAATGGCCACAGCTCAGAACTAGGTTCTCCACGTATCCCCATTCTACCATCCCTTCCCCCAAGGTCCTCCCACCAATGAGGCCACGGAGTACCAGGGAGATAGAGTGGGTGCCTCTCCTGCCCTTGCCCACTGGTGCCCTCAGGCTTGTCCATCTCCTAAGGCATGGGTCCCTCCAGCTCTTGTTGTTTGCCCTGGCTGGAACTCCTGCACACAGCCAGCTCAGATTACAGCCTTCCTTCTTTTTTCCACGTGAATTAAAAAAGAGGGGAACCCCAGGAGTTGTTTTGTCTTTGTACTGTGGAACCACCTTCAGCATTTCTCCCTGTGGAAGAGCATCAAACCATCCGGGTCTCGTAACCCTGACAGCATTACAAGACAAATTCCTACCTCACAGGGCCCCACATTCTCAGTGGAGAGTACACGTGGACACTACATGCACTGGTGTCCAGAATTCCCTGAGCTGATGTCCCAGTTTTCTTTCTCAATTAGCACTGGAGTTCTGAAAACTTAATTTTTTTTATAATTTATTATGTCAGTTGGGGGTGGCCAAGGGAGAAGGAGGGGAATTCCTTTGCCACAAGAACATCTGTTTTGCTGGGCAGAAAGATACAAATTATGACCTTAAGACTTGAGTAGAAGCTTATAGATCACGCAATCCAGTTTCCCAATTTTATATGTGAGGATACTAAGTCCTAAGGAAGTTAAGGAACTTGCCTGGGGACCATCAAGCTAAATAACAGAAACAGAGCTGGGATGAGAACTTGGATTCTTGACTCCCAGTCCAGACCTATTTCTACCATAAAAATTCTTTAAGTTTGGCTTTTATCTCTCTCCCTCCACTGAAACTGCACTTTTAAAGGCCCTCGATAGCTTTAAATACAATGGTCTTTCCTCAGAACTTATCTAACTTGGCAATGCCAAGAAACAGAACCCTGCTCGCCACCCAGAATTCCTGAAGCATATTCCCTTCCTGGGGATCCACTGTGGCAGGGTGCTCTGGGTTTGCCTCCTGCTTCTCTGCTCTCTGGCTCCTTTTGCCAGTTGGAGCTACCTGTGGGTCTACTGAAGGCAGGTTCCCTTCCTCACTGCCACAGTGGTGCGCCCCTTCCCTGGGCCCTCCCTCTCCTGGCCATCTGCATGTTCACCCCAGGGATACCACATCCACTCTCACGGCCTGACCACAAGGGCAGCTAAGCCCACTTTTCCTTCTAGCCCAGATCTCTCTTCTAAATGCCAGAACTACCTCCCAAGCAAACAACTGAACATTTCCTGTTACCCTGTAAGGACCTGAAATTCATGCTTATGGGTTCATCTGCCATCTTCTCTCTCTGCTACCTCTTCCCTGCTCCTGTGTTTCCTCACAGGTTCAAAATGGGGAGGACTTCTCTGATATACTCTCTTCTTCTCATGTTCATTCAACTAGACACTAGGGGTCATCTCTCCTGAGCTCAACTTCCTGTCCTCATCATTATACCCTAGAATTTCTCTACAAACTTCCCATCCTTACTGCCCTCCTGTCTGTCTTAGGGAAGGAGATGCACATTCATGTCAAGATCAAGCTACCCATCCCCTAAGGGCTTGTGTTCCTTCTACCACTTCCTCCTTCCTATACCTTCAACTTTTCCATTCATCTGTAAAATGGAATTGATGGAATTCATCAGGGCTCTGGACAACTTCTCAATGGATCCAACTACTCCCATGTTAGCCAAATGAACTATAAAAGCAAAGCCCTCCCAGGACCCCACACTTGCTCTCTCCCTCCCTACCTCTCACCCCTTTTTTTTCTGTAGCCCACGTTTCTTTTGGGCCGGGAGGGAGGTCCTCCATGGATTTCCTCAATCCCATACATTTCTTAACTCCACTGCAATTTGGCTTTTCTCCCACCAGTCTATTGAAACTGCTCTTGCCAAGGTCACCAACAACTTGCCAGATTCAATGGACACCTGCCAATCTTCATCTTATCTGTCTACTGCAATATCTGACTCAACTAACCACTTCCTGCCCTTGAAAGTCTTCTCTTCCTTGGCTTTCATGATGCTACTTTGCCTTGGGTTTTCTTTTTCATCTCTCAGATCACCCCTTCTCATTTTCCCTCACAGGTTCCTCTTCCTAAATTATTCTCATTTCCTGGAGCTGGAACATGTCTGTGATGGGAGACACATCCCTGCCTTCTCTCTCCTTCTCACTCAGCCTACTAAGGTTACCAACTTCTATGGCTTTCACCACTCAAAAGCACCACAGAATTTCAAATTGACCCCTCTCCCCAGGTGTGTCCTATCTAAACCACCATCAGGATCTCCACTCGGATGATCCACAGGAATCACCAACACGACCAAATGTAGTCATCACTTTTCTCCCCAAGTTTTCTCTCTTCCTCCTGCATTTTTCCATCTCAGAGAATGGTACTACCATCTACCAGTAGCCCAAACCATAAATTCAATTACTCCACTGCCCAAATATCTCTTGAATCTGTTTCCTTTCCCCACCCACACTACCACTGCTTTAACTTAGTTCTTAATCTTTTTCCCAAATGGGTCACAGAAGTAACTTTCCATCTGGTCTCCCAACCTCCAGAGCTGATCCTCTCCAGTCTACACAGGTGATCTAATGCCAGCCCTCAGGTGGCATCTCATTATCTTCAGAATAAAATCCAAAGTCCTTAGCACAATAGATAAGGCCTTTCATGATCTGGTTTCTGTCCCATCTTCCATTCCTCATTTCTCAACACTCCTTTTACATATTTTGTTCTAGTCAAATCAAACTATTTTACACTTCTAGCATGCTCCATGTGGTGACATCTTAATGCCTTTACACATGCCAGTCCCTCTGCCTGGCATTCCTTTTTTTCGACCTGCTGAACTACCACCACTTGTTTTAAAGGCTCAGTGCACATGCCATTTTCTCTTGGCTGTCTTCCTTGAACTGCCTGCCTAGAGAAGGTGCCTTCTGTTTTACCACAGCACACTGTGCATACAGACATCGTGGCCCTTCCTACCCTGAAGTGCAAGACTCTTTTACATGTAGCTCCCTCCAGACCATGAGTTCCTTCAGGACAAGGACTGAGGTGTTCCTCTCTACTTCCATGACACTGTGTGTATGCTACCCACAAAGTAGGCAATCATAAATGCTTATGGATGGACAGATGGATGGATCTCCTATCATCCTGTCTTTCCACAGTTCTCCAAGACACCTGCCTCCACCAAAGCCAGAGCCTTCTCTCTGTTACAACCTGAAAATGGCCCCTATTTTTGAGGCAGTAATGGAAAATTACTTTAAGTCCTGTCCAGATGGTTGCTAGGGAATAATCTGGTATCCAAATCAATGTGATATATGATGACCATTACTACTACCTCCAGAAGGAACTCAGTACCAATTAGGCACTTTCTATTCTCTCAGCCACTGACCTCAATCACGGCTGGCACCATCAACATCTGGGTGTGAAGTCCTAGACTGCCAGGTCTCTACTGCCCATACTGGTGGTGGTCTAGTAAGAAAGGTGTGGAGTGGAGTTACAATGAAAAGAACATAGGCTTTAGAATTAGACAAATCATTGTCTGAATACAACCCTGTCACCTACTAAGCTGTGTGGCCTTGAGCAAGCCACCTTACTTCTTTGAACCTCACTTCCTCATCTGTAAAATGGAATTGATGACTATATTTGCTCACATGTTGACAAACAAATGAATATAATAGACTGAAAATGATGAACACTTTCCATGGCCACCAAAAGCTTTCAATGTGATTATTTTGGTTCATGGAGAATAATAAGGTTCATTCCTCGTATACCTTATATTCTTCCTTTTCTTTAACTAACATTTATTAAGACCTCCTTTGTGCCAGGCATTGGGCACGCTGCTGTACTATGAGCAAAAATAAGTAACATCCTTGCTTCAGGTGACCCCAGGAACAATTTTAAAGCACGGACAAGCTATTCTCATAAGTAACAATATTCTACAGAAAACCTATCTGTTGGCTAAGACACAGGCAGAGAATCCAAGGTAAATTGTTAGCTATGAAATCCTAGTCTTATGTATTAGTCTCCCTTTCTCTTTTCTCCATTCTACTTGCTTCTAGGATGGCTGAAAAATCAAGAGAGTAGGGGGACCAAATTCAGGGCACCAACTATTAGCCTTGCAGGATTTTATTTTACTTTAATTTTTTGGTGCTATGAAAAGCACAATGTTTTTCCTCTTCTCTGTAAAGAAAATTAGAACTAAAGATGGCTCAGTAGATAAAAGCTGTGGGTGGTAAATACTCCCACTATTCCCCACCACCTTTCAGGCTTCTAAGTTTCTTTTTGCATTTACTGCATCTTAGAGCTGGAAACCTGAAAGAGCCCTGAGAAATTCTACAGTGAAAACCCATATCCCAATTAACAGATGAACAAATTGAGGCCCAGGGTGGCCAAGTGATCTGCCCAAAGTTAAATGAGAGAGTGAATCAAAATTAAAATACAGTTCTCCTGATCCTCCCCTTTTACTAGTCTGCAAATCTCCCTGCTCCCTAGGTTTTAGGCACCTTAAGCCAGGCAAGTTTCTTCATATGCAGCCAACCCTGGTGAATGCTAGGGCTATCTCCACTTCTGGGCATCCTGGAAGCCACGGACAAACCACTTCTCTTGTAATGTTACTGGCTCTCTCCTCCCAGAAACATCCTGTTTCTTACTAATGAGACACTTTCAGATCCTCCTCTTTGGTTTAAGAACCATGTCTGCATGAAAAGTTTGGTTAGAGGTGTTTTTCTCAAATTGACTCTCAGAACTACAAATTTCCTGGCTGACAAAGCTTTGTGGCTGAGGTTGCTATTCTGCAATTAACTTAGTCTTAAAAGAACTTTCATGGATATCCTACACCCCCACGGGATAAAACCATAACTCAAGCTTTAATATTGAGAACATCAAGACCCTGAAAACGAAGGGAATTCCCAATTTCATACACTGTTGACAACAGAAAAGGAGTTTGGGGTATCCCTGGTCCAACTCTTTCAGAAAACTGAGGCTTCAGAGGCGCAGAGGCAGAGCTACTGACCTGGACTCCTCATTCAGTGCTCTTTCCCACCCTTTGAAATGTCACCCCAGCCTCCTGGGTTGAAGCAGCTGTGCCATCAAAAATGTCACATTAGTTATGACAACACAGTTTGTTATATAACTGGTGCTGCAGAGCAGGCAAGGGGAAGAAGCCATGAGCATGAACCACAGCACCCCGCTTCTGCTTCTCAGGGCGGCTAAGTCCCACATGCTTACTTGACAAGAGAACTCCATATGGGAAGGGAACACCCACTAATCAAAGGAATAAAAACTAGAGCTAACATTTTTATAATGATTTCCACATTCTAGACACTACTCAAAGCACATTTCATATTTTAACTCATTTCATGCTCACCATAATCCTATTATTTTCATTATCAGTCCCATTTTACAGTAAGGAAACTGAAGCACCAAATGTCATGTGCCTTGTCTAAGGTCACATATTTAGTTATCAGTAGAGCCAAGATTTGAAGCCAGGCAGCCTGTTTGCAAAGTCTATGCTCTTAACCACCTCTCAATTTTAGAGAAGCATGCTAAACTGATTCTCTAAACACAAGAAACTACCTATTTCTCTGAATCAGTGAACAGGCCACTGCTCTCTCCTCTCCTTCCCCCCAGTGCTAATCACGGATCTGTTGGACAGATTCCTTTCTACCAGTACTGTGTGTGAATGACAGGGATGGAAGAAAATAAGAATGTGACACAGATTTGAAGACATTCTTAGGATGGAGTTCATTTGAGATCTTCAAGCTTTTTATGATGATGCAATCAGTAAGAAAGTGAGGTGAGTGCTGTTCTCATAGCATCTGCCACTTGTAAACCCACAACTCTGTGGGTATGTACAAACAGGCACACTTTTTCTTTCTTCAGAATCAAAAGTTTTCTCTATTAGTGTCAATTCTGAGGGTAACTCTTTCCAAAATGTGTTTTTGGGTTTTTTTTGCTTTTGCTTTTGTTTTTTTTTTTTTTCAGTTTGGAATCACCCCTTCACCAGTTTTTCTGTTGTCTTTCAGATCAAGATGTATTCTGGTGATAATGGTCTGTCTGGCTCCATAAGAAATGACAATGAAAACACTCTGGGAGGCAGCGAGTTGAGTCCCAGTATCCAGATGGGCTGAGCACATATCGGAAAAATAGGGCCTCATTCTACTCATATTAAATCTCCAGTGTTAACGGAGATAGGGTATCGTGAGTAGCTGAAAAACATGAGTGATCTTGTCCTATCTTTAGCAGATGTGGCATGTGAAGAAGCACAATAAAATCTGGGAGTTCCATGTGTTAAAAGAAACAAGACACACTCCCACTCTGAGCATCGTAAATCTAATCCAGCCCTGTTCGCACATAGAACAGACGTTCTGCATTCTTTTCCAGCCATGTTGATTCTCATGAAGCTTCACCCATTTCATCTAATTGGAAACAACCCTTTCCAACAAGCACATAGGTTCTACTTTAGAATCCAATAGGTAACTGAGGCTCAAGAATTCCACAACTGACTCCCGAGGAGATCAGGTGGACCGTTTGCCACTCTTCTGGCAGGAAGGTCTGCTGGTATTTACAGCTCAGTGCACAGTAAGGAGGGAGACAGCACCATCCATCAGGAAAAGAGAACTCATCTGCTACTTGATCTGACATTCCGTTCATGCTCTTGCTGTCTCCGGAGAGCAAGGTGCATCCATTTGAATAAACATAGAGATGGGAGGAAGGGAGGGAGGCAAAGCAGCCATCGAGATGACTGCAGAAATAACAAGTCTACAAATCTAGAAGAGTGGTTCTCAGTGGAATACTACCCCAACGTGTGATCCTGCGGGCAAGTGTGGGAAATGTCCTTTTAGACGGCTGCACTTTCATGGAGTAATGGCTGTAGGTTACTATTCACCTCCATTAATGCCTGTCATTTAGTAGGTGCTCAAGAGCATTGTGCTGAAAGAATGCAAGCTTGACCACTTCTCAGCCTTTTGGCTAATATCAAGTGAAGGATGTAAGCTTGCCCTGAACCCATACCAAACAGCAGATACCCTAATTACAAAGTCAGGGTCAGCTGGGAGGAAAAAACCATCAGCTTTTTGCTGATAGGCGACCTTTTAAGACAGGCTTTCCTGACAGGGTAGGGTCTGTTCTCTGAATCACATCCCACTTGTCAGGCTGGAATATTTGTATGAGCAGTGACGTCTTCATCAGACAAATTCTTAAATTTGTTTTAAAATGGCACTAAGCAGGTACTGTGGGAATGAACGCACAACCAAAGTGCTCGATTTTTATTGTGCCTGTTTTGGGAAAGACTAGCAGCTAGCATGCAATGCCTCATGGCCACCTTTGAACTCCCTTTCTAAAAATTCCACTTAATGCTCCAGAGACAGATAGCCTGAACTTAACATTACAGAAAACTCAACACCTCGAATGAGGGCAAATTGTGGCTCCCAGAGCAACTCCACAGTTCATTTTACATTTTCACCAGGTACATAGTCCAAGTGGGTGTCACTATTTGTTCAGAACTGGGAAATCACTTAAAGTGATATTCTGTCAATTCTATACCTCATAAAATTACAACTCGTTAAGGGATTTCTTTGTAAGGGTTTGGTAATTAAATAAAATTGACAGTTCTTTAAAAAATTTCTGATTAGTCTGAATAACTCAGAGTCTTATTGATTGACTATAAAATGATGAGGCTGTATCACAGGTGAGGTCGCGACCCCCTAACAAGCAAAATTATTTAAAATGCCATGCAAAAAAGAGTCACTGGTTACTCACACATGGTATGTATAAAATTACATTTGTGCTATCTCAATAATCAGTTTATTTCTGAGTACTGAAATGTTTTGGATTGTCTGACAGAGCTCCCTCACACAAATTCACAGTCACACACACAAGGGGGAAAAAAAACCCCAAAACACTATTGTTCAAATAAAAATTTTAATATAAGTACTGAGAATCAGGCTTTTCAAATGACACTCTAAAACTGTGGTATCTCTTAAGCAGATGCACGTTTCCCCTTACAACACATATCAAGCAGAAGAACTTTATGTCAGTATCTCTGCAATGTTCCTAGGCTGATGAAGATGTTACCCCTTTGTTCTAAATAGCAACTGCCAGCCGGTCCTTTATCATTTAACCTCAGTTACTATGGGAATATACAGAAGCCTGTTTCTTCTAATTAGCACACCACAACAAGGATGAGAACACAGGCTCAATGGAATGACTCTTTACTCTTCTGGAAATGCTAAATAAAAGAAGTTTTATTCAGTGATGTCTGAATATCCATATTCTTCCTCTCTATCCAATGTGCTGAGCTCTTAAGACTACAGTCCCCCATTAGGAAATCATTGGGTTATCATAGGGTATAACCTAAAGAGGGCTCTCTGTTGAATTTCATTTGTCCAGGTGAAACAACACAGCTTCCTAATTAACCAGTACATATGGCCTGATAGGTTGGTCACCAATCGTACTGTACAAGGAAGTTGGAAACTGCTTTCTATAAATGCCACCCAGATTTTCGGGCCTGGCCCCATCCACAGAATTCTCCTGACTCAAAGTGACTCTCAGTCAAGTGGCCATCTCAAAAACCGTATCTGCAAGGGAGGACTCAAAAAAATTTGTTACTAGGATACAGTGACACCAATCCCACATTTTGTGGTTAATAAAACAAGTCCTGCATTCAGCTTGGCACAAGGCCCTGATCTGATGTATTTCAAGCCAAGCTGGAGGGCTCACAGGGAAAGCTGCCATTCATGAATGCTTCAGGAGGACAGGACGCCAGGGTCCCTTGTGCCAAACAGGGACCAGAAACCTTTGTGATGGACCTTGTGGACAGACCTACCCTACTTCCTAAAGAGAGCTGGTGTATTGTGCTTTAAAAAAACATTGCTTTACCTACAAAATCTGTTTTTCCTGACATTTTTCTTGAAAAAGGTGTCCTGTAAGGGTGAAAAAAAAAAGAAGTAAAGGGAAAAAGAAGAAATGCTCTGACTTCTGATTTAACAATCTCAAACATCACTCACTTCATTTTCCCCCCTCCTCTGTGTAACCAAATGCAAGACACATAGGACTTTCCTGGGGAAGTCTACATCCAGCCTTCATTTAAGATTTCCTGCCCAGTACATAATCAGGAATTTTCATCCTAAAGTGGCACACCTATTTCCTCAGAGCGCTCACCTCTCTTTGAATAAAAAATGGCAAAGCACCCCTTTGGGGGATTCAGTATATATTTTTAAACTTCTCATTAAATCAACCTAATTTATGGGGCATGTTTAGCGAAGGCAGTTGCTTTGGTGGATGTAAAGTTAATTTGCAGACTCTGGCCTGTTCCCCTCCTTCCTCCCCTCCTGCGCCCTCCCCTCCCCCGACCATTTCCGAATGCTTTCGACCCCATCCGAAGCGGCTCGGCTCTCTCCGCCAGGACACCGACTCGGCTCCGAACACCGCCGACTCCCTTCGAGCCCCGCGCCCAGACCGCACCGAGCCTAGCCGAGCGTCGCCGAACTGAGCCCCATCGACTTTTCCGGCCTCGGCTGGGCGCTGTCCACCACTTGCAACGCCTGAAACCTCATCCAGCTCAGGTGGCTGGGGCTTCTACCGGGCTCTGAGTCAGCCACTGCTGATTACAGACTTCTGAAGTTTTAAAACGTCCCCCCTCGAGAGAAAGGGGTGGCGCGGCTTGCATTTACAGATCTGCAAGGGCTCCAGACAGATGCAACATGCACCTTGTTGCAAAGAGCAATTCCCCAGGCCCCGCCTCCCCATCAATTTGGGTTGCACAAGCTCAAGAGAAGCCCCAAGCTAAATTACCCTTGGCTCAGAAGGGCGGCGAGCCGAGGGGGCCTCTGCGAAGAAAGCCCCAGGGAGCTCTCGAACAAAAATAAGAACATGTCAAGCAGACGGGAAAATTGTCTCCGAGTCGCTACTCCCTACCATCATGGCGCCGCCTAGAACCCGCTTGTCATGCCTGTTACACATGCAAGATTTTCTGCATCTTGGTTCTGAAACCGCAAGCGTGCTTCGTCTCCCACTCCCATTCCCACCTTCCCACGAAAGGGGTTTTTATTTTCCATTGTTTCCCTACGCGATGCAATTACTTCGGCTATTCTGTCAAGTTGAAAAATAATCATTTTTGTTTACTGCACAGCAACCCCTAATTAGGAGCTATGTGTGCACGAAGGTGTCACAGCAAAGCGACGTGGAATCTTCGCTAAACGGTCTTAACGAACTCTCCGTCTCGAACTGACAGGCCAACGGAAGTTGGAGGCCCGGAGGGCGCACACCCCTTCGCTGCCGGCCACCCCCTCCCCAAGCAAAGCTGCCTGTGGGCTCACCAGGAACTGCCGAGTGGATAGCGCAAGAAGCGAGCCTGCAAGTGGAAAGGAGGGGCGAGGCTCCTTATTGAGAAAGTGTGGAAGGGAAGGAATATCCCATTTTGTTTTAATTTTCAACCATCACTCAAATCCACCCCCAGTTAATTAGGAGGGGAAACTGATAGCTAAGGCAGAAGGGGGCGGCGGCAAGTGGGGCCTGAAATCCGCATTGTGGGTAGATTACATGGAACACGGCCTATGCAGAGTGTAAAAAAATACATTGATAAAGGCCACGGAGCGAACGAAAACTGCGGGTGTCAGGAGAGCAATGCTGGGAGGGTGGGGAGGAGAGGAGCTGGGAGCAGTAAGGGGCGGACATTCAGCCTCACAGGCAGCTTCCCTCCCCCTTCCACCTCTACCTTGGATAAAACTGTGCCCGTCACGTACGCTTGGAAACCCACTTCTTCCCCTAGCACACGACCCCTCCCCTAACCCTGGCCCTCTTTTTCTGGGGCCGGGGCGGGGGAGTGCGAGGGCATGTAGAAACCACAGCCTCCAATTCAGCACCAAATGCATGAACAGCAGACGCTTGATCCTCCACCCCAGTCTAGGGCTGGGTCCCCTCCATGTTAGCCAAGTTCAAAATCACTGCCCCAGGAGAAGAGCAGGGGAAGTGGGATTACGGACCTCGGGGGATACGGAGGTATGGAGGGAAGAGGAGAGAGAAATAGAGACAGAATGAAACAGAGACACAGACAGAAATGGAGGCAGTGAGACACAAAAAATATTCCACAAGCAAGAGTAATGATCATAATCATGCCAATAGTGTGATGTTCTGATCAATATGGCGGACACTGTCATTCATACAACTACAGGCGCTCCCCTTCCCCCTCCCAAAAAACACCCACCCAGGAGTTGGGGTGGAGGACCCAGAACCAACGTAGGGAGTGGGGGAGGGGTGTGTGTGTGTGTGTGTGCACGAATTAAAAAACAGGCCTGGAGAGCAATGTGGAGTAAGCAAGGTAATAAAAACGATTTTAAAAATTACTCTTATTAAAAGTACAAATCCCAGTGCCACAGGGACTTACTTCATCTGCTTCACAATGGTGCTTTTTCCTGATTCTCCAGCCCCTGTTGGGACACAGACAGTGGGGAAAAACTGGTGAGTGTCAGCTTAAGGGAACAGGGGGAGGGGGGACTAAGGCATGCGAGGGGGTGGGCGATCCTGGGCACATGGTGGTGCCAACTTGGGGACCAGGTCTCCCGGGCGCGGGTGGGGTGGGGGAGCTGGCGGCAGGGGGTGCAGAGTGGCCGGGGTGGGGGTTGGGGGTAGCAGCGGCGGTCCTTACCCAGCAGGAGTAATTTCACGTCTTTGGCGGCGCTGATGCCATCCTCTTTGAGGTTTTTCTCAATCGCCTTGCTCCGCTCGAGGGCGGCTCTCTCCTCTGCGCTCAGAGTACATCCCATGGTGGCCCCTTCCCTGCCACAGCCCGCACGACTCGGCTGGCACGGCTCCCCGGCTCGGAGCGCCCCCCACCCCCCCAGAGAGCAGAGCCTGGGCTCAAGGGGGGAAAATCACGATATCCTCTCCTGGGCTGGAAACAAAAATGTCGGGAAACCAGAACCCCCCAAAAAGACAGCCGCTAACAAGATTCCAGCAGCGGAGACTCGCGGCAGCTGGCGGGGGTCTGGGGTTGTCGAACCGAGTGTGGCCGGGGTCTGGGGCTCCGCAGCCGAGGGAGGAGGCGCCCGCGGGCCGAGGAGGCGCGGGCTGCAGGCACTGAGGCTTGTGCACGACCCAAAATAAATAAAATAATAGTCGAGGCTGGAGCCGCAGCCGGAGCCGACGGAGGGTGGGGTGGGGGGCAGGGTGGGTCCTGCTGCCGCGGCTGCCGGAGGAGGAGGAGGCGGCGGCGGCGGAGGAGGAGGTGGAGGAGGCGGCGGCGGCGGCGCGGGATGTGGAGGGAGTGAGTTAAGGGGTGCTGCTAGTGCATGTGCATCGCCGCTCTTCAGCCGTCGGTGCGTCCGCGGCGCCTTCGCCGACCCCCGCGCGCAGGGCAGGGCTGGGCAGGGGGCCGGGCCGGGGGGCAGGTCTCTAGCGGGAGGCGGCGTCGCTGTCTCCCAGAGCTCGCATCGCTCGGTGAGCCTACCGGAGAGAGAGGGAGAGCGCCAGGGAGCCGCGACCAGCCGGGAGCTCGAGGGAGAGGGAGAGAGAGAGAGGCAGGGAGGGAGGGGAAAAAAAATGGGAGAGCGAACGAGCGCGCGCGCGCCAGGGACCGGGTGGGGAGAGGAGGCGAGTGCAGCGCGCGAGTGCGCCAGCGGCTCTGCGCACCCGGCTCCACGGGCCGCCCGCTGACGTCAGCAGGGCCGCGCGCCGGGCCCCCGGGACGGGAAAGGCGCGGGGCGGGGGAGGCGCGCGCCGGGGTTCGCGTCAGCCGTCGGCGGCGCGCACACGCGCTCGCGGAGCGGCCTGCCCCTCCCCACAGAGCCCTCCCAGCCTGCTGCTCACCCGGGTGGGCGCGTGCGGGGCTGGCGGGGGCGGGGCGTGGGGCCGGGCGCGCGCCGGGGCGTCCCACCCCGCCCCCGCCCCCGCCCCCGCCCCCGCCCCACGCGCCGGCGGCGCGGACTTCCTTGTCAATGGGAGCGCGGGACCGGGCTGCTGGCACTGCGGTCAGGTGGGCCCCCCAGCTCGCTGCCAGCGCGGCCTCTGTCCCTCTCTGGCCGGCTCTCCATCTTGTCGCCCGCAGCCCGCCTTCTCAGTGGCTCTGCAGCCGCTGGGGCCGCAGAGCCGAGGCCGGGTTACCTCAGGAAACGCGATGTGGTAGTGGGTCGGAATAAACCCTCCCGCCCCAGAATTCGCCTTGGGGGCATGAGGACAGATTCGGCCTTTTCGCTTCCTGTGTCCACATTTATTGAGCACTTAGTATGTGGGAGCCGAGGCTGTAAGGAGAGGAACGGAGCGGGCGGAGAAAAGCCAGGGCCTCTTCTCTGGGAGCCGCTGCCTCCAGGGCCATCGCCGACCCTGCTCCGAGATCCCAGCCGCCGCTCTCCGTGCAGGAAGGGTGCCCACCCTTGGGGAGGCCTGGGTGCCCTGAGCGGAGGGACAGGGCTTCAAGCGACTGGGAGTTTCCAGCAAACCCCTGATCCCTGAGCAGTTTATTTTAAAAGCTTTTGCAAATGTTGGACGGTTTAGCTTGGTGGAGGCCGTCTTTGCACTAAATTCTCTTGTCCTCCCCCTTCGAAACACACAAAATGAATTTTGAATAGATTCTTGGATGAGAGATTTTCTTCCTTTTTTCATCTTCTGAAACATTTCCCCCTCATTTCTTCTCAAAAACCCAGAAACCCGGGTCAGTTACTCGGTGTACAGCTAGTCAAATACTGAGAAAACCAGTCGATATTTGCCAAAGATTGGGCATGTTCTGGGTGGTCTCAGATTTTGAAGAAACAAATTTTTTACTGCACAAAATAGTTTTACAATCAGTTCCATCAGACAGCCCCAGGGGCTCTCCTAGGGAAAGGGGCCAATAGGCAAGGTTGCATGGGGATAAGAGAGGCAAGCGGCCAGTGGAAAACGTTTTTTTTTTTTTTTCCTAACAGTTGGGCATTTCTGTGGCTCTGAAAGCAAACTTGTTTGTTTCATTTCAACCATAGAAAAAAAAACTTCTGTTTTGGAGATGTAACCCAGCATAAAAATACATTTGCAATGGGGAAAAAGAAGGCAGTTTAGGGCCACCCAGAAGAAAATATTTTTTCCCCTGATTTTTTTTTTTTTTTAATTTGGTATTTCCCAGTGTGGGTTTGCCTCATTTTACAAATAGCTGCCTATGTCAAGTTGTGGGTATGTGATTTAAATATTTTAATTTGAATCACATTTTACATAGTCTAGGAAACTGACAAAGGAATCCTATAGAGAATTGTTTTCTAAAGTGAATAACTGCTTCTCTACCTACCCGCCCCCCTGATTCTTCTTTTCTGTGCGTGTTTTTGGGGGAATGTTAGGGGATAAATCTGGTTTGGCTTAAAAATCACTAAAACGCAGCCTTTCAAATCCAAAACAGAGAGCTTAGGTACCCAACATTCTATAGAATGTGTTATTTCCTCAAGAGGTTGCTAGGAACAGTTATGTAGATCTACCAGGTGCAGGGAAGCACTCTACATCCTCACCCAGGTCCTGTATCCCTGCAAGACTGCATTGGAAAGACTGAAGAGGTAAGAATATAACTATTTCATTGCGAATGCTGGGTCACATTTCACGTTTCCGTGCTCTTTCTTTGAAGTAATTTTTAATTCAAAATCTTAGGCTCTTGGATTAGTCGGGTTTGTATGGTTAAATGAAACTATCATTGACCTTGGGTATATTTATTTCTTCTTGGTATCAGAGCTAGTATGATGGAGGCACAAACCTGTTTTGTGTTTTTCTTTACTCACTCTACTTATTAAGCACCTACCTACCACGTACAGGGTAACTGTTCTAGGGGCTATAGATGTATTTCAGGTTTGTCTACTCAGTTTTCTTTTTCTGGGTCACTTTGCATCTTTATCGCTGGGCTTCGTAAAAGACTAATAATAATCCGCTTCATCTGTATAGTGCTTTACAGCTTACAGAGCACTTTTACAAAAATTATCTCATGTGATCCTCCCACATAAACCTCAGTTAAGCACATGGCGTGGGAAGCATCATGTCTGAGTGCAAAGAACCTGGACCATGAATACAGATCAACCTGGGTACCCATTTTATAGCTGAAGAAGCTGAGCCACTAACTGTTTAGGGTCACGAACAGTTATTCTTCTTACTACTACCTGTAAGTAGTAAGCCAGTGCTCATTTCACATGTTTGTGGACTATCTGAGAAACAGCTATGCTATATACACATATAAAGTATGCTTCCTGGACTTACAGAAAGCGTACAACCCCAGAACCCACTCATATTCAGGTTCCCCCAGAGGACATGAGGATAAGAATCTCTCAGTTCTCTGTGAAGTATTAGTAATTAGATAATACCACAAGTGTTTAATTGTTCACAATTAATTCCTGTGGGAATGAGGAAATTACTATCCTAACATCAGCAGCGGGAGATGCTTAGACCAAAGACAGATTCCATTTGGTTTTCTATGATCCTCAGAATTTTATTTCTCAGATTATTGCTGATGTCCAGAGAATAACTCTCCCTCCAACCTCAGCCATTCGCTTTGCTGCACACATATACCATTCAGCATATTTTTAATTTTAAAAATAGGTAATTAGAGTATTTTATATACTCTCTAAAATGAACAACAGCAGAACCTACATTAAGTTGCTTTTTTACTGCTTGTGACTCCTAGATCTCAAGGGCAATTCATTATATCAATGAGATTCCCCAGCTCTGACTTACAGAATGTGGGCTCTGATTAGGTAAACTGAATTCTCCTATTTTTTCCCTTTTAATACTTTAATTAAATATAAAATTACTTTGATTATTTAAATATGTATGCACTGGCACTCTACTATGTTTAATATATTGATTTAGACATGAAGACAGGTTGGAATGTCACGAGCTTGGAATCTTGAAATCTTGAAAGTTCTGGAATGTTTTCTCAAAACAGTTTACATTAGAGTTAGCTGGGGTGCTTGTTAAAAATTCAGTTATCCATCTTACTTTTACTAACTCAGACTCTTCAGCCGTTTGCATTGATAGCTACTCCCCAGGTGATTTTTCTGTGTACAAAGTGTTGGTCTTATACAGAATCCATATGTGCCAATTAATTCTAAGAACTTACTTTCTTAAAGCCCAGATATCTCACATGTTTATAAATTCAACTTTTTTTTTTATGTTTACTAGTTTTTTTGTATTTCTGTCAAAGGGTATAAAAACTATGAAAATTACTCTTCCTTATGAATACTACTCTCACGGGAAGAAAATAGGCGAAAATATGTGGTTCATAACCTAAATGAAACTAAATATCCGGTGAATTAGTCTTATTATTATTATTATTATTATTATTATTATTATTTGAGATGGAGTCCCACTCTGTTGCCCAGACTGGAGTGCAGTGGTGCAATCTTGGCTCACAGGAACTTCTGCCTCCCAGGTTCAAGTGATTCTCATGCCCCAGCCTCGTGAGTAACTGGGATTACAGGTGAGCGCCACCATGCCCAGCTACTTTTTTTTTGTATTTTTGGTAGAGACAGGGTTTTACCATGTTGGCCAGGCTGGTCTCCAACTCCTGACCTCAAGTGATTCGCCAGCCTCAGCTTCCCAAAGTGCTGGGATTATAGGCGTGAGCCAATGCATGCGGTGAATTAGGCATTTTAGGGAGAATGGTAGGTCACTAGAAATTTTGGATTTCTGCACTAAGTGTTTCTGTTATAACTCACAATCCAACTTAGTGGTGAATATGATTTAGAAGAATGTCTGGTTTTGGCTAATAGATGACTTCTTTTTTTTCCCAGTTTGTATCTGGCATTAATGAGGGAAGGTGCTGATCAATTTTTTTATGTCCCTAAAAGACGAGCCCTCTATTCAGCATTTCCGTAACTCATGTTTGTGCACATCTCTCAGACCTACCAGAGTGGTGGTTCTCAAACGTTGTGCACAAGAATTACCCAAGATGCTTTTTAAAGAGCAGATTTCTGGGTTTAATCCCTAGAATTTCTGAATCAATAAATCTGAGGTGAAGGTTAGGAATCTTCATTTTTACATTCATACCTTCTCCCCAAGTACTCAGGTACTTTGGGAAAACATTAGTAGACTGTAAACTCCTTTTAGGGGACAAAGTTGTCTTATTACCCCGAAGATCAAGGATGGCCCACTGCCCACAGGTCATCAGTTTCAATATTTGTTAACTAAATTCACCAGTCAGTAGGCAAGAGCTAAATCAGACAATATAACAAAGCTCTTCCCACCTCTGAGACTTTTTTACTTTTTTAGTGGAATTTTTTTTACTTGATTATTCTAGAAAATGCTTAAGATTAGATGTGTTCTAAAAGATAATAGCTTGTCTTCAAGTAAGGTTCTGAAAAATGAAATGATACGGATTTTAAACAAACGAATGGGAGATTTATTGGCCTATGCCAGCTTGTGAGAAGAGTGTTTGCCAGATGTTTTTGAATTCCCATCAGAAAATGTTTTGCTCAATTTTGTGTCCCATTTTGTTATTTTGTAGATTTCATGAAAAAATTAGTTTTTTATTTATAATTTTAGGGATAAGAGATGTCATAAGAAGAAATACAGGTTTTGTGTACTTTTAAGTGAAGGGATTTTCATGAAGGAGCAGATTAAGGTTTATAGGTAATTGAATTGAGCTCTTAAGTTATTGAAGTCCATTATGTGGTCACGGTTGACAACATAATTTGTTGAGTGTTCTTTGATGGTTCAAGAACCCCAAAGAGGGTGTGCTTTGTGATTTTTTTTTTTCAATTTAGGATAGCTAGAGAATCCCACAGGGATGCCTTTGGCTTGAATAGAGTGGAAAGTTGGAGGGGGCCAGGACTAGTGCTTTCACATTGACGATAAAATGGACCAAGAGCTGAAATTGAGGTCAGAAGCTTGGCTTAATATGAAAGCGTTACCTAAAGTCATGGATTCCAACTGGAATTTTCTTGGAAGACTTTTCATTAGAAACTAAGATTCTTACTTGTTTTGATGGGAATAATAGTCCTTTTCAACCTACCTGGGCTGGAGTTGACAGGTAAAATTAGCAGGAACATATTTGTAAAATATTTATTTAATACTTATTATATCCTCCAGAAGACAGGAGCTTTCCTGACACAAAGGTTACTTGCATTATTTATCATATTTTCTATCTTCATAGAGCCTTTCACACATGCAGCTCAAACACATTTTAGACATTATCTCATTAGTCTTCTGTAAGCTTCAAGGTCCAAAGTCTTATTACTGCCTTGCTTTTTACAGATAGAACTATTTTTGTTTGTTCCTGTCAGTTACATTTGTGAAAGCAAAATGTAGGTGAATTTTATGTGAATCCAGTTAAAACCAATTGAATTGGCTATAATAAGTATAATTGGGGGAGGAGAGGCTATCAATTAGTTCAAATTTAGAAGTGCATTGAGAGTGTTTGGCCAGACTAGACTGAATTAATTTTGTGACCTGTCTGCATTCTCTAAAGTACATGCGGTTTGAGGTGTTCCCAAAGTCTGCCAAGTACCAAGATCGAGGCGTTCCAGTCGTATAACATGGTTCTTTAGTTGAGCTGACATTTAGGCATGTTATCTATTCTCCAAAGGCCTGCAAAGCCCTGACCTCTGTGGCAGAGAAAAACATTTTTATGAAATTCCTATGTGTGTGATGGAGCACATCTATAAAACTAAAAGAGAACATTTCAGTGAGAGATACATTTTCAACCAGGCACCTATCTCGTAGGACTTTTACCTAGAATCATTTAGAAGTTGAAGTAAAAAGAAATGAACTGTATCGATTTTCCTCTCAAGTAGTCCCTGAAGTCCACTGTCTTTCCCCCGGCCATTGTAGTCTTTGGAGAGGTCTAAGAGGAAAGAACTCTGAATTAGTTACATCCAATATAAATGAAAAACAGCACTGTTTCTAATGACTACAGAGATGACCTATACAGGTCTTAATAAAAACACTGAAAGCAATGGCTTAACCATGACTCTGAAATTAATGAGGTTGATGCCCAAAGGCAATCTTAAAAAAAAAAAATCAGTGGTGGGATTGAGAGGTGGGGTGAATGAGGCAATGAAAGAAGAAGGGTAGATTTAGAGATTGGTCACTTTGATCATTCTTTTTTTGATTCTGTAACCTCTGCTTCTGTTCTAGGAAGGAAGTGATACCAATCATTTTCTTCCTTTTCTTGCCTCCCCTGCCTCTGCTCTATTCATATACTTGGCTTTATCCCCTCATAAACATTTCCACAGCAAGAAATAGTGATAAGAATGATATTTTTTACTATAATTATCTTCATTTATTTAATTCATGAGTGTCTTCCATATTTATTGTATGCTTACCATGTGCCAGACACTATGTTAGATGGTGGGAATATACTGCTGAATAAACACACATGGTCCTCTGCCATCATGCAGAGGCATATGGTCTCAGACTTGTGAATTGTAATAATCTCTCATATATTATTTAATTAAATCCTTTTAACAGCTATTTGAAATAGCCAGGATTTCTGTTTTTCATTGCATGCACAATGAAATTAAGCTTAGAGGAGTTCAAGTGATTTACCTAAGATCACATAGCTCATAAATTGAGTAATCAGGATGGACACCTTAATTTTCTGAATTCCAAGACAGTGCTCTTTCTGCCACATCCTGCCACTTCCCAAAGATCCAAGGTTCATCTCAGTTGCTTTTTTAAATAGCACAGGCACCAATTATGCTATTCATATTTTAGTGGGCTTTTACTTTACTCAGTAATCCTTCTTCTACTTTGTTGGATATTATTGATCATCATAATGAACTTTACCCAAGAAACTTACAGTCCCATGATATGTATTCCAATAAATCATTCCTAGCTCTTACAACAGAATAGATTATCTTTGTAGTGCATATTTATCAGAATATTCTCCGTATTTTGCAGCATCCGCTCCCTCAAAGGTGAAAACCAGAAATTGGCAGTAGATAATATGCAACTATTAAATATATTGTGAAGCTTCAGTTTCAATAGGTTTGGACAAATAATAAATGAAAGTAATTTTCAAAACTGAAGGGAAGTAATACCAAGAAAGGCAGCAGAGTGAAAAGAACACTGGACAGAAAGAAGAGACAAGACTTTTAGTCTCTGGCCAACTTTGGGAGACTTAATTCACTTTCCAGGCCTCAGTTTCCTCAATCAAGAAATTGGATTTTAGGCACCTTTTATCCATAATTCTAAATCCGAGTTGCGAGGACAGAGAACCTGGAGGACTGACATTGGGGAGACTATAGAATCCAGAGCTCCAGAGGGCAAAGCAAGAAAACGTTACAAATATATTTATTCAATCCTTGAATCTGAATATATCTGTTCCACTGTCAAAATGATTCCCTTTACTTTTTTCCTCCCTTTAAGTCAAGCATGAATTTTTCATATTTTGTATGGTGTTTGCTTTAGAAATATAACACCTTGTAAACGTAACAAGCCGATAGTATGAAAAGACTATGGATTGACTTTGATTTTCGCACTTAGAAGTGACACCACTCCTAGATATACTGGAATTTTTTTTTTAACCTGTCATGAAAGGTTTCTGCAGATAGCCCTGTGTCCTTTTCAGCACAGCAGGCAGATAATGGCTCCTAATCATCACCCAATTGATTTTGACAATATTTCTTTGTGAGTGAGTAGGATGATTGGGGAACATCCCAGGGGGCTGGGAAAGTATAGCTAAGGGAGTCACATAAGTCCAGGAGTGAGACAGCCAGTGGAAACTAAAGGGGCAGATGAGCTTAACAAGGGATTTACCTTTTCTCACAGCCTCCACTAGATCTTTGCACTCCTGCCTTTCCTGTGATTTTCTCTGGTATGGCTCTAACAGTTCTCCTGATTCTTCACTTCCTACCAATCACTCAACTATCTAATATTAGTTGCTATTACTTGCTGAAAGGGTGTCATTGAGGGGATGGAGGAATTCAGCATGATGCTTTCATAACCTTAGAGATACCAGTGGCTCTAAGCATGAGGAACCAAGGATTTATGAATTTATCCAATTGTCAGTTAAAAATTAAGGTTTTTGGAAATCGGTGGAGAGGATATCGGAACTCCAATCCAATAACATAGAAGAATACATCTTTGCTCTTCACTGAAAGTCTGGTTCATGGGCTGGGTATGGTGGCTCATGCCTATAATCCCAGCACTCTGGGAGGCCAAGGCAGATGGATCACCTGAGGTCAGGACTTTGAGACCATCCTGACCAACATGGTGAAACCCCATCTCTACTAAAAAAAATACAAAAAACATTTAGCTGGGCATGGTGGCAGGCGCCTGTAATCCCAGCTACTCCGGAGGCTGAGGCAGGATAATTGCTTGAACCCAGGAGGCAGAGGTTGCAGTGAGCTGAGATCACACCATTGCACTCCAACCTGGTGACAAGAGCAAGACGTCATCTTAAGGAAATAAAAGACAGTCTGGTTCATGAATGTATATTTATGTGTTTTAGGTTAAAACAAAATGTTCAATGTATGTATATAAAAAACTTTAAAAGTTTTTTCTTTTCCCTTTTTTTTTTTTTTTTTTTTTTGAGTCAGGATCTCACTCTATTGCCCTGGCTGGAGAGCCAGTGGTGCGGTCTTGCCTCCCTGCAACCTCCACCTTCTGACTCAAGTGATCCTCCCGCCTCAGGCCCCCAAAGTAGCTGGGGTCGCAGGGGCAAGCCACCACGCAAGACTAATTTTTGTTATTTTTTGTAGAGACAGGGTTTCACCATATTGCTTAGGCTGCTCTTGAACTCCTGAGCTCAAACAATCCACCCGCCTTGGCCTCCCAAATACTAGGATTACAGATGTGAGCCACTGTACCCAGTCGACAAAGGCTTTTTTTTTTTTTTGAACTACAAAAGTAATCTGCTATTTTAAAGAAAATCAGAATTGCACAGAGAACATCTGGGTTCCCTGGCCTAGAGGACTAAGCTGAGACATTTCAGAATTTCTTAAGGGTGAAGATAACTTGCTGTTGGCTCCAGAATCTAGCTCCAGCTGCCTCCTACCTCCTTTAGGGAGCTACTCTATTTAGGAATCAACTTCTTTTACATCTAACTACTATCATTGTAACTACTTTGGAAAACTACCATCACTCCTGTGACAACATCCTGAGGCTTACATCTTAAACAGAATTCAGGTAGGGCATGGGAAGTTGAGCCAGGTAGGTCTTTTCTAGGCTTTTCAGCAGGGCCACTTAGCTCCCTAGGGCAGGCTAACCCTTGGCACAGGTCCTGGACTAATCCAGGCCATAAGCAAGAAAATCCAAACACTTCTGGGTGGTTGAGCATCACATCAGTCTCTGTGCTGATTCTTTTGAGCTTACCCTGGCCCTACAGAGAAGGCAGTTGCCTTAGTGCTTGTGACTAGTTCTAGTAATAAGCCTCTTTTAGATTCTGTGTGTCTGCCTTTGACCCTGCTTTGAGATTGGGGTTCTACCTTGATTCCTTCAACCTCATTGAAATTAGAAGCCAATTCCTAAACCAAAGTCTGCATGACTAGATTCTTATTACAAGCTACTGTATCTCTGATGCCCATCATCTGTCTGTTTGGAACTTTGCCTATTGTCAATGCCTGGCTCCCTACACGTCTCTTCACTTTTGGATATCTGCCTGTTGACATCATGGTGCCTTCCTCTCCCCTCTATAATAACCTACAATAATCCTTTGCTTACTATCAGACTCCCTTCACACCGTGATTAAGGCCTAACAGACGTCTATAGCATGAATCCCACATATTTGGATTTTGGGTGCCTACACATTTGGAGTTTTGGTGCCTGTCATATGAACCTGCTATCTTGCCTAGTCCCAGTGGGATTGCCTGTAGTCATTCTCAAACCTTAATGTTCATAAAAATCCCCAAATGTGCTTATTAAAAATGCAAGTTCCTGGGCTCCATCCTTAGATGTTGTGATTCAGTAACTCTGAAGTAGGCCTTAGAAATCTGCATTTGAACATGTCCCTCCAGATAATTTTGAGATACCTTGGGAAAACCACATTTTGAGAAACCTAGTCTCTGGAGCTTGATCCTTATCAGGGCCATTCCATCCCCAGCCAAACTTGATTTTGACAGATCATGGGAAAACTACTTTTCCATGAGAAATTTCTGAATATCATAATATTACTACATTTTAGAATATTATTTTGTTCGTATTTTTCTGCTCACTGGATTGGGGAAACTTTATAGAGGTTATAATGCCCAGCTAGATGCACTCTGGCTAGTAGTTCATTCAAGTACATCAGAATTTTAAGAGTTCATATTTTGCCTCGTGATTTGGGCCCTGCTGTCTCTTAAGGTAAAGATAACATAGTGACTTAGAAATGCATGAATCAGTGATATCTCCATCAGTGGCCTATATTTTAGGACAATAGAGGAAGGTATCTTCTTCCTCTTGGATCTGGATTCATGCTTAAATATTGACTTCATCAATGTGCCTATGTATGCCATTTTAGGTGTAACATATAGTCATGTATATATAGATATAAAGAGAAAGGAACTCTGGAGACAGGGGGAACCCAACTATAACTGCTCTTTGTTGTAGGGTGGTGGCTTATGTGAGGCCTACCCTGACTTGGATGCAATAGTCCTCAGATTCAGATTAAACATTTTTGGAAGGAATACTTCGAAGAGCATGTTATAGACTTCCTTTTACATTACATCAAGTGTGTCATAAGGTACCCCCTGTGGTTTGGAAAAATTCTCAGCCATTTGCAGCCCATGGGAGCCATCAAGAAAACCAGGGAAAGTCTTCTGTTTCTTGTCAAGATGGAATAAGAGTTACTGCCTATTTATCTGCCATCCCATCTGAAACAGCTATAAGAAAGAACAGGCAAAATACATGAAATAATGGTTTTCAAGATCCTGGACATCAGGCAAGGAATAACAGTGATTCCTGACAGACAGGAAACAAATGAAGTGACCTCAAGATTACCACAGCTTACTGCCTTGAGGGATTTTTTTTTAGGTTGTGGTGCAGAAAGGAGGAAGCCAGGTAAAGCTTAGCAGACTCCATGGGTTGAAGAGATTGAGCTGGGAGTCTGGGAAGACCAAGGAAGCTAGAGTTCTTAGGACAAAGTACTGGAGAGAAGAAAGCTGCACACAGAATTCCAAAGATCTGCAGAGAATCTTTTGAGTATTCCAATTAATAATTGGCACGTGCATATGAGGAAACTGTTAAAGATTGGGGAAATAACCATCAAAGAGAGTTAGGGGGAACAGTGACAGTCCTTACACAGGTCTAATAATAGTGCCTATTTCTGTCAGCCAGACCAGAACGTCTCTTAATTTATAAAGTATTGGAGAGAGTGCTCAAAAGGGTCTTGCTTCAGTTGTGGGGAATAATTAGTTTCAGACTAAATGCTATTATATATTGGTCTTGCCTCACAAGCAAGATTCAAAATGATCAAATTATTTCCAAAGAGTTTAACCATGTCCTAAAACAAAACTCAGGAATATTTTTTAAAATATGAAAATATCCAGCAGCCAAAAAGGCAACATTCATAATGACTGGATCAAAATAAATATTTCTGGGCATGCAGAAAACCAAGAAAATCTGACCCACATTAAGAAAAGTAATCCATCCACCTAAAAACTGATGCAGATGTTAGAATTAGAAGACAAAGATATTAAAAGTTATAACTGCATTATATCTGTGAGTAGAGACTGCAAATAAATTTTTTAAAAGAGACCCAAATTAAACATCTAGAGACAAAAACTATAATGTCTGAGATAAAAAATAAACTAGATGGGGTCAATAGCACATTAGATATTAAAGAAAAAAAAGATTAATGACCCTGATGGCATAGAAATACAAACTATCCAGAATGAATACGCAGAGAAAAAAGAAAATTTTAGATTAGGCAGACATGAATTATATCAGTAATTACATTAAATGTAAATGGATTAAATATGCAAAGTAAAAGGCAGAGATCTGCAGAATGGATTAAAAAATAATTCAACTATATGCTGTCTACAAGAGCACACTTTAGATTCAGAGATACAAATCTGCTGAAACTAGAAGGATGAGGAAAAAGGAACCATGCAAACAGTAACCAAAAGAGGTAAAGGAGCTGTACTAATATCAGACAAAACAGGTTTTAAGACACAAATTTTTACTAAAGACAAAGAGGGACATTTTATAATGATAAAAGGAAGATATAACAGTTGGACATATAATAATTGTAAAAATATATGCAAATAACAACAGAGCCCCCAAGATATATGAAGCAAAAACTGACAGAATTGAAGGGAAAAATAATTCAATAAAAATAGACTTCTGTATCCCACTCTCAATCATGGATAGCCTCAATATATAGAAGATTAAAAAGGAAATAGAAAACTTGAACAATATGTAAGTCAACTAGGCCTAACAGACATCTATAGAACTCTCCACCCAACAACAGTGGAATACACATTCTTCTCAAGCTAACATGAAATACGCTCCAGGCTAGACCAGTGCTAGGGCACAAAATAAGCCTCAATAAATTTAAAAGGATTGAAATCAACGAAGTGTATCTCTTTCCACAATGGGATTAAATTAAAAACTAATAACAGAAAGAAATTTGGGAAATTCACCAATATATAAAAAATAACACACTCCTAAATAATCAGTGGACTGTGGAAGAAATGACTGGAGAAATTAGAAAATACAATGAAATAAGTGAAAATATAAATACAACATGCCAAAACCAGTAGAATTCAGCTAAAGCAGTGACTATAGATGCCTGTATTATATTATATATAGCTGTAAATGCCTATATTAAATAAGAAAAAAATAGTCAATATTCTAATCTTCATCATAGAAAAGTTGAAGTGAAGGGCAGACTAAGCCCAAAGTAAGCAGATGATGGAAATAATAAGGTTAGAGAGGAAATAAGTGAAATACAGAATGGAAAAACAATAGTGAAAATTAATGAAACCAAAAGTTGGTTCTTCAAAACCATCAACGAAATAGATAAAATTTTAGCTTTTCTGACCGGGGGAAATGAAACAGAAAATTTAAATTACTAAACCTGAAATGAAAGAGAAAACATTACTACTAACCTTAATGTTAGTAAAACAATGTCATTAAATTTCATAACATTACATAATTAAAACATTAAATGTCATAACATTACTATGAACTTAATGTTAATAAAACTCTAAAACTAACCTTAGCAAAATAAAAAGATTATAAATGAATAATTGAATGCCAAAAATTAGCTTAGATGAAATGAATAAACAACTGAAAGTGACTCAAGAAATAAAAGATCTGAATAGACTTATAACAAATAAAGAGATTGAATTAGTAATGTAAAATTTTCCACAGAGAGAGGCTTAGACGCAAAAGCCTTCACTGGTGAATTCTTCCAAACATTCAGAGAATCAGTTCCAGATTTAATATTGTTAAGATGTCAATACTACTTAAAAGAACTACAGATTTGATGCAATCCCTATCAAAATCCTAATGACAATTTTTACAGAAATAGAAAAACTCCACCTAAAATTCATATGGAATCTCAAGGATCCATGATTAGCCAAACAATCTTGAAAAAGAACAAAGCTGGAGAACTCACACTTCCTGATTTCAAAACTTATGCCAAAGCTACAGTGAGCAAACAGTGTGGTACTGGTATCAAGACAGCCGTATAGACAATGGAAGAGATTAGGGAGCCTGAGAATAAACCCTCACATATATGGTCAAATGATTTTGACAAGGATGCCAAGACTGTTTAATAGGGGAAAAAAAAATCTTTTCAGCAAATGGTGCTGGGAAAACTGGATATTTATATGCAAAAGAATGATGTTGGACCTTTATCTAAAACCATACGAAAATTAACCCAAAATGCATCAAATGCCTAAATTTAAGATCTAAAACTGTAAAACTCTTACAAGAAAACAGGGCAAACCTTCATGATATTGGACGTAGCTATGTTTTCTTGGATGTGACACCAAACACTCAGGCTACAAAACAAAAAGTAGACAAATGGGATCTCATTAATTTTTTTAAAAAATTGTTCATCGAAAGACAATATCAACAGAGTAAAAAGGCAACCCATAAAATGGGAGAAGATATTTGTAAATCATATATCTCATAAGGCATTAATATCCAGAATATGTAGAGAACTCCTAAAACTCAACAAGAAGACTTAAATAGGCATTTCTTCAAAGAAGATATACAAATGGCTAGTAAACACATGAAAAGATGCTCATTATCACTACTCACTGGGGATATGCAAATAAGAACTGCAGCAAAATACCACCTCACATTCATAAAGATGGCTACTATTAAAAGAAAAACAAGTATTGCTGAGGTTGGGAAATAATTGGAACCTTATGTACTTTTGATGGGAATGTAAAATGGTACAGCTACTGTGGAAAACAGTATGACAGTTTCATAAAAAAGTGAAAATAGGATTAACATATGACCCAGCAATTCAGTTTCTCAACATAGACCCAAAAGAATGCAAAGGGTCTTAAAGAGATGTGTATACACCTAAGATCATAGTAGCATTGTTCACAATAGCTAAAACATGGAAGCAACTCAAGTATCCATTGATGGATGAATGGATAAGCACAATGTGGTATATACATTGAATGGAATATTATTTAGCCGTAAACAGGAATGAAATTCTTACATATGCTACAATATGGATGAACCTTGAGGACATTATGGTAAATTAAATAAGCTAGTCACAAAAATACAAATTCTCTGTTTACACTATATGGGGTAAATAGAGTAGTCAGAATCATAGAGCAAAATCATAGGGACAGAGAGGAGAATGGTGGTTGCCAGGAGCCAGGAAGAGTGGGGAATGGACAGTTACTGTTTAATGGGTATAGAGTTTCAGTTTTACAAGATGAAAATAGATTATCTGATGGTGATGATGATTGCTCAACATTATGAATGCATTTAATACACTGAACTATACACTTAAAATTGTTAAGGTAATAAATTTTATGTTATGTGTATTTTACCACAATAAAAAATTGGGAAAAATCAATTTTAACCTTTCTCAAACTCTCAAAATATAGAACAGGAAGAAACACTTCCCAACTTAATCTATGTCACCAGAAAACGATCACCAGACAATGACATCATAAGAAGACCTCAAGCCCATATTCCTCATGAATATAGATGCAAAATTTTTCAACAAAATGTTAGAAAAGAAATCCAGCCATGTATAAAAGGGATACACAGTGATCAAGTGGGATTTGGTCAAATGATGCAGAAAAGGCATTTCACAAAATCCAACAATTCTTTTTCTGCATCAGTTGAAATGATCGTGTGGTTTTTGTTCTTTTTTCTCTTAAGACAGCATATTACATTGATTTTCAGATATTAAGCCAACTTTGTATTCCTGGGATAAATCTCACTTGATCTTAGTGTATCCTTTTTATATAAGAGAGTTAGTGTCCAACATGATGACTATAGTTGGTAACAATGTATTATACACTTGAAAATGGCTAAGATAGTGGATTTTAAGTGTGCTCATCACACTAAAAATGGGAAGTATGTGAGGTAATGCATGTTAATTAGCTTGATTTTGCCATTCCACGAAATATGTGTTTTAAAACATCATGTTGTACACCATAAATTTATATAATTTTCACCAATTTAAAAAAGTAGCTAGAAAAAGAAATGCAAGACTAATACATTCAAAACTACAAAATTTGACCAGCCACAGTGGCTCACGCCTTAATCCCAGCACTTTGGAAGGCTAAGGTGGGAGGATTGCTTGAACCTAAGAGTTGAGACCAGCCTGGGCAACATATTGAGACCCTGTCTCTGCAAAAATATTTAAAAATTAGCCAGATGTGGTAGCACATGCCTGAAGTCCCAGCTACTTGGGAGGCTGAGGTAGGAGGACTGCGTGAGCCCGTGAGGTCAAGGCTAAGTGACCCCTGATCATGGCACTGCACTCCAGCCTGGGTAACAGAGAAGACTCTGTCTCAAAAACAAAAAAAAAAAACACAAAATATTGTTGATATAAATTAAAGGGGATTCAAATAATTGAAAAGACATCTCACATTAATGGGTTAGAAGGCTTAACTAATAATGTTAAGAAAGCAATATTCCGCACATTGATCTACAGATTCAGTGCAATTTCTATCAAATCTCAGCTGGCTTTAAAAAAATTATCGGGCTGATCCTAAAATTCATGTGACAATGTAAGGGACTCAGAATGGACGAAACAATACTGAAAAAGAAGAACAAAGTTGAGGACTCACACTTCCTGATTTTAAAATGTACTGTGAAGCTAAAGTAATGAAGCCAGTGTAATACTGGCACAAGGAAAGATATTTAGAGACATACATAGATGATTGCTCAACATTATGAATGCATTTAATCAATGGCATGGAATTAAGAGTCCAGAAAGAAATCCTTACTTTTATGGTCAATTGATTTTTGACAAGGGTATCAAGACAATCAAACAGATAAAAAAAAAATAGTCTAGATTCCTGCATTTTAAGGCATCAATTGGACCTCTACCTCACACCAAATGCTGAAATTATTTTCTCTCCAAATTGATCATAGACCTAAATTTAAGAGCTAAAACTAAAGAAAAAAGAAATCTCATAAGAAACCATAGGAATAAATCTTCCTGTTATTGGACCAATTGGTTTCTTAGATACAACACAATAAATATAAGTGACAAAAGAAAAATGGGTAAGTTGGACTTCATCAAAATTAAAATCTTCATGCTTTAAAGGACACCATCAAGAAAGTAAAAAGACAACTCACAGATTGGAGAAGTTTTTTTTTATTATTATTATACTTCAAGTTCTATGGTACATGTGCACAATGTGCAGGTTTGTTACATAGGTATACATGTGCCATGTTGGTTTGCTGCAACCATCAACTCATCATTTACGTTAGGTATTTTTTCTAATGCTATCCCCCCTCCAGCCCCCAACTCCCCAAGAGGCCCTGGTGTGTGATGTTCCCTGCCTTGTGTCCAAGGGTACTTGTTCAATTCCCATCTATGAGTGAGGACATGTGGTGTATGGTTTTCTGTCCTTGTGATAGTTTGCTCAGAATAATGGTTTCCAGCTTCATCTATGTTCCCGCAAAGGACATGAACTCATCCTTTTTTATGGCTGCATAATATTCCATGGTGTATATGTGCCACATTTTCTTAATCCAGTCTATCATTGATGGACATTTGGGTTGGTTCCAAGTCTTTGCTATTGTGAATAATGCCACAATAAACATACGTGTGCATGTGTCTTTATAGTAGCATGATTTATAATCCTTTGGGTATATACCCAGTAATGGGATCATTGGGTCAAATGGTATTTCTAGTTCTAGATCCTTGAGGAATTGCCACACTGTCTTTCACAGTGGTTCAACTAATTTACACTCCCACCAACAGTGTAAAGGCGTTCCTATTGGGAGAAAATATTTTAAAATTATGTACCTGTTAAGGGACTTGTATCCAGAATATATAAAGAACTTGTATAACTCAATAATAAAAAGACAAATAGCTCAATTTAAAAAATGGACAAAGGGTCTGAATAGACATTTCCCCAGAGAAGATATACATATAGCCAGTAATGACCTATATAGGTGCTCAACCTTCTTAGTAAGGAAATGCAAACCAAGACCACAGTGAAATACCAATTTACACTTACTGGAATGGCTATAATAAAAAGGACAGACAATTATAAGTTCTATTAAGGATGTGGAGAAACTGGAACCCTCATCAATTGCTGGTAGGAATGTAAAATGATACTGCCTACCAGCAAACTGGAAAACAGTTTGATATTTCCTCAAAAAATTAAATATACTTACAGTACAACAATTCCACTTCTAATTGTAAACCCAATAAAAATGAAAACATATGTCCACATAAAAATTTAATCTTCTTAGCAGCATTATTCATAAGCCAAAAAGTAGATACCACCCAAATGTCCATCAGTTGATGAATTGATGAATAAAATGTGACATATCCATTCCATACGATGAAATATTATCCAAAAGAAATGAAGTACAGATAAATACTACAACATGGATAAACCTTGAAAGCATGCTAAGTGAAAGAAGCTAGGCACAAAAGACTAGGTATTATATAATTCCATTGATATAAAATGTCCAGAATAGGGAAATCTATAAAAACAAAGTAAATTAGTGGTTACCCAGAATGGGAAAGGGGGAGGATGAGGGAGTTTCTGTTAGTGGGTGTGGTAGGCAGAAGAGTAGTCCCCAAAGATGTCCACATTTTAATTCTAGAACCTGTGAATGTGTTACCTTACATGACAAAAAGAACTTTACAGATGTGATCAAGTGTACAGGTCTTGAGATGAAATGATTATCTTGAATTATCCACTTGAATATTTAATCACATGAATCCTTCAAACTAGAAAACTTCTCCCAGGTTTGGTCAGAGAGAGAAATGTTAATAATTAGATACAGTGTTTCTGGCTTTGCAGATGCAGGAAGGGGGGTCATCAGCCCAGAAATGTGGGTGCCTTCTAGAAACTAGGAAAGGCAAAGAAATGAGTCTTTCTAAACAGCCTCCAGAAAGGAATGCAGCCTTGCAGACACTTTGGTATTTGCCCTGTGGGACCATTTCAGACTTCTGACTCTAGAAGTCTAAGATAATACATTTGTATTGCTTTAGCGACTAAGTTTGCAGTAATTTGTCGTGGTATCCATGGAAAACTAATGAAATAAGTATGGGATTTCTCAGTGATGAAAACATTCTAAAATTATATAGTAGTAATGGTTGCATAATTTTCTGAATATGCTAAAAACCATTAATATGTATACTTTAAGTGAATGAATTTCATGGTATGCGAATTACGTCTTGATAAAGCTGCTTAAAAATAAAGAGCAGCGAGGGAAAACTTTAAGCCAGCTAATGTATGTATAATTAGAGTTCACAAAGGGAAATCAGGAAAAAAATAAGGGTCAATAAGGAAATAATAATAAAAATTTTGAATTTTGATGAAAACTACAAATCCATAGATCCAAGGATCATGGTTGCATTAGTCTGTTCTCAAGCTACTAATAAAGACATACCTGAGACTAGTTAATTTATAAAGGAAAGAGGTTTAATTGACTCACAGTTCCACATGGCTGGGGAGGCCTCACAATCATGGCAGAAGGCAAATGAGGAGCAAAGTCATGTCTTACATGGCAGCAGGCAAGAGAGAACTCATGCAGGGGAACTCCCTTTCATAAAACAATCGGATCTCATGAGACTTACTATCATGAGCACAGCATGGGAAAGACCCACCTCCATGATTCAATTACTTTTCACCAGGTCCCTACCGTGACATGTGGGGATTATTGCAATTCAAGGTGAGATTTGGGTGGGGACACAGAGCCAAACCATATCAATGGTGAACCCCAATCACAAGAAATTTGAAGAAAACTACACTAAGTGTCATTATAATGAAACTGCTCAAAACCAATGATAAAGAGTAAATCTTACAAACAGCTATGGAATAAGGATGCATTATGTACAGAGAAAAAAGATAAGGATTCATATCAATTTCTCTTTGGAAATGCTACAGATAAGACTGGATCAATATCTGAAAAATACCAAAAGAAAAATACTATCAACCTAGAATTCTATACCCAGAGAAAATCTCTCTCAAAAATCTAGACAAAATAATCACTTTTTCACACATAGAAGACAGAATTATTTATCGACATTAGACCTACACTACTAGAAATTCTAAAGAAAGTCTTTCAGGCAGAAGTAAAATAGCACCAGTGGAAATAGGTACCTACCAAAAGAAATAACACCAGAAATGACAACTACATTTCTTATTATTGAAACCTCTTTAAAAGACAACAAATAATGTTAGGTTAGTGCAAAAGCAATTTCAGTTTTTAGGTTTTGCCATCACTTTTGTTAGTAAAAGCTGCAATTACTTTTGCATCAACCATATAATATGCTGTGGAGTGAATATTATAAGTAAAATATATGACAAAATGGAGTTTACAGCATATCATAAGTAAATATATGACCCAAAAATATAGGAGGGGAGAAATGGAAGTATATAATTTAGGGATCTTCTATATAAACTAGTATCACTTGAAGTTACACTGTGATAGGTTAAAGATGTATACTATAAACCCTAAAGCAACTACTAAAATAGCAAAACAAAAGTTATAGATAATAAACAAAGGAGATAAAGTAGAATAATAAAAATAATCCAAAAGTATGCTGAAAAAGCGGAGAAGAGATAAAAGAATAGGAAAAATAGAAAACAAATAGCATGATGTTAGACTTATTTAACCATATCAATGGTTAACCTTAAATGTACATGGGATAAACACTCCGATTAAAAGGAAGATATTATCAGATTGAATAAAAAACAATAAAAAATATATGCTGTCTACAAGAAACACAGTTGAGTTTAAAAGTAGAAGGATGAAAAAAGATATACCATGCTAACGCTTATCAAAAGAAAGCTGGAGTGGCTAATATCAGAGAAAGTAAATTTCAGAGCAAAGACTATCACCAAGGATGAAGAATGTAATTTCATAATGATGGAAGGAGAAATTCATCAAGAAGAAATAACAATTCAAACATTTATGCACCTAATTACACAGCCTCAAAATGAATAAAACAAAAACTGCAGAAGTTAAAGGAGAAATCCACAATTATAGTTGGAATGATCAACACTGCTTTCCCAGTGATTCATAAAACAAGTAAATGGAAAATTAGTAAAAATATAAATGACTTGAAAACCACTATCAACTAGACTTCCCTAAATGACATTTGTAGAACACCTTACTCATGAGGTACAGAATACATGTTCTTTTCAAGCATATATTCTAGGCCATAAAACACACTTTTACACATTTAAAAATTAAAACAATACAAAGTATATTCTCTAACCACAATGGTATTAAATGAGAAATAAGCAACAGAAAGATGTATGGAAGATCTCCAAATTTTAAAAAACGAAATAGCATACTTCTAAGTCACTATAATCAAAGAAGAAATCAAACGAGAATGCAGAAAATATTTTGAACTAAATGAAAGTGAAAATATACTAAAATTTGTGAGATGCTGATAAAGCAGTACTTACAGGAAAATTTACAGCATTAAAGAAAGGTCTCAAATCAATAGCCTAACTTTCCATTTTAAGAAACTGGAAGAAGCTAGGTGCAGTCGTGCATGCCTGTAATCTCAGCTACCTAGGAGGCTCAGGAAAGCGGATCACTTGAGCCCAGGAGTTTAAGGCCACCGTGTGATCATGCCTGTGAATAACCACTGCACTGCAGCCTGGGCAGTACAGTGAGACCCTGTCTCTTAAAAAAAGGAAAAGAGAAGAAGAAGAAGAAAGGAGGAGGAGGAAAGAAAGGAAACTGGAGGAATAAGTGAATCTCAAAGTATGAAAAAGGGAGGAAATAATAACATACCAGAATGTTTCAGAACAGATGTCAGTGAAATATTAAACAAAACGGTAGAGAGAAATCAATGAAACAAAAAACTGGTTTTTAAGAAGATAAGTAAAACTGCTAAATCTCTAGCCAGAATGATAAGGAAAAAAATATAAGTCACAAATTACCAATATCAATAATGAGAGAAGTTACACTGCTACAGATTACACTGATATTAATAAGGATAATGAGGGAATATTTTGAATAACTTTATGCCAATAAATTCAACAACTTAGATTAAATGGACAAATTCATTCTAAAAGACTCAAACTAACAAAGCTTACTCGAGAAGAAATAGATAGCCTGAATAATCCTATATTTATTAAAGATATTGAATTTATAGTTAATAAACTTTCCATGAAGAGAATGACAGGCCCAGGTGACTTCACTGAGAATTCTACTAACCTTTTAAGGAAGAAGTAATAACATTTCTCTTCTAGAAAATTGAAGAGAAGGAAATACTTCTGACTTCATTCTATAAGGCCAGCATTACCCTGATACCAGAACCAGACAAAGACATTATAATAAAAGAAAATTACAGACTAATATTCCTCATGAATATAGATGCAAAAACTCTGAGAAAAAGGAACTCATAGTTCTTTACTAAAAGCAAACCCCAATGCCTCTCTTAATTCATTTGAGGTTTTTGGTAGAAAGCCACATGCATTTATATTTCTACTAAAGTATATACTATAGATACGCATTTTGGTCTTTGATGTTTTTGTAAGAAACTGATTCAGTGTAAGGAAGCACTAGAACATAAAAAAGCCACAAACAGAAATGGCTTTGTCCCCAGGGAGCTTTTTCAGCTGCCTTCACTATGTGTAGATAGGAATCTGGTCATTTCTGCTAATATATCATTTAATTTATTTGACAGTCTGAATAGGATTTAACTTTAAGGTAAACTCAATTCTTTGTTTCTTTTGGCAATCACTTTTGTATTTTGTAATATCAGAAGTTATTACCTCACTTAGTCCTAGGATTTTAAATTCTTCTGTGACTATTCTAGACTGTGTATATATATATATATGTATATATATATATTTTTTATTATTATTTAAGTTCTAGGGTACATGTACACACAGGTGCTGGAGAGGATGTGGAGATATAGGAACACTTCTACACTGTTGGTGGGACTGTAAACTAGAATATTTTTAATTTATGATATTTAGACAATATTTCACTTACCTTTGTCTTATTTCTCTCGAACTCTGTTAAGTTTTATGCAAATGAAAGTAAAATAAATATACCATATCTACATTTTAAAATTGATATGGTTTATATTTTATATCTTGCTGAGGACCCAATATATTGAAGAAACTTATTCAGTGCTTTATATTACCTATGAATTTTTCATCATAATTTTTTTTTTAAGATGGAGTTTCACTCTTGTTGCCCAGGCTGGAGTGCAATGGTGTGATCTCGGCTCACTGCAACCTCTGCCTCCTGGGTTCAAGCGATTCTCCTGCCTCAGCTTCCCAAGTAGCTAGGATTACAGGTGTGTGCCACCACACCTGGCTAATTTTTGTGTTTTTAGTAGAGATGGGGTTTCACCATGTTGGCCAGGCTGGTCTTGAACTCCTGACCTCAGGCAACGTGCCCGCCTCAGCCTCCAGAGTGCTGGGATTACAGGCGTGAGCCACCACACTCGGCAATAATCATAATAGATGAATTTTTTTTGTTTGTTTTGAAATGGAGTTTCGCTCTTGTCACCCAGGCTGGAGTACAATGGCGTGATCTTGGCTCACTGCAATCTCTACTTCCCGGGTTCAAGTGATTCTCCTGCCTCAGCCTCCACCCTGCCCGACTAATTTTGTTTTTTTTTTTTTTTTTTAACTAAAGGCGGAATTTCACCATGTTGGCCAGGCTGGTCTTGAACTCCTGACCTCAGGTGATTCACCCACCTCAGCCTTTCAAAGTGCTGGGATTACAGGCATGAGCCACCATGCCCGGCTGATGATAATCTTTACTCGTAATATTATGAAGCAAATATATGTTATTCATATATTGTTTTACTGTAAATATTTTAACTTTTGAATTTATGCTAGTCTATCATAAATCTTCAACTAACTGTGTTATTTAAAGGATACACACAGTAATATTCTTGATCCAAAGAGGAATAAATGATTTTTTTGTTATGTTTTAGTCTTCATGTTTGTTTTAACTCTTCTTCCTAATCACATTATATACTTTTAAAAAATAAAGATTCTAGCAACATTACTAAGTTCCTGCTGATATTGTTGTTTTTTTAATATCACCACTTTTAATTTTGAAACTCATGTAAGTTTCATACTAAATTAACTCACAAAATCATATGGGTTCTATGAAAAATATATTGCAATTTATTGTTGCAAATATAGTATTAACACTATTGGTTCAGTAATTATTTAAGATGATGTCATGATTAAACTATGTATCACTTAAGAGTGAAGCAAAAAGCTGTTTGGTGAGATATAGAAAATTTTATTGTGGTAATTCAGAGTACCTTGATTAGGCATGGAGATAATAAACAAATTAAGCATATAATTGGAGGAAGTGCCACCTTTACATAATAGCTCTGCAAAGATTATATTCAAATAATTATCCTTCACTTATAGGCTAATAAAATAATTAAGATAACAAATATGACCCTAAAACTGTTTCAGAAAATTACTACTATAACAGCAACAAAAATCATCCTATTTACAAACAATAATAAAAATTATTATTACTCCTAGTACCACCATTTGTTGAGCACTTATTTTGGGCCACTCATTGTATCCATCAGGCAATATATACTTTATTTCATTTAATCCTCACCTCAATACTATGATTTAAGAGATACTATCCTCATTATACAAATGTGGAGCAGTCCCTCTGTTTTCTTTTGTGGAACCACATCTCCTCTATTGTTTATCCATATGGCTTAGGTAGGGTTACCCCCAACCCCAGATTGCAGAGAGGGCAACGAAGCTGAGGCCTGGCCAATTTAAGAAACTCATCCCACTGGCCACAATGTTTGCTTTAATGGGAACATGACCTAAACTGAGCCAGTGAGGCCTTTCCCAAGTCTGTTTCTGGAACTATTGTTATTTCCAGTAACAAATGGCCTATCCCAGATAAGATTGCAGCAATACACATGGAACAGGATGTGAGATTCAATTGCTAGTATACTTGTACTAATAGCACGTATGCTGTCTGTGTCTCTAAAATTATGGCAGAAGGCTGAAAACATTCATAGGCATGCCTGAGCCCTGCCCCTGTAATTCATGTAGGCTACATAAAGTAAATGATTATAGTGCTACCTATTTCAGCCTCATACTAAGCCCAAATGTCAGTGAAATAATGTTTTTTATATTCAGGGTATATTATTTTTTTCTGATACACATTAAAATGAACACATAACTATTAAGAAAGCTTTATCTATATACCACCTAAAATAATTTCATGTCTTTCAGTGGTCTACATACCATATTTGGGGAAATACTGGACTAGAGAAGATCTCACATTTTCCTGTGTTATTTAGAATGCTGCTTTTATTTGTGCATTTGTGTTTAAAGTCATATCTTTACATTTATAACATAATACCTCCCTTCAAAAAAAAGTCACTGTGAGCTATTATAGGGCGAAAAGCACACCTAGAGGAAGGAAGAAACTTCTGGATTGTATTTTTAGCTCATACTTTGAGCCAACATGGATATGAAGCAGTGATGAGGTGGTTCCTTTTTGCACATCTAATGACGTTTTTCTCTTGTAATCTATACCATTTCTCTACTCACCAGTAGCTTGGGCAAAAGGAAGCTACATCCTCAAGACTCCAAGTTAGAATGTCTTTCTCTGACTCTTCCTGTTCAAGTAGAACCTTTTGTTTTTGTTTCCGTTTGTTAATTCTCTTAAACTGAACTCATGAAGTCAGGCCCGTGTCTGTTTTGTTTACTACCAGATCTGCAGCACCATGCCAGTGAGCAGCACAGAGTAGGGGCTCAGTGAATATTTGCTGAATGAATGAATGAGCATTCATATAAGGGTTTGCCAGGTGGGCAGATCAAATATTGTAATGGCTGACTGAGGCAAGGAATAATTATGAGATGTCTTTAATGTCATATTATCAGTGACAGAATTGGGGCTCGTAAGTACTTTTCCCTTTCACAGTGTTGATCCTTGAAATATGTTTATTGAATAAATGAGTTAATGAAAGAACAATCTGTATTGTTCTCTTAAAGACATTCATATTTTATTGGATGTTAAAGGAATATTTTAAAGAGAGACAAACTCCCTTTTTGGCTTAAGGTTGTTGGAAACTAAATGGGGGTGGAGGAGGGGACAAGAGGATAGAATGGGCAGATTTAAAATGAAATGTGTTAAATATCTTAGAAGTAACTAAACATATTATCTATTAATAGTAATTTAATCATAGAATAACAGTGAATGTCTTAAACTAGCTCCAAAATCAGTTTTTGTCTCTGTCATAAACATTTGATTAATAAGAAACTCATCTCATTCTGGAAAATGCTTCTTGTAAGATACGTATTTTGGTACACAATGCACCAAAACATTTGTTTCTATTTACTTTGAAAAAAATCCCCTTCAGAGATAGCATGTAGAGAGCAGCCATCTGTTCAGGATGACACTTTTGAATTGCTGTTTTTCTGAACTCTCCTGACTCTGTAAATGTTAATTTAAAAAATAAGGACTGTTTTCCCCTTTTATCACGTTCATTTATCAACTGTGTCATAAGGATATACTTATATTGTAGTATACATTAATGACAATTAAGTGGCAATTGAATAACAAACTGGAACCCTGGAGTTGCTGAATTCACTTGTTGTTTTTAGTCTGCCATCAGGCTTTGGAAAAGTAATTAAATGTGTCTTACCTTTCCCCAAAATAGCTTTGAATGTTCATGAAATTAGGGGCAACTCAGATGCTGTTTAGCTAGTTAGAATCCTAGTAGTACTGGGCTGAGGTACAGTTGAAAGTGAAGGAAAAGTATGTATGGCAGTGATCTTAACTCCTATACCCACTACTCCAGTTTGACCCCTCAGGCTCTGACACTACACAAGTGGAGGTAGATCCAACTATCGCCAGTAGATCCAACTGAACCAACTAAGCATCTCTTCTGGGTGAAACTGTATTGTCTCAACACTGATACAGAGTTTTAAAGTACTGTCTTCATGTGAATAATCTCACAAAAACCTCAATTCAACCATGGAGGTCAACGAGGCAAGTCTTATTATCCTATCAGTTTTATTTTAATGGTGGCAAAACTGAGGCTCAGACTGACCTCAGTCTGATTTAATTTGATTTGATTTGAGACCATGTAATGATTGGATGGTAAAGGTGGGACCTGAATGCATACATTCTGATCCCTCTTTATATTATATTAATTATTTGATTTATCTGGGAAAACACAGTATAAGGAGTTAAATGAAGCTATGTATTTCGTTTATAGTTGGTAGAGTGTTAACTCCTTTGACTCTCTTGCAAGATTTTGCCTTCAGTTAAAATCCTTTTACTTAAACAAAATGACACCAAACAAAACCAACCTTATAATACATAATATGCATGTGAAGAACAAAAGAACAACAATCCTGGTTAGAAAAAAAAATTTTGTGTTTCACTACAGAGCAATTCTGAGAGCAAATAGAAATGATTATGGGCCGGGCGTGGTGGCTCACCTTCAGAGGCCAACGTGGGCGGATCATGAGGTCAGGACATCGAGACCATCCTGGCTGACACGGTGAAACCCCATCTCTGCTAAAAATACAAAATAATTAGCTGGGTGTGGTGGCAGGCGCCTATAGTCCCAGCTACTTGGGAGGCTGAGGCAGGAGAATGGTATGAATCCGGGAGGCGGAGCTTGTAGTGAGCCGAGATTGCACCACTGTACTCCAGCCTGTGCAACAGAGCGAGACTCTATCTCAAAAAAAAAAAAAAAAAAAAAAAAAGAAATGATTATAAACTGGCCACTTTTCCTGTTACCTTATTTGATGGTATTTCCTTACCCAATCTTCAAGGTCTCCCCATATAAAGAAAGCAGGGTAACATCTGGATTTCAGAGAAAATTAACCACTTGTTAAAGCTGTCCAATTACTCTGTTAGAAGATATCATTACTAAGACATTAAAATGGAAGTACCAGTGCTTCCTTCTTGAGATCCTATTGGAATGAGAACCTTCTGGATTCTATTCTGTAGTGTCGTTTTTGTAACTTTGGACACATTTCTTTTAACCTTTCCCAACTCACCTAAAACATGTCTCATAGAGTTTTATTTTGAGTTTAGGAAGACTGACATTTTTGAATTAAGAGGTGGGATGAATGGAAATGCTATTCCTAAAGAAGCTTGGAGGTAGTGAAATTATTTTATTGTTTTTTTCAACTTTCTTCTCAGGAAGGTCAGGGAGCATTTTAAACAACTGATAAGTAAATGGTGGTTTATTTATTCATTAAAAATTTGTTGAGTATCATGTACCAGACCATGACCAGAACCTTCTTCTGCTCCCTGGTGCTGTGCTGTCAGACGAGAACTCAACAAAAACTTTGTCTCCATTATGGAATGTGAGTGTACAATGGCCATTTGCAAGGATTTTATCTTGCTGTGTTGTCAGAAGTAGATTTTCTGTCTCTCAGTGTATGATTAGTACTTAACCATATCCTGCCTTATTACTATTAACTGTTTCACATGCATTTGCTATCAGAAAGTAAGGTCCTTGAAGGAGGACCATGGCTTATTTCTCCTCCATTTCTCTACTCAGTAAAAAACAGGAGTGAGGGAGTCTTTACCTGGGGGTCTGTGGATGAAGGGGCTTCACATAACTTGTAAACTTTCTGAAATTGTGAGAAAAATTATTTTTCATGTGTAGTTTTCTATGAAGAGGGCCCATCATTTTTATTAGATTCCCAAAGGGGTCAGTGGCTCAATGCTACTATAGATTAATCACTCTACTAGGCTTATGATAAATATTTGAATGGTAGAAACTGCAAGAAGACAGTTAGTACCTTGATATATGAGACAGCATTGTTATGATTGGAAGGCATGCTTTTGGATGGCTATCAGTTTCCCAACACTGAAGATACTAAGTTAATAGCTGGATACCCCATCAATTATAACTTTGTTGGGATTTTGATGTACTCTTTCTGTTCTGTGATTCTGTGATAATATCCATAGAGAATACTTCTAATTCTTCACTACCCCCCATCTCCATTTTTGTGTGACTCACTCTTTGAATTATTTATACATCTAAAGAAGCTTTTTTTTTTTTTTTTTTTTTTTGAGATGGAGTCTTGCTCTGTCACCCAGGCTGGAGTGCAGTGGCGCCATCTCGGCTCACTGCAAGCTCCGCCTCCCGGGTTTACACCATTCTTCTGCCTCAGCCTCCCGAGTAGCTGGTATTACAGGCACCCGCCACCATGACTAATAACCAGAGGCCTAGAAATCAGGTTTTGAGAACCATGGCCCTAAGGATATGTATGAAATACTGAATAGCAGGTAGGGAGCTTGGTATGAACTCAAGAAAATAAAGAGAAGGTAGAATGATTTTTGAGGTGAGGTTAAAAAAAATCAGAAGATAGTAGTTGACAAGCAGGTTGACACAACTGCCAACAGATTAAACAGAATAGGATTTAATTGAGTACTAAATTGAGCTGGTTACCTTTAAATTTAGGCCTCTAAGCAATTTTAGTTTGTGCTGCAATTTCACTACTTTCATTCAAAGAAATTAGGACAATGCAACTCCAGAGATGAGTTTCAGAAGTGCAAAGTGGTCAAACCACATTTCGTTTTCAGTACATTCGCTTTCGGGTATGTACATATACAAATTTGTGCTTGAGTATATGCATGTATGCAACATGTTCATGCCTTGATACTAATGAACATATGGATCCATCCACATGAATATGTTTATACATATACCAGTTGTAAGGATTATTAAACATATTTAATAGAAAATTTTCACTTGTAGGGAAATAGAGTATCTCAAGTAGTTGAATATGTAATAGGTGAAAAGGATATTTTAGGTAATACATCAATGCTACTTTCAGGGTTAATGTCAAAAAGCAACACAGGATATATAAGGAACTGAGTACAGGCAGAACACAAGCTGACAGTGTCATACCAAGAGATAATCTAGGTAAGAGAAGTCCGAAAGATATTCATTGTAATCTAAAGGAAATTGGCTATGTTATATGCTACGGTTTTCCTTGGAAAAGCATGGTTGTTAAATCATCGTCACCAGCAGCTCTACTTTGTTGAGTTGGGCCTGGGGCCCTTTAATTAAATGCTTCCTCAAAATGTTTTCTGGCGATCTTATGAACTGGCTGTTTTATTTACTCTTTAGCGTTATGCAAAATCTCAGTTAGCATCCTTTAGCTTTTGCATTTTTGATGAGTGTGGCATTGCTATTTTTTCATGGGTTTTGTAAAGTCCTTTGAGGAATGCAGAAGTACATGGAGAGAAGATGGTGGTGAGCTTCTTCCTTTATTTAATTCATCCATTCCCCAATCTCACAGAGACCAGTATAAAGCTGTACCTATAAAAGCTAACTGATTTGCCAAGTGTTTTTGCTCTGAAGGGACATCACTTATTTTTAGCAACAAAGAAGTGTTAGGAAGGGGAGGGAAGCATACCTCAGAAGGACGGATATGAAATGAAGCCCAGAATACTGATGAGAGTAGACTGTAAAACAAAAGAGTGTCTAGTGAAAGGTTGCCCAATGGGGGAGTGCAGATCTAAGGTTTTGGATGGTTGCAGGAAAGCTTCTATTAAGAGTTCTCTTAATAGAATATTTAGGAAATGTTATTAAAAAATTTTAAGGCAATCTAATAAAGGAAAGCAAGATATGGAAACTGAGCTGGTTGCTTAATTTGTTCAGTAATCTGCAATTTATTTTTAGATTGAGGTAAACTATTAACATATTTATTGAGCAACTATACTTATACAAAGCGTTGTGCTAGGAAATGTGTGTAAAGGGTGGGAGGATAGTATTAAAAAATACAAAATGAGGTCCATGTTGTTAAAAATATATATATGACTCTGTGTGTTAGAACTCTATTGAATGCTTTCTGTATATTATTCTATTTAATCTTTACAACAATTAGAAAGTAAAATTATCCCTATTTTACAGATGAACAGCCTGAGAGTTTCTTTTCCTTTTTTCTTGCCTTCATTTCTTCCTCTTTTCCCTTCTCTTTCCTTCAACAAAGTTGGACTCAAACATGAATAGAAAATGGTGCTTTTTTCGAAGATTTCGCTTTTTCTAAAGGTAGCAGAATTATAGGTATGCAATAAGTGCTATCACAGAGTTACGAACCCAGTAATATGGGGGATCAGAAGAAGTAGCATTCAGTTCTGCTTGGTTATATCAGAGAATGCTTCCTGCAAGAGGTAATATTTGAGCTGAGTCTTAAAGGATAAGAATGAGTTTGCCTAGTAGATAAGAAGGATAAGGCAGTAACAGCAGTATGGCAGATACCTCTGGCTGCCCACCAAATACCAATTACCTTCCTTTCGGCAGAGTTGAGATTTTGCTCAAGTGTCCCCTCCTCTACTTGACCCAAGGGAGAGTGACTCTATCCCTGCCTTTAGGAATAAGCGCTAATTGGTCTAAGATAATTATGGTAGGCCCATTCCTCTTGTTTGATTACCTTAGGGGAGTAGGCATATGAACCAGTTCTGGCCAATGAGATATAAGAAAAAGTCTGCTGGGAGGGCTTTGGAAATGTCTCTTGACCTTAAGAGGGAAACATTGGAAGAGGTAGCTCTTTTATTTTTATTTTTTATTTTTGTCTGTAGGCATTGCTGTGCTTAGAAGGAATGCTTAAACCTACCATAGCCATGTTGTGACTATGAAGGGAGCCAACCTGAGGACAAATCACATTGTCTGAGGATGGCAAAGCAAAAGGATACAAAGACTCTGGGTCTTTGATGGCATTGTTGAGTTGCTGGACAACTTCCCTACTTTTCACGTTCCTATGACATAATGTTATTGTTGTCCCTGTTGTATCAGCCAGGGTGAACTGGAGTCTTCTATAATGGTCTCTTCACTGATAATAGAGCATGTGTAGGGGCATAGGGCTCAGAAGAGTCACAGGGCACTTAGAAATTGCCAGTAGTTCATCATAACTGGAATGCAGGATATTGTGGAGTGGAGTGTGATGTGATGGCTAGAGATAAAAATGAAATAATGGGCAAGGCTTAACTCATAACAGCCTTATATGTTAAGGGTAGACATTTGGATTTTGCAAATAATAGGGAGTCATTGAAAAGTCTTAAGCATGGTAATGGTATAGATTTGCAATTTAGAAGTGTTAAAAGAAAAACTTCAGCCGAATCAAATTTAAAGAAGTTTAATTAAGCAATGAACGATCGGTGAATCGGCCAGCCCCCAGAATCACAGCAGATTCAAAAACACTCTAGGGATGCCTCGTGGTCAGAACAAATTTATAGACAAAAAAGGTAAAGTGACATACAGAAATCGGAAGTGAGGTACAGAAACAGATGGATTGGTTACAGCTTGATATCTGCCTTATTTGAACACAGTTTAAACACTCAGCAGTCTGACTGGTTGAAGTATGGCTGCTGGGATTGGCCAAGACTCAGCGATTGTTAGAGGCACATACTCCTAAGTTAGGTTTTCAATCTTGTCTACCTGTTAAGTTAGCCTGCAGTTCATCCACAGGGATTCAAATATAGAAGTACAGAGCCCTTCTCAGGCCATATTTAGTTTGTTTTAACAGAAGCATTCCTCTGAATACAGTGTGAAAGACTACAGAAGGTAAGACACCAATGTTATTCAGCTCAGGAGCAAATGGATTCACATACAGGCTGGTCTCTCCCCATTGTTTCATTTTGGCTTGGAAAGACAGCGGTTAAGAGAATATGTGCTAAGTGGAAAATTAGAGGAGCATCTAGAATTTCATGAAAGAAGAGTGTGTTGGGGATCATGGATGATTTCAATGAGCAGATTGGATTTCAGCTGAACACTGAAAAAGACTTGGAAAACATAGGGGAGTTGAGTAGAGCAAGAAACAACAGAGAATGGCAAATTGAGCTGAAATGGAGGGTTTTATGGGAAGAGAATAAAACTAGAGTGGTCACTTGCAACCAAAATGGCAGAGAAAAGAAATTAAACTTTATCCTGGTTCTGCCATTTAGCAGTTATGGAACACTAGGCTTGATAAACTTGTTTCCTATTTGGTTGAATTGGGATTATAAGCATAGACTTTATTAACATCATCAGGTGATATCATATAGATATTATGTACCCTTGATATTAGGTGATGAGAAAGACACTTTTCCTTTGTTATATTCTCTCTAAAAACCCATAACCCCAGTCTAATCATGAGAAAACCATCAGACAAACCAAACATGAGGAACATTCTACTATTTTGTACTACTTTGACCAGGACTCCTCAAAACCGTCAAGGTGTTGAAAAACAAGAAAAGAATGAGAAACTGTCACAGATCAGAGGAGACAAAGGAGACAGGACAACTAAAGTAATGTAGTATCCTGGACTAGATTATAGAACATACAAAAATACATTAATGAAAAAGCTGGTGAAATTTGAATAAAATTGAGAGTTTAATTGACAGTAATGTACCAATGTTGTGTTGATTTCTTAATTTTGACAAACTAACCAAGGTAACGTAAGGTAATAACAACAGGGACAATGAAACTGGGTGAGGGGTATGTTATCACTGCTGTCTTTGCAACTTTTCCATAAATATAAAAGCACTCCAAAATAGTTTATTGACAAACTGTATGTAGATATGTAGTATATACATATATATATGCACTTTATTGAGTTGTTATGAGTATTGAATGAAAGAGCTCATATGAAGCAGCCAGTATAGTGCCTGACACATAATAGGCCTCAAATGCTAGCTTCCTTTACACATTGGAGACTCTAAACAGTGGACAGGTGGGAGGGGTATGAGGATTGAAAGACTACCTATTGGGTTCACTATTCAGGTGATGGGTGGGTGCACCAAAAGCCCAGACTTCACCACCACACAATATATGCATGCAAGGAACCTGCACTTGTACCCCCAAATATATTTTTTAAACTAGTGATTTTCAAATTTGGGTTATATAAAAATCACATGGAGATGTTATGTCAAAAGTGCAAACAAATCTCAGGGCCTCAACCTTAGAGATTCTGATTTAGTGGATCTGGAATAGAGTCCAGGAAGAGGAATTTGTAATAGGTGTCCTGCAGAGATTTTATGCAAGTGGCCTATGACCATGCTTGGAGAATTGCTGCTGTAGACTATGGGAATCCTAGAGTGAGAATTGTACATTACCCTGAGGAGGAAAATAATGGAGATAAAAATGCCTGCCCTACTTACATCAAATTGGTTGATAGGAGAAAAATATAGAAGCAAGCACTTCACAAACTGTAAGTTATGATTGAAATCATTACAGATTAATTTGGAAGAGAGGTCTGATTAGGTAGCCATTTCATATTAACAGCAGTGTGGTTGAAATTTAATTTTTATCCCTGTCACCCTCCTAAAAATATTTAGCTGCTTTTCCTGCTTAAATGCTCAGGTGACCCATAGGACAAAGGCACACAGTTCAACTCCTTCAATTACAGATGAGCTAACTGAAGCTGAGAGAAGAGATGTGACGGGTTCGAGGTCACAGAGATAGTTATTGAAAGAATGGGATTAATACCCACTCTTGCAAGCTTCAGTCCAGCTGTTTTTTCTGCTACCAGATAATCAATAGGTGCCACACTCAGTCTCAGACCTTTCATATGGGCTCTGGAAAAAGAGAATGGATGTCTGACTTATTGAGGAGGATGCCAGGAGTTTGTTTGCCTGAGTCCTGCTGACAGTTTTGCTCTTGGTCCACTGTGTTCTAGAATAACTCAGTTTCACTTCAGTGAGGTACAGTAAAAAGGGATCATCTGAACAGGAAAATGGCCCTTCATGGACAGTCTTGTATCATACTCAGCTTCTACATCCTCAGCCACGTCAGCTATGTGTTGTCAGCCTGGAAGAGCTCACCACGCCTTCACAACACTGACCAACAAATCAGGTACACTTCCTGGCTTTGGCTCAGCCTGACACTACATAGGTAAGGGAGATTTTGACCTGAGCCTCTAGTATATTTTAAAGGCAGTCGTTCTGTCAAAGTGTGGTCCCCAGACAAGCAGCATCAATATTGCCTGGGAACTTATTACAAGTACAGACTCTCAGGTCCCCACCCCAGACCTGTTGAATCAGAAATTCTGGGAATGTGATCCAATAATCTGTGTTTTACCAAGCCTGCCAGGTGATTTTCATGCTAACTAAGGCTTGAGATCTGTGGTCTTAAAACTTTCACTGTGTAGGCAATTCTTCCTTCTTCCCCTAAGATAGTGGCCAGCCACCAGCTTCTCCCTTTGCCAATAAACCCAAGTTCTGGGTAATCGTCTCAGTTTGGGAGGGCTCTGTAAGAAATACAGCCATTTTTGAGTTATTGTAGATATGGCTAACATGCAGTGTGTACAGAAATCGAGGTGAGAGGATGCTGTCCCATCACTGCATTGTGGCTTTCTGCGTGTGACATAAAAGTCCCATGCTCAAAGGCAGAGAACTGCTACAAGGAAATAGCCTGTGACCATCAACCAGGGATATAAATTAAAGTGAGCATGACTTCTTGCTAAACCCTAGACCAAACCACTAATGTTAATTAGCAGCTTGCAATTTACACACTACCAGATGGATGTGCAGAAATGTTATCCTCTCTTTTTTCTATAGCTTAACTCAATTTGTGCATTAACCTGCATTTCTGCACTTGTAACTCTGCATTCATGGTAACATAGTCATTCTGGATTAAAACTGTTTCTTTCAGTTTAACTCAGACTCTTTGGAAGAGAAACTCCTCCCATCTCCTCACCTGTCTTCCTGAGTACCTACAGGATGATCTGAGTTCCTAGGTGGTTTCTGATACTTCCTGGGGAAGAGTATCTGGTTTTTGTGTTCTGACGCGCAATTGCAGTATAGCAGTCCAGCTGGCTTCCCTTCTGCCTTGGGCATTGTGTGTTGGCATCTTCTGGGTGTAACTGGGATCCATAGTCATAAGTATCATGTAGTGACATCCTGCCATGACGCACTCTCTTCCTCTCAGCGTGTTTTGCCTTGCCACTCTGCTGTATTGCGGCTTCTTGGGCTATGCTCTGAGAAGTGGAGCACAAGCATGCCCACTGGTTTCGTAATGCCTGTCTGTGAGTCTCCATCATTCCCTGAGATTTTGATTCCAAGATGGCAGGGGAGAAAGTAGGCTCTTGTTGCGTCTTCACTCTTTTACTCTCTTTTTTGTTTGTTTGTTTGTTTTGCTTTTTGTTTTTTGTTTTGTTTTGTTTTTTGTTTCCCTCCCCCTGCCCAAGATGCCCTCCTGGAGCTCAGACAGGGCTTTTACTTTCACCCTATGTATTGAGAAATGCCCTTACTTCATAACTTATATCCTTCCTACTGTATGACTTATGGTAAAGACCCTTTACTCTGACTACTCCAAGCTTTGGACCTATGAATTCATTTTTCCTACAACAAATCCTATCTTTTGCAAATGAAATATATTTTAGTTTTGACAATTACTTTCTCTGAAATAATTTTTATTTCAGAGCCTATCATGAAGAGGTTAAAAACTGAGGAAGAAGGAAAGGGAGTGAGATGTTGGACTGGAAATAGGAGGGTTCAGTTAAAATGTGCATTTTGAATGGTTACACCCTTCAGCTCCCTTCCTTATCCATTTGTCTTTTCTCAGGAAGCTGAAGAATGATATGCTCCACCACAATGAGGGACTAAACAACAAAAAGGAGGCACGGGATTCAGGAAGGAAAAAAGGTATGTAGCAAATTCTCAGGATGATGCTGAAGGAAAACCCCAGGATGACAACTATACTTTAGGCCTAGAGAGCAACTAGTCCCAACTGGAAGTGGGGGATGGAGGACTCTAGGGCAAAATAATCTTCTGATTGGTTTTAACATGTGGAAAGTGAATTGAATTGCTATTAATGGTAGTAGGGTCTAGAAGTCTCAGCAAATTTTAAGGAGGAACAATTATTAACTCAAAAAAAAAAAACCAGTTGCACAAAAAGGAGAGGTAATCATAGTTAACCACTTAACTCAGCACTGAGTGATATTTAAATATCCAGCAAATACAAATTGAATATTGCTTTAATTAAAAAAGAAAATAGATATATTTATGTTGGAAAAATGGGGATAGGAAATGGATGTAAGTGGAAAATGGTACGGTAAGTCAATAGTTAAACACCCAGAATTGATGAATCAAGATACAGAAGTTTAAACATATTATTTAGAAATATGAAGATAACCACAAAGAGAAACAGCTAAAATATTTGAAAATGTTTGCCTCTGGGGAGTGGAATGTAACCTCAACTTTTTTTGTGTGTGCTTTTTTTTTTCTAATAACATTCTGTCTCCAACAAAAATAAAACTAAAATTCACCTAATAAATCAGTTTGTTTAGAAACAAATGTGTATGTATTTAAAGGATTACACTAGCAAAAAACAAAAGCAAGCAAACCCCAAACACTTCAAACTGTATATGAACCTAATTAATATTTCACTTGGTTCAAGACTTCTCACATTTGCTTCTCATCTAATTTTGGAAGAAACTCAGGGAGAGAAGGTTTTTACGTAGTCAAACCTATGAGGTTATGCCATAGTCAGTATCCTCAGTGAAACTGACATATGAATCTGTTTAGGGCTGAAAAGCAACTACTAATAGACATTGATTTTCAGCTTGTGATGATACCATCTTCCTTCTACTTTTAAGTTTTGGGAAGCTCTGTTTATGCCTCAAATCTGTGATACTCTGTGGAAGTTTGCATTATGATTTTTGATATATCTAGAGATTAGTGACATAAACTACTGAACATATGTAGTTCTAGCAGTTTCTGTTATTCATAATATAGCAACACATTTTATTCATATTCATTTATATTTCATGATAAACAATCAGCTATCTTAGTTACAACACATAATTGGTATGATTGTTAAACTCAAAATAGTTACATGGTTTATTGTTAAATACAGACAATGATTTCATATTTGTGCCCTCTTGTATATAAATTGTTTCACATTTTTTTGCTTCTCGTGTGTGCAATAAAAACAGCTCTCATAACTGAGTAGATGTTTCAGTGAAATATTCCACCGTGACATTTAATATATTTATTTGGTGCACTTAACTTTGGTTCCTAGTACCATGAAATGCAGTCTACAGGTTAGTACTCTCATTTTACATGATAAACTGGTCCTCATCGTTTACAGCTAGTGAAGCATTTGTATCTGGGACTTTTCTTTGATGAGCCCTTCAGCACGTTACTCTTCTCATTTTCAGAAGCTCCTTTTTTTCTTCCTTCTCTGACTTCTTTTTTCCTAAGGCTCCATTTCAATCTCCTAGTCTTTGTGAGCTCTTCTCTGATGTCTCATTTGCATTTTTCCTACAATTTCTCAGAGTTCTTAACACTTTAGCAGCTTTTGCATTTCTTCAAAATGTTGATATATTTGAGTAGGTATTAATAGCTAAATATTAGCAATACATAAAATTTTAATACACATAAAATTAGTAAAAATGCTTTTGTGTTTTAAGTTCACATGGGTGATACTTTATTTATTTATTTTTGTTTTTAACCTGGTTCTTAGTAAGTGTGCAGATACATTTTAATGTTACCTAGTAGAAATTCTAAGTTGATTTTTTTAAGATTAATAAAATCCTAGACATAATGCAGTTCTTACAAATTGTTATTTCTTACCTGTCATTTATCAATGCAGTGTTTATAAATTAACAGTCATGGATTTTCACTTGAATACAAAATGCTGGAACAGTCTGGAATGGACACGTGAAAGCCATCTCAGAGGATTACCTGAGCATCAGATGGATGGAAAAAAATAGTAGATATATGAGCAAATAGATGGGTAGACAGATTAGTCTTAGGTTTTAACTCTATTCCTCCAAAGCATGCTTGAGTTACTCTTTCAGTATTGTGGAAAGGTAACAATGCTGGAAAACTGAGTTCTCTACTTTTGAACTGTTATAGGTATATAACATATCGGGAAAATAAAACATTTGAAAATGGGAACTTACAAATAGGTTCAAAAACAATTATTTATTTTACAGAGAGATTTGCCCAGAGTCCTCATTTAAGGAACGTTAGATCTCAGTATTTCATATATAGATAGTCCTGAAGATGTGTTACTCCTGTAGTTTTCATTTGGGATTGATGTATTTTGTCCTCCCTATATTGATGAATGCCAGCAATTCCAGGGATTTAGTTGAATATAAACTGAACCAAAAAATATATATTTACTGAGGTGTTTACAGTATTCACCTTTGATTATAGACTGAGTTTCTATCTGGCAATAGGCCTCTGGAAATGAAGCACTGCAACATTACCAGATGTTTTATAAAACCATTTTATCTGCCAAATTTACCAAGTGAAAGTGAACTTAAAGAACAAACCTGTATCTTACCATTTAACTTATGATTTTTCAAATATGAAGAAAAGCATAGAGAAATGATAAAAATTGATGAATCTTTGTCCAAAATGCTATCATATTTGCCCTATAAAATATTAAAGGATACCCCCAAGACATTTTTCCCCTTCCTTCTGAGAAGTAACTACTGTCTTGAAATTGATATGTGTGATCCCTTCAATGTTTTTGTGTTTTAAAAAAGCACATGTAAATATCATAAATATATAATTTCTGGTGTTTTGTGTTTCAAAATTTTAAATAAATGTTATCATGCCATACATATCCTTTTGCAATTTGTTTTTACCGTTCAGCATTAGGTTTTTGAAATTTATCTATGGAGATTAGTTCATTCATTTGAACTAGAACTATATAGAATCTGTTGTACAACTAAGCCAGTTTACTTAATTCCCTTCCCTTACTGATGATGCTAAAGTTGTTCCCACTTATTTTTGTATTACAAATAGTGCTGTAGTAGACATCCTTATATATTTATTCTTGTACACACGGGCAAAAATTTTTCTAGAGCATTAGTTCTCAAACTTAGGCATGCATCAGAGTCACCTTCAATGCTTATTGAAACACAGGTTGCTGGCACCAGGACTACACGTCCTTTACCGTAATACAGAAGCTGCTAAATCCAGGCTTCCACTGCTAAGAGTTCCAGATCCATGCTGCTTCTGTCATGATTTCCATCAGTCAAATATATCTCTACATGTTGCCTTTTTGTCTATGTAATGGAGCAAATGCACAATTTATTGTTCAACTCAGGACTCTTTTGAGTCTGAAAGGGAGTGTTTTTAATAATTATAACAACATCTGACTTACAACCCAGTTTTGGATCAAAGCCTCCAATAGGTGCCTCTGGTGGGAAAATCAAAATTACAAATCTACACCAAATAGCAAAGGAACCTGGAAACTGTAGTTTTTGGGATTCTAATTTAGAAATGTAGACTTTGTGCAGAAATGTCAAAATTCACCAAAGGCCTTAAAAATAGTTCGAACCTGCCTACAAATCATTGCCTACAAAGCAATGATTACTTTGTTATTAAGTTTTGTTTGTTTATTTTTCTGTCTTATTCCACTGGTTAAGACTATCAGCACATTGTCGAATAGTTGTGCTGATGACAAACATTTTTTTTCTCTTCTTTCTTGTCTTGAAGGAAATGCTAATAAAGTTTCATTATTATGATGATATTTTCTATAGGGTTTAAAAGTATGCTTTTGTCAGGTTGAGGAAATTTCCTTTTATTCTTGATTTTCTGAGGGTTTAAAAAATTATAAATACATATACATTTAATAATACTTTTTGTACATGCAATAAGATAATTTTTTTCCTTTATAAATATGTTAAATTACATTAAAATATTTTCTAATGTTAGCACAGCCTTGAATCCTTGGGATAAACTCTACTTGGTAATGATACGTATTTTTTTTTTAAGTATAAATTTTTGGTTTTGCTCTGCTAGTATCTTATTTAGCTCTTTTGCAAATATGTTCATAAATGAGCTGAGTTACAAATTGCCTTTTTTTTTTTTTTTTTTTTTTTTGAGACAGTATCTTACTCTGTCGCCTGGACTGGAGTGCAGTGGCACAATTACAGCTCACTACAGCCTCAAACTCCTGGGCTCAAGCAATCCTCCCACCTCAGCCTCCTGAGTAGGTACAGTTACAGGCTCCTGCCACCACGCCCAGCTAACTTTTGTATTTTTTGTAGAGTCAGGGTTTTGCCATGTTGCCCAGGCTTTTCTTGAACTCCTCGGCTCAAGCAGTCCCCCTGCCTCCGCCTCCCAAAGTGCTGGGATTACAGGTGTGAGCCCCTACACCTGGCCAAATTTCCTTTCTAATATGGTACTTTTTCAGTTATGGTGCCAAGTTATGTCAGTCTTATTAAAATCAGTTAGTGAAGTTTCCGTGTTTATGTACTCTCTCAAAAACTTTCAAATGATGATTGTTGGAAGTTTGATATCTTCTCCAATAAAACCATCCAGCATGGTGTGATTTTTTTTATTGCAGAGGGTGATATAGATTTTTAATGATCAATTCCAATTCTTTAATGGATATAGATCTGTTCAACTTTTCAATTTGTCATGAGTCTGTTTTGGTAAGTTATATTTTTCTAGAGAATTATTCAATTTTTTGTTTCCAGTTATTGGTATCAAGTTACTCAGCCTGTTCTCTTGTGATTAAAAAAAAAAAATGTCTATTCTATCTGTGATTATCTCACCCTTTACTTTCAGATCTGTTTTGTTTATGTTTTGTGTTTTTCCCCCATGATTAGCCCTGATAACAAAAGTTAATTTCTTTTAAAAAGTGACTTTAAGATTTGTTTCTGTTGTTTCTCATTTCATTAACTTCTGCTCCAATATTTAGTTTTTCATTTCATCAACTTTCTCCTATTATTTTGAGTCGCCTACATCATTAATTTTCAGTTTTAGGTTTAGTTCATTTAGCTGCACACATTTTGAAATATAGTGTTTTCTTTGTGAATGAGTTCTAAATATTTTATAATTTTTATTGCGATTTCTTCTTTGACTCAGATTATTTAGAAATACATTAAAATTTTCAAAATGAAAAATTCTTAAATAACCTTTTGTTATTGTTTCCTAAATTTATTGTATTTTGAGTCGACATCTTGGTTTGTGTGATATTTTGTTTGGTAGTTTTTGAAATTTTTCTTTGTGCTAATATGTGTTCCATTTTTGCTTGAAAAAAGAATATTAGTTTTCAAAATGTTGGATGTCATATTCTATATAATTATTGTCATTGCATGGAGTCTCTTAATTGAGTTAGCAAATCATTTATAGTCTCACTTATTTCTGGTCTTTTGATCTGTCTGTGATGAAAGTGGCATGTTAAAAAAATCTAATATGGTTGTGGATCTTTCCCTTTATCTTTTTAATTCTATTTTCTTTGCATATATTTTGGGGCTATGTTGCTAGGTTTATATAAATTCAGAATTATTATGTCTTTCAGTAAATTACTCTTTTATCATTATGTATTCCTAATGATACTGTACTGTTTTTTCTTTAGAGTTTTTTTCTGCATGATATTAATATAAATGCACCTTGGTTAGCATTTTTTCTGATGCAAAATTCCCCATCATTTATTCTTAAACTTTCTGTGTCATTCTGGTTTAATTGTAGCTCTTAGAATTAGCATATAGCTGGATTTTATTTGGAAATCCAACCCGAGTCTCACATGTCCAGTATTGAAGTTCTTTCTTGTTTTAATATCCATGAAATGAGTCATATCTTAATGATTTTGGTGTTGGTGTTTTACCAGTTTCTTACCTCCTCATTGTTTCTGACACTTCATCTTTGCTCTGGGTTCAGTTACTTATTTTCCTGAAGCGTACCTTCAGGTAGTTCTTCCAGTCAAGGTATCTGAATGGCTTGCTGTCTCACAGGGACATTTTCTCTATTCAACGTTTCAGGCAGGTAAAAACTGCCTTACTGCTTTGCTGAGCTGGTGGTGGTATTTTCACAGCTGACAGCAGATAATTGCCTGTCTGAGCAGCCCTTCAAGGGCCTTGGCTTTATGTGGAAGCCTCAGTTCCAGCGCGTCTCCTCCTTCTACCCCATGGGTGTCCAATTTTTTGGCTTCCCTAGGTCAAATTGGAAAAAGAATTGTCTTGGGTCACACACAAAATATACTAACACTAACGATAGCTGAAGAGCTGAAAAAAAATCACAAAAATGTCTCATAATGTTTTAAGAAAGTTTACAAATTTGTGTTGGGCTGCGTGTGGCCTGCAGACCATGGGTTGGACAAGCCTGTTCTATCCCGAAGCAGCCTTTTGTGGGTGGTGAAATCCCAGTTCCCAGGCTCCAGAACCTGTTCCTAGGTTTTAAATTGCCTACCCATGCACTCCCCTACTGCCCTGGCTTTATGTTCCCATTGTATTCCCATCACCTGGGGGAGTTCTCACTTTCTTTTAAGCTTAGCTATTTGTTAAATTTTGGGAGGATTAATATTTTACCCAGAATTCATATGTGTGTCATGTAAGAAACAGTTTCATATTTATTTAGAGCATCGTATGTGCAGAATTGGAATCCTAACCTTCTTTACGAAACCCATTTGTTTTTATTCGTAATATGATTTCCAGTTGCACTATACCTTTGGCCATATTTAGGAAATTAAATAGCTGGATACTATTATTTCGTAACTCTATTTTCACTGTTTTTCAGTGAAGTACCTTTTCAATGCATAGGTATTGGTCCATTATTGCTAAATGTCCTTCCTCCTTTGCCACCCTGATGGACCTCCCTGTCATACTTGTCTACTACCTTCTTGTTACCTATCTTGTGTTTAAGTCCTTCTCAGCTTCTCACACTGGAAAGTGATATGATGGATATAGAATTTAATGACTGAACATGGCCTCCAAAGATCGTCTTTTCTAAAATGTTTGTGTTTTATTAGAGGATTGAGAAATACAAAGAATGAGGAAACTCATGGCATTGAAGAGGATTGTTATGAAAGATACTTTGAGGTAAATGACGAGTTAATGGGTGCAGCACACCAACATGGCACATGTATACATATGTAACAAACCTGCACATTGTGCACATGTACCCTAGAACTTAAAGTATAATAAAAAAAGAAAGATACTTTGGGGTGCCAATAATCAAGAAATATTCTGTTCTGTTGCCTGTAGATTACATTATTTCAGAAACTGCCATCTTTGCTATTTCTATTTATGTGTATCTACATTTTCGAAAGAGCTAAGTGTCAACTCTTATGGACTTTGATGGGAATAAAAACTCAAAAAGAAAATAATTATTTTTCTAAAAGGAAAATTTCTCTCTTCTTCTGATCTTTTTCTTCATTTTTTCAAACAAACACAAAAACGTCCATATCTACAAAGCAACCAATTACTACAAAGACATCTGAAGTAACTTGTGCCCTAACCTTACAATATGGTGAAAATTATAATCCAAAATTTAGAATAATATCTGGGCTGGCTTTCATCACAGCACTAATATGAAGCCTATTTCAAGGAGAATGAAGTAAAGAGAGTTGCAATTTAGTATGTGAAAGGCTATGAATGTATATGAAATTACTTGGGGTTTGTTATATTTGCACCTCTAAATCTAATGGGAAATTAAATAACTCAAGCTGTGCACTGTCATCTCCAGGAGTTCATCATATGAAGGAATGAAGATGCTCAAAAGAAAACCTTCAACCTCATGCCAGAAGATGTCCCCAGCTGTATAAATGCCTAACTCAGCTTCTAGTCCTTGGACATTAAGCAGCTCATTGAAAATTCAAGGGTTCCAGCCAGAAGCTACAGCTGGGCTCAGATGTTGAAATCAGTCTCTCCTGCTGATCAAACTGTGACGTAGCCAAAGCAGTAGGGCTGGCTTTTCAGTTAATTCTCAGCGAGCCCTTCCTTTCCCTCTGCAGTGGTGTGGCATTTAAAATATAACTCCTTTATGTACACTGTAAACCATTCCTTCTCAGGATAGATGGAAGTATGAAATCTATTTCAGTCTATAAAATTATATTTAGAGCATTAGGTAATGAATGTCCTAGTAAAGTCAGCAGAGGACAGATAGGTTAAATGACAGGTAAGGAATGACAGGCAGGTAGTAGATGATAAGAGTTGCAGAACAGTTTGGGGAGAAGGACTTTATTTTTAAAAGCCTTTAGTAACACTACTACTAATAATGTAGTAAGATACTTCTTACCCATTAATAAATGGGTAAAAGTAATTTCAAGGTAGCAAATTTCTCATTTAGGTGCAGTGTTTTGTATAACAATGGCCTAGTCCTGATCCCTATAGGAAACTACCTTAACCATTGTGTATCTTTTCAGCTTTTAATGAATATACAAGCACATCTTCTCATATTTTATATTTTTTATGTAAAGAAGTCATGCAATTTACACCGTAAACATCTTTCCATATCAGGTCATATGGAAGTTTTCATTTTTTTTTTTAACAATTGCAGAATATTGTGGGAAGTAGTTTAATTTACTCAGCTAGCCTTCTAATGATGGACATTTGACAATTTCTATTCTTTCACAAAGCCTGCTGCAACAAATAACATTATTCATATGGCATTTTGTATAAGTGTGAGTATATATGTAGGATAAATTTCTAGAAAGTAGACATGCTGGATTAAAAATTATGTACATTTTAAATTTTGACAGATGTTGCCAAATTTCCATGCAAAGGATAAATTTCTTTGTGTAAAATTGCTTGGTTGCATGGTATATGGATTTCATCTTTCAGAAATTTATATCAGTTTATATTCCTGAGCAATATGGCAAACAAGATAACCTGGAAATCCCCTTAAAAAGACACCTAAAATATTAAACAATATGTAACAAATATCTCATATATAGAACTAAGCTTGCAAAAAAGCAAGGCAAAGCTCCAGGGATCAAAAAATGAAGAAGCTGAAAACCAAGGGAGGAGCAGACATTGAGGCCACTGATGCCCTGGGGCATTTATAGTTGCAGGTAATCAAGATGCTTGGTGTTCAACAGCCACATGAAGATAAGACCTTGGACCCAGCAAGGTGTAGAGAGGAGCCAGGATCCTCACAATAATCTGGAACCCTCAAGCACTAAAAGATGGATAGAAAAAAATAACTAGCAAAAGGAGATACTAAGGCAAATTGTCTGGCTTGGCTTGGGCATACAGAGTAAAAACGAAAAGTATGTCCTGAGAATTTATAACCTCAGGCCTGCCCTCAAGTGGGATAGGAGTTCTAATACATACTACCTTGGGACACCTTGGGTGCCTAACAGAGGCAAATGCAAATCCTCTCCAAAGACTCCTGTCTTCATCCTAGGCTACTTAAGATTCTGCTATGGTTTGAATATTCTTCCCTCCAAAACTCCTGTTGAATTTAATCCCCAATGTGGTCACATTGAGAGGTGGGGCCTTTAAGAAGTGATTGGGTCATAAGGGATCTGCGTTCATGAATGGATGAATCCATTCATAGATTAATGGATTAATGGGTTATCACAGGAGAAGGACTGGTGGCTTTATAAGAAGAAAAGAGACCTGAGCTAGCATACTCAGTCCCCTTACCATGTGATGCCCTGCACCACCTTTGGACTCTTCAGAGTCCCCACCAGCAAGAAGTCCCTCAGCAGATGTGGCCCCCTGACCTAAAACTTCCCAGCCTCCATTACTGTAAGAAATAAGTCCTCTTCTTTATAAATTACCTAGGTTCAGTATTCTGTGATAAGCAACAGAAAACAGACGTAAGATAATTCCCATGGATAAAAGGTTTGATTGAACATAAATTCACAATCCAAAATTGCATACCAAAAGAAACAGATTTCCATGCATGAATGCAAGCAGTAAAAGCAGCTTTATTAGACTTCCAGGAACTTCAGATAACTGAGCAATCAGATAGAGAATATAGAACGAGTTTTATATTTTTAAAGGGTTTAAGGAAACAATATCAGGAATAACTGTAAATGAGAACACACACATAAACATGACCTGACGATTTTATAAAACAAAGTAGAACTTCCAAAAATAAAAAAGTGATAATCAAATTTTAGAATACAATGGAATACTTAAATAACCAAAATAGATTCAGTTGTAAAAAGAATTAGCAAACTGGAAAGATCTGAGGGAAGTACCTAAAGTGCAGCACAGAGTTGCAAGAATGGAAAAATATAAAAAACATTGAATATGTGAGCATTTGAAGAACACATATATGTTGTACTGATATTCTAGATGGATGAAAGAGAATGAGGGGATATGAACAATATTTAAAGAGGTAATTGGTGAGAATTTTCCAGAATAGGTAGAAGACATGAATCCTTAGATTCAGGAAGCACAATAAATCTCAAGTTCTCCCACTGCATTTCAGCATACATCACACATTTTAATGAAATATAACTATATTTCCCAAAACAAACTTTTAATGAGAAGAGTCGTGGTGTTTTACATTTTTGTTAACCTCTTTAATGTCTAGTTTAGTAGAATACTGTTGGATTCTCATATATGTTTTTGCATTCAACCTGTTCCAATATCACATGTCATATAACCTTTGGAAAACTCAAATCTGCAAGAGAGTGAGAATGAAAAAGACAAATTATGTCTTAGCATTATTATAAATATGGTTTTGGCCTTGTGTAACTCCTGACAAATTCTCCAGGTTCCTCAAGGGTCTTTAGACCATACTTGGAGGACCACTGATTTACATATTTATTTAAAAAGATTTTTTTAGAGATTAGGTCTTGCTTTGTTCCCCAGGCTGGAGTGCAGTGGTGCAATCACAGCTCACTGCAGCCCTGAACTCCTGGGCTGAAGCAATCCTCCTATGTCAGCTTTCCAAGTAGGTGGGACGATAGATACACACCACCATGATCAGCTAATTTTAAAAAATTTTTAGAGGTAGGGTCTCACTATGTTGTCCAGACTGGTCTCAAACTCCTGGCCTCAAGTGATCCTCCTTCCTCAGCCTACTGAATATCTGGGATTATAGGTGTGAGGCACTGTGACCAGCTGGGACCACTGATTTAGTGTAAGTTTTTTATTATGGGTTATGGGTGGTGGACTGGGTGTGTTACAAATATTCTACATACATACACACACAGGTACATACACACAAACAACCATATATGCTCTACATGAGTCCCTATTTTTCAGAGAATTAGAATACATACAATAAGATACACTTGGATTTGAAACTCAAGGGATTTCATTGTTCTTCCATGATTTAGTGGGTACTTCAGGGTCCCGCAATACCATCTTTGTGAACATCAAGAATATTACATTGGTACATACAGAAAGAAGTCTTGAGTAATACCAGATATTTTTGGCCAATAAGGTGGTAGGTAAATTACTGGTTACCATAATCTGATTGAGATATGTATATCAAAGATGAATATGATTCTTCACTACATGATTTGCAAAACTGCCCTGGAAGTGGAAAACAAAAATCATCTACCAGGAGACCAACACACCGAGTTTTATTTTCTGGTTTGCATTTAGCACCCAAATGTTTCAGAATTGTGAGGAAACTGATGCAACTATTGTTGTAGAAACATCGACTCTGGAGACCAGCTGGAGAGAATGAGAAGATATTTTTTCATTCCCTGGGAAGTCTCATTTACATAGCTTGAGTTAAATTTGCTATCAAATTTTCTTTAACTAAAATTTTCTTTTCTGCATCTGATGTTTCTCATTTTCGATTTTATATCATTAAAGAGATGGCCCCCTTCTGAACCTGCTAAGGGATCACATTCTTATACTCTATTGATCTCACTCATATTGAATAAATATGACCCACATGTTTTTCCTATCTTATTTATCTTATTATATAAAACCTAAGAAGCAAGACATTATTTCAGCAGTGCCCAGGAGAAGAACAGTTGTAATAACCCATTAGATCTCAGACATCTCAATTTCAATTAAAAAGACTCACAAGCACTATTTACAATAGCAAAGACTTGGAACCAACCCAAATGCCCATCAGTGATAGACTGGATAAAGAAAATGTTGCACATACACACCATGGAATACTATGCAGCCATACAAAAGAATGAGTTCATGTCCTTTGCAGGGACATGGATGAAGCTGGAAACCATCATCCTCAGCAAACTAACACAGGAATGGAAAACCAAGCATGGCATGTTCTCACTCATAAGTGGGAATTGAACAATGATAACACATGGACACAAGGAGGGGAACATTACACACTGGGGCTTGTCAGGAAGTGGGGGAAAGGGAAGAGAGAGCATTAGGACAAATACCTAATGTATGTGGAGTTTAAAACCTCGACGATGGGTTGATAGACTCAGCAAACTACCATAGCACATGTATACCTATGTAACAAATCCTTACGTTCAGCACATGTATCCCGGAACTTAAAGTAAAATTTTAAAAAGACATTATCTCTAAATATTTATTTGAATCTACAAGTCTTCATCCGTATTCATTTCTGCTAAAACATAGATAGTAGAAGATTAACTGGTCAGTTTTCAACATGGGATACTGTGACATGCAAAATGACATTACCAAAAGGATATGAGATAAAAAAAAGATTCAGTCCAGTAGAATTGCATTTATTACACAAACATATAATGAGTATCTCCTGGGTACTAGGCATTAGCTAATCCCTGGGTTTCAAAAATAAATAAGAAAGAGTTCGTGCCTTCATAGCCCAGTAGAGTTAGTAAACCTGTAAACAAAAAATGATACAGAGTGTGAAAAGACTTATAATAAATATATGTATGAGGTTTATTTATGGCACTAAGGGAGTAATTTTGCTTGTGGAATCAGAAAATCTTCACCTTTGAGCTGCTCTTGAGGAGTAAGTTGGAGTTTTCTAGGCTGTCAAGGAGGGTTAGAGTATTCTAGGCAGAAAAGAACTACATGTGCAAAGCCCTGCATGTCCAGGCGTGGCAGTAATTCAGCCTATCAAGGCTGGAGTGAAGGGCAAAGACGGAGATCAATCAGAAATGATGTTGGAGGGTAGGTAGAAATTAGTTTGTCAAGGGTCTCTATCCCATACTAGGAAGCTTACACTTTATCACATGGGTTTCTGGTTTTCCAGATATGCCGTAGATCAGTAGCGGGTTCACAGAGGTACCTGGGGTACTGGTGGGGTATGTTCAGGGCAAGCAGGGAGGATTCTGCTCCTACCCTTGTCTTAATGGGAATTTCTCAGTTTTACTGTGTGCATGCTTCAAGTTGGACTTCATGTAAGATTTCATTTTACCCAACAGTGGTCTATTGAGCACATACTAGGTGCCAAGCATTTTGCGGGCATAACCTGCACAGAGCTTACCTCCCAGTGCAAAAAAAAATATTCCTTTTTTAAAATTTGAGACAGAGGCTTGCTCTGTCACCCAGACTGGAGTGCAGTGGTACAATCATGGCTCATGGCAGCTTCGACCTCCTAGACTCAGGCAATCCTCCTGCCTCAGTCTCTGAAGTAGCTGGGACTACAGGCAAGCGCCACCATGCTGGGCTAATTTTTAAGTGTTTTTTTTTTTTTTTTTTTTTTTTTTTTTTTTTTGTAGAAATGAGGTTTCACTGTGTTGCCCACACTGGTCTCCAATTCCTGGGCTCGAGCAATCCTCCTGCCTTGACCTCCCAAAGTGCTCTGATCAAAAGTGTGAGCTACAGACCAGGCCTAAAGATTCCTTTTTAAAAAACTTGTAAATCCACAATAATAGGTGAGGGAGAACCACTGGAAGGTGGTAAGCAGGAGAGTGATATGACCAGATTTACTTCTTAATCTCTCTCTGTTTGCAGTGTGGACAGTAGGCTCAAGAGCAGACAGGCTGGGCAGAAAATGAAAGTACAAAATCATTAGGACTTGAGGTGAATATGGAGATGAAGATGACATTGTGTTAGGATAAGTCCCAGGCTTCTGGCTTGTGTGAATGCATCTGCCATAAGGAATCTAGGAGAAAGAGAGGAGGGTAAGGAAGAACCTCTGGGACATTCAACAATTAGGGAGATATTGGAGGAGGAAGAGGCAGTGATGGAAACTGAAAAGAGGGAGCCGGGGTGACAGTGAGAGACAGTGAGAGAGTGCAAGAGAGAGCAGAGAAGAGTGTTATCTCGATGGCAGAGTTTCAGGAAGGTAGAGATCAGTAGTGTCTACGATTCAGGGAGACTTTGTAAAATAGACGGGGGGAGGTTTTCACTTGATTTGGCAAATCGAGAGGCTTGGGTGACTTCAGCAGGATCAGTTTCAGTGGAAGCCAGATTGCAGTGGGCTGAGAAGTGAGTAAGTGGTGAGGAAGTGGAGATGGTGAGAATAGATATCTCCTTTAGGAGAATGGCTGTGAAGGCAGAAGGAGTGAGAGCATGATTGCTTGAGAAAATGCTGAAGTGGGAGGCATGAGTTTATCAATATGCACAGGGGAGGGATCCAGAAGTACAGAAAATTGAGAGAGAGAGAGAGAGAGAGAGTGTGTGTGTGTGTGTGTGTGTGTGCACGTAATTGCTAAAGGAGATCCCTGAAGATGTGGGCCGGATCTCAGGACTCATCCAGCACCAGTCATATTGAGAAATCCTAAATATATGAGAATTTAATAGGAATATATTCAACATATATATATGTACATGTATCCAAATATGCACTTATTTGGGATATTTTGGGGGACAAATTTATTGAGAAAAGTTTGAAAATTAATTTCAATTTTTTTAGAGTGCTGTAGGATTTTGGGTATCAAAAAAACTGCAAAATGTGAATCATGTCTTTTTAATTTTTAATTTTCTTTATTTAGAACATATGAATTTCTGAATAGCAAAACCACTTTTGTTTGAGGATGCCTTAGTAATTCATTCTGGAGGTCTCAGAAAATGCACACATTTTTGTCATTGGAGACTCCTGAAGAAACTCTTCCCTCTCTCGCCGTTTAAAATCCCTTTATCCATGTTAACTCTAATTTTTTCCATGAGTTCCATGTGTGTAAAAATGTACTTTACAGCATTCAATAGCGACTTTTTATTTGACAGCTAGGATCTACTTCTTAGATGAAATATTTTTTCTATTCCACAGTTGGATTCTATTAAAGATGTTGGCGACCCTTTGAGACATACCACATGTGTAAAGTTATTAGCCTTAGGGATGACTTTAAAATGAGAAATGGCATTATATTCTCTAAATAATTGCTGTTGGTTCTGTGTTTTATAAACATCATGGGTATGTAATAACCTATTAGCTGTTGCTTGCTATCATCCTGCCTGCAGGGCTAATGGTGAGGAGCAAGCATGGGAAGGTTTGGTTGACAGATTGTTCTGAATGGAAGTTAAAATCCTGTATTTATTCTTGAATTTGCTTCTAATTTTCAGTGTGGCATGGGGGAATATATTAAATCCCACTATGTGTCAAGTTCTCACTCTGCAGAAAGGAGAGTGATACAGCATCCACGGGTGGTTCATAGGGAAGGTAACGCCTATGTATCAATTAAGATGAAATTCAACCTAGTATCACACAATGTCCCTGACAGTTGGGCTTGTTAGTGTATGAAATGGCCATGGGGAGAGATTCGTGTGGCAGAAGCCCCCTACCCATAGCCTTTATTTGTGATTATGAGAATCAGGCTAGGTGTCCCAGACAAAGACAAGCTTGGTTCCTATAGTATTTTATAGGTTTTGACATTGATTGGGAGTCAAAGACTTATCTTTGTTACTGTCTCCCCACCTTAATTTTCCAAAAGAAACATGTCCCTGGTTTATTCAGCACTCTCTCACTCCACCCCTGGGTATTCCTCCTGAACATGTGTTATTACAATTTCCAGTCTGTATTCACTGATTTTATGGTGGCAATAGTTGTTGACTTATCTTCTGCTGGGCCACTTTTCTTGTTACCTGCCTTGGTTTTTATTTTTCCCCAAACATATAGAATATATTTTCTCCAAACAGTACCCAAATGCTAGATTGTCAAAAGGAAGTTGACAGGAGTATGCTGTGCTACATACTGTGAAAGGAGCTAATCAAAGCAGCTTTTTAATTGCTATAGTAATGATTTAGATGTGCAAAAAAAAAAAAAAAAAAAAAAAAAACTCAAGCTAAATTTGTATGACTAATTAATTAAGCAAAACTCACAATTGACAAACATAATTAGCACATCCAAAATTGAAACCACATCCTGGTCCTTTTAACTTGGTGCCAAAAGACAATGTGAAGTGCTCAGCACTCCCTTCTTTACAGTATCTGTAGGTCTGGTTGCCAATTCTCGTATTTAGGTTTGTTATACATGGAGCATAGTTAATTGCAAAAACATTCCTGAAGATCTTGCTTTTTTTAAAACAGAGAATTCTCATGAGTTTTGGCATATTTGTTCAATCCTTTTGCAGCTAAGTTTATCTAATAGAGTGAAACTCTCAGACAGGGAAAAGGAGTTCTATCTATCTATCTATCTATCTATCTATCTATCTATCTATCTTAATCTAATGTTATCTTTCATCTATTCATCTGTCTTCCTATAAATTGCTGTTAGATCAGCTTTAGTGGTACATATGTGTTTTATGTGGGAAAGTGGTTTGATCTGGAGACATGGAAACCTATATAATGGTAGGTCAAGTTACCATGGAGCTTCATTAGTAGAGATACATAACAGCTTTCTGTGGCAAATCCGTAATTCAGAGTCTCCTGGAGTCCTTGCTGAACTAAAGCCATGCTGTGTCTGAGGACTTAGGGAAAAATCCTTCCTCCAACTCTCTCCTGCTCATGACAGCTTGTGACATGCTTTGTCACTTGGCTACCAAAGTGGAACTGCTGTGTTCAGAGTAACATGGGGAAAAAGGCACTTCTTCTGTAGCCTAGATACCCTTTCTCCTTCCATAAAGCCAAGACCCCAGTTGGACCAAAAATCAATATCTGGGTCAGGTATCGCATTCTGCCTCCCATGGCCAGTTTAATCCTTTGAATGTATCTGGAAAACCAAGTGCATGGTTTTAATTAATCACAGCACAAGCGTGGCAAACCTCCCTTGGTGCAAATTGACTCTTGAAGGTCCCATCCACCAGTGCAACACACTTCATGCATTCATGGACTCAGTGCTGATTAAGGCACTGCTATGTTCCAGACACTCTTCTAGACACAGATCAAGTATCTAGATACTAGACTGGACCTGTCACTCACGCATGTGCATCCATATGTTGGTGTACACACAGATCATTCATGTGTAGGACTTCATTTCCTCTAAATTTCCTTTTAATGGAAAAGACTCAGTCTGTGTAGCAAGTAAGAATTTTTCATCCATGATACGCAGATAGCAAGAAGCATTATATGATTATAATCGTGAAAATGTTAAAAAATACAGAAAAGTGCTAGGGACAATACTGTGTACTACTTACGTAGCCATCAAATAAAATTTCCAGATGACATGTTACATTTGCTTCATTTTTTTAATCAAGAAAGTAATATTTTACTGATAAATCTTTGATCCCATCCTTTCTCATTCTCATTTCCTTCCCTCTGTTCTTTCTGAGAGGCACCACTATGATTATTATGCTGTGTAGCCATCCACTATATCTTTTATATTTTTACTAGTTATAGAATATGCCTAAAATATATGTAGCTTTTATACATTTTAAAAATTTGACATAAATTCTATCATAATATACAAATTCTCCTTTTTTTTGAGCTTGATCCATCTTAGTGCATATACATTTAGTTCATTTTAACTGTGGTGTATTATTCCGTTGTGTGTGTTTACCTCAATTTCTCTTTCCTTCTTCTACCTATGGATATTTAGAGTTTCCAATAGTTTTTCCTATTACAAACAAAGCTTATGAGGACATCCATCAAAAATATTTATTTACACACTTGGGGAAGAATTTTCCTAAAGTATATATCTAGATGTGGAATTATTGGACTGAATATTATCTACATCAAATTTATTACATATTGTTCTCCAAATGGTAGGGTGCTCCTACCCACAATATATAAGAATCATCCTTCTTACCAATACTTGACATTCTCAGACATTTTAATGTTTGCCAACCTGATACTTTTCCCTGACTACATATGAAGTTCAGTACATTTTCTTATGTGCCTACTGAGCATCTGAAATGTAGCTGCTTTGAGTTGTGCTGGAAGTATAAAATGCACACCAGATTTTTAAGATGTAAAATGAAAAAAATGTAAAATATCTCATTAATAATTTTGAAATTGATTGTATGTTGAAATGATAATAATTTGGATATATCAGGTTAAATAAAATAAATTATTATGATTAACTTCTGGTACTTTTTACTTTTTAAAATCTGCCTACTAGCAAATTTAAAAATGCCCATGCAGTTCTTAACTCTTAATACACTTCTATTGGATAGCACGGGGTTAGAAATTCCAGTATAATGTTGAATAATCATGGTGAAAGTAGATTTCTGTGTTTTGTGACTACAGTGGAAATCCTTCTGCAGATTCATCTGTATTTCTGAGGTTTGCTTTTGGTGTTATGTAGTTACTCTATTAGATTGAGGAGGTCTCTGTTACTCCTACTTCCATGAGAGTAATTACAATGAATGAAGATTAAATTCTATGCATCGACTATTAGGATGATCATGCCATGTAGTATTTTCCTTTAATTTTAGTATGGTCAAATATATATATGTGTGTGTGTGTGTGTGTGTGTGTATACACATACACACACACACACACAAAAATATATGTTGATGAGGAACTATATTGGCATCCTGGGATAAAGTTACCTAGCCATTTTGTATTCTTTATACCCTGCTGGGTTTCATTGGCTTAACTTTTCTTAGGAATTTCCCATTTATATTCGTAGATGAGATTGTTCTATAATATTGATTTTTTTGGTACTCTCCTTATTGGCATTAAGTTCACTACAACTGCTGCCTCTAATAATCAGCATTTATTGAGTACTTACTAGCGCCAGGGGCTTTCATGCAGTCCCTCATTGACTACCCCCACCAAACTTATAGATTTTATTCTTATCCTCATTGTATAAGGAAGAAACTAAGACACAGAGGGGATAGGTAATGTGCCTAAGGGTGGCACTCCATTTTGGACAAAATGGTAGACTACTTATCCCAAGAAAGCCTCCCAATTTGAAACTTCTGAAATGCTGAATAAATTTTTTTTAAAATCTTAAAATAAATGGTGAACCTGGAGAGAAAGTTGAGGAAAGCCTCAGATCCCCTTGTTTTCATCCTTTGAGCTTCAATTTTCATAGACCTTAAATGGGGAGCAGGAGACAAAGCTGAGGTTGCCAGCAAAGTGGGAAATTGGATTGAAGATCTTCAGGATAAGTACAGGACCTTGAAAAATGACCCATACAGTGATTAAATTGGAAAAAATATCTACCCCTCTTCTATTCTGAAGATAGGCAGAAAGGAAATTTGTTAGCCTTGGCTCCAGGTCAGTGGGTTGGGTGATAGGTTGGGGAAAAGTCCAGGGCTGGCATTGCTGCATACTACAAGTTTTAAAAGAACACTTTCAGAATGAGCATTTTCACTGTTAATTTAGTTCTAAATCTTTTACAATCCCATTATCATTTCCTCTTTAATTCTTGATTGTATAAAAATGCAATTTTTATTTCCAAACATAGGGGTGTTTTCATTTTTACCCTCTTTTCTTGTTTGGTCCTAATTTAACTAGATTGTGATAAGCAGAGTATGCAAACTGTATGCTATTGATTTTTTGAATTTTGTTGAGACTTACTTTGCTACTTAGCAATTAATATTTGTAATTATGCCACATACATATGAAAAACGTATATTCTCTATTTTGGGGGGTGTAGTATTCTTTTGATGTATAAGTCCAATAGATCATGTTTGTTAATTGTGTTTCTGATTCTTCATCTGATTTATTTATCATTGTCTGAGAAAGTTGTCTTAAAATCTCTCACTGTGAATGTGAATTTATCCAATTTTCCTTGTAATTCTATCAGTTTTTCATTTAGGTATGTTTAAGCTGTATTAGCAGATTCATACAAGTTAATGATAGTTATATTTCTTGTAGACTTTAAAAAATCATTTTAAAGTGAAGCTCTTTATCTCTGATAATGCTTTTAGCCTTAAATTCCATTTAATCTGCTGTTAATATTGCTCACTAGAATTCTTTGGGCTGGTATTGCCTGGTCTATATTTTTTCATCTTTTTATTTTCAATCTTTCCGTATTTGTTTTAGGGGTGTCTCTTGAAAGTAGCCCGTCACTGGTGTTTGCTTTTTTATCCATAGTTATGGGAACTTTCTGGATTAACTGAGTTTAATCTGTGTCCATTGATTATGATTAATGACATAGTTTGGCTTATTTCTACAATCTTATGTTATTTTCTATTTATCAAGCTTTTTACCTACTTCTTTTTTCACTCTTTCTTCCTTTGTTTTGGATTTATACATTTTTATTCTCCTTTCCCTTGCCTCTACCCCAGTGGTTTGACAACTTTAGATTCTATTTTTTATTTCTTCACATTTTTAACATATACTCTAAGCTTTCTACTTTATCTATAGTTTTTTTAGTTTCTCTATTCTTCTTTTGAACAAAACAAGGAATTTACCAGGTACCAAACTTAAGTTATCCAGAGTCCCTTCTTTAATCTGCCATTTTATTGTTATGTAGAATTTAGTTTTACCTATTTTAGAAGGCACAAAATCAGTTGTTATTATTAATAACCAATACATAAAGAGATATGCTGATATATTTTGTTAATTTATTTGCTAATTATGCTCCTTATATCCCACTCCTTCCTTCTGGGTTCATTTTTCTTCTTGCTGAAGTATATCCTTTCATGACTTACTACAGTCAGAAAAACACTGGTTTTGCTCCATATACAATTCTTGTTATTTCCCTTATTACTTGGGAGCTATTTCCCCACTGTCTGCTGGTGTCAATTTACCAATGAGAAGTAAGCTTTCAGTCTAATGACTGGCTCTTTGTAGGTAATCTGTCTTCCCTCCTGGTAGTATTTAGGATTTTCTCTTTATCCCTGCTGTTCTGAATTTTCAATATGATATGCTTAGAGGTGGATTTATTTTTGTTTTTGTGTCTCAGCAACTGATATAAACATTCAGTCTGAGGGCTCATGTCTTTCTTTACTCCTCAGCCTGGAAAATTTTTGGCCATTCTCAGCCATTATTTCTCTTGATGGTGCCTCTCTGACCCTTCCTCTATTCTCTGCTTCTGGAATTACATAAGATATATGTTGGAGCTCTTCCCATTCTTTTATATTTTCTGGCCCTCTATCTTTTTATAATAATTATTATGTTTTAATTTTGAAACATTCTCGAATTTTTGTGTGCAAGTTATGTACAAGTAACTTCCCTTTCCCAAACAATTTGAGAATAAGTTGCTGATCTGTTGCCCTGCTACCACAGAATACTTTAGTGTATATTTCCAGCACGTACATTTCTCCTACACGATTGCAATACAATCATCAAAATAAAGAAATTAACACGGATATATTGCTACCACCTAATCCTCTGATCTTGTTACAGCTTCACTGATTGTCCCAATAATGTCCATTATAGAAAATAGATACAGTTCAGAAACATGTGTTGTGTTTAGTCGTCAAATCTCTTTAATCCCCTTCAGTATGAAAGATTTTTTTTTTTTAACTCTAATGATCTTGATGTGTCTGAAGATTTGTAGACCAGTTATTTTGTAGAATGTTTCCCAGTTTGGGTTTGTCTAATGTTTCCTCATGATTGGATTTAGGTGATGCCTTTTAGCAGGAGTATCACAGAATTAATGCTGTGTCAATCATGTCAAAATGTCTTACCAGTGGTAAATTTCATCACATAGCTAAGATGTTTGCGAAGTTTCTCTACTTAAAAATTACGATTTTTCCCTTTGTAATTAGTAAGTACCTTTGGGGGAGAGACTTTGACTCTGTGCAAATATCCTGTTTCTTATCATATGCCCAATAATTTTAACATCCATCAGTAGTTTTTGCTGCAGCAATGAGTACTCTGATGTTTGCCTACTGGAGATTTGATATTTTTGCCTTATTTTCTCTGTATTTATTAGTTAGAATTCTACTCTAAGTAAGAGCTATTTCCTCCCCCTGTGTATTATTTGTTTGTAAATATTGTTAAAATTTATTATGGTACTATATATAACATAACTTTTGCCATTCTAACCATTTTTAAGTGTATGGATCAGTGGCATTAAGTACATTCGCATTGTCGTGCAACTATCACCATCCACCTCCAGAACTTTTTCATCTTCCCCAGCTGAGAATCCATCCCCATTAAACACTAACTTGCTATTTCTCCCTCCCCTAGTCCCTGGAAACCACCATTCGACTTTTTGTTTCTATGAATTGGACTACTCCAGATACTGCATAGAAGAGGAATCATTCAATGTTTATCTTTTTGTGATGGGGTTATACCCTATTTATTTAATTAATTATTTAGATCAACATGGACTCATGACTATTTTATTCTGTGGATTATAATCTAATACTATTATTATCATCTTTATCGTTACTCAGATTGTCAGCTTTGGCCATTACTCAGCTATGGGGAGCTCCTTCAAGTTGGCTTCTGTGTCCTTTCAACAGGCCCATCATTTTTCTGAGCACTTCTTTACTTTCTGGCACCCCAAGATATTCCAGGCTCATTTGTACGTTTCCCCCAGCTCTAGAACCAGCCACTTCTCCAAGGAACCCTTGTACTTTTCACTGGAAAATGTTATTTGGAGACCAAGATTTGGGCACCAGATATTCTTATTGCTACTGGTGTCCCTTTTTCTAGGCTTTCTCAAAGTGGACAGAACAAGGAAACATATGTATGCATTCAAATGCATGCATATACATATAGATATATGTATCCATCTGTGTATATATATATATCTATCTTACAATTCATGAGTTTTTGTGATGCCTCTAATTCTAATTTAACACCACAGGGTTTGTTCTAGCCATTCTCCTTTCATAATTTGTTTTTTATTTTATCTCTGTTTTTAGAGTCAGTCTCTCTCTCTATCACCTTGGCTAGAGGGCAGTGGTGCAATCACAACTCACTGCAGCCTTGAACTACTGGGCTCAAGTGATCCTCCTGCTTTAGTCTTCCAAGTAGCTGAGGCTACAAGCGTGTGCCACCATACCCAGCTACTTTTAAAATTTTTTGTAGAGAGGCAGATGCAGTCAAGCTATGTTGCCCAGGCTGATCTCAAACTCCTGGCCTCAGGAAATCCTGATGCTTTGGCCTCCCAAAGTGTTAAGGCTTACAGGCGTGTGCCACCACATCCAGCTTCCTTTCCTCATTTGTAACTTCTTTCTTAGACAGTGGAAAGCCTGGTTCTTGTGATCTCCAAACTGTGTATTACCATGAAGCTTTACCATGGTTCTAAGAGTCAGAGGTGTACAAAAGTGTATTCAGGCCGGGCACGGTGGCTCACGCCTGTAATCCAAGCACTTAGGGAGGCTGAGGCGGGCGGGTCATCTGAGGTCAGGAGTTGGAAACTAGTCTGGCCAACGTAGTGAAACCCCATCTCTACTAAAAATACAAAAATTAGCTGGGCATGGCCATGGGCACCTGTAATCCCAGCTTTTTGGGAGGCTGAGGCAGGAGAATCGCTTGAACCCAGGAGGCGGAGGTTGCAGTGAGCCGAGATCACACCACTGCATTCTAGCCCGGGCAACAAGAGCAAAACTCCATCTCAAAAAAAAAAAAAAAAAAAAAAAAAAAAAGGTATATTCAGAGGAATGTTGCTCCCCTATTCTTACTACTATTTCTCATGGCTTTTTTCCACTTACTCCCACCTACAACTGTAAAGTAACCATGTTCACTAGCTACCAGTTTATCCTTCCTGTATTTCTTCTGCACAAAATAACAGATATTTTCTTAAATCCCTTTCCTTCCTATACTCTTCCTATACTCTTTTTGCACTTTTGTTGTTGTTTGAAATTACTCTATATCAATTTATAGAGATCTTCCTTATTCTTTTTTTTGCAGCTATATATAATACAGTATTTCATGATAGTTTTTTCAACTACTGTCCTGTGAATGGGCAGATAGAGTGTCTTCAACATTTAGTAATTACAATATTGCAATGAATAATCTTGAGAATATGTATTTTTGTCTTATTGGAGGTATATGTTCAGATTAGATTCCCAGAAGTGGGATTACTCAATCAAAAGTTTTGTGCTTGTGTGGTTTTATTAGATAATGTCCAAATTCTCTTCCAGAAGGGTGGCATCAGCTTGCCTTCCTACCACCAGTATATAGGAGTGCTTGTTTCCCCACAACCTTGCCAAGAGAATGTGTTGCCATGCTTTTAAAATTTTTTTACCAATCTAATAAATGAGAAATGGTATTTCAGTGTTGTTTTAATTTGCATTTCTCTATGAGTTTATTTTTCATACATTTAAGAGCCATTTTAGATTGTGCATGCGTGCGTGTGTGTGTGTGTGTGTGTGTGTGTGTGTGTGGTTGCTCATGTTGTCCTTCCATTTTTCTGCTCAACTTTTGGTCCTTTGTCTCCTGATTTTTAATAGTTCTTTATTTATTAGGGATATTAGCACCTTGTCTGTGGTATATGCTGCAAATATTTTCTCCTAGTTTGTCAGAGTCTTTTGATTTGCTTAGGGTGGGTTTTTTTTCATTTTGCCATACAAAAAGTTTTATGTAGTCACAATTATTAATCTTTTATTGCTGCTGTGTTTTGAACCATAGTTAAGAGCCTTTCTTTAACCTGTAGATTAAATGGGAACTTGGAGGCTTTATAGTATGTTTGACTGTCTGATGGCGCTCTTTCTCCCTCCCCACTCCACCCTCATAGTTTCTCTTTTTCACCATTTTTCTGGCTATTCTTAAAGGTTTGTTTTTCCACATGAACTGTAGTTTCAATTTGTCTAACTCCTTAGAAAGGCTTGTTGTTATTTTTATTGGAACTGAGTTCAATTATAAATTAACTTAGGAAGAGCCAACATATATGTGATGCTGAATCATCCTATCCAAGAATAGAGGATATTTTTGCTTGTGTTCAAGTCTACCTTGTGCCTTTCAGGAATGTATGCTATTTTATTTTACTGATTTTAATTTCTGTGTCAATTGTTGGTATATTTTATTATTTATCAACCTCGTATTAGATGGGTGTTAACTTTCCAGATTATCTTAATCCTTATTTCCATTTCTTAGTAATCTATGCTCCCATATGCCATTTACATTTCTATAGTTCATACAATTTCATTTTCATCCTCCTTGCTCTTCATGGTAGATTTTGTAAAAAGTCCACGTGGAAAAGAGTCTTCATGGGGACACTGGCCTTGGTTGGGGAATCCTGGGCAGGAGCTATAACCTCCCTGGCAGGGCCGGGATGAAGTTACAGTAGTCTTAAGTGAAAGGCCTGGTTAGTTACACAGGAATGAGGCCTTACTAAGAACACAGATTGGGCTTCTTTGTAGACTAGCTCCTAACAAGATTCAATTGGTGGCAGCTTGAGATTTGAGAAAGTGGGAGAATAAGACTAGATAAATAGGCCAGGGCTAGGGTGGTGAAATAATGTAGTAGAATGAGCATGGACTTTGGAGTCAGTCTGGGTTTGAATCCAACTCTGCTATTTCCTGGCAGGGCTATCCTCAGTTTCTAATGTCTGATAGATATTAATAGTACCTAACTCAGGGTTGCTGTGATGATTAGAGATGGTGCACATGAAACGCTTAGAGTCTGTTGGATGTAGATAACAATATAGACCTAAGATATGGGAGTCACAATATAACATAAAACATCACATCACATAGATCAGACTACAAAAGGCTGTAATTGAACATAAGCCTGTGACCTGTAACTCGAATTCTTCTACTCTTTCTTCATTATCCTGGAACCATGATGAACCTTTCAGGCTTTGGTAGGAGGTGGAGAGAACAGCTGGTCACTACCCTTCAGGTTTAGGGCTGCGTCTGGGATCCGGTGGTTTCTAATATTGGGCACAAAATTACAGGCTTAACAGGGGTTTTAGTGCCCCCACAGAGCTAATGGAAGATGAATCCTATGAGTTTGGGGGATCTTATTCATAGGCATACTGTTCCCTGGGGATCCTTCCTTTCTGTGGTCTGAGCTTTTGATAGAATTTTTAACAGTTTAAGCCGCAGGAAACTGTTGTAGCTTTGGCTGATGAGCAACCCATGGAGTGGCAGGCAGAACTGAAACAAGTAATGCTTTGATTTATATCCTATTGGCTAAGAATTTTGTCATGTACAGAGGAACATGGTGGGAGCGGGGTTAGAGAGAGCTGGGTGGCTGGATATTGGGTCATTTTAATATCTACATAAATAGCTAATGTGACAAGATTTCAGATAGGGGATTAAAGAAATGATAAAACTTGCAGCCCAGGAGGGGTCACAGGACTGTAACCAGTTCTCTACTAGGGGTAGCATATAAGCATATAGAACTGGGGTTTGGCTTAGCAAAGCTACTAAAGTGTGATAGAAAAGGCCTGGAAATCCCAGGGATTCCCCCCTTCAAAGGCAAAAATAAAAGGACTGTCATTTAGTGAATGAATGTAACTCCTGCTAACAGTGAGAAAGGAAAGGGAGAAGGAAGGACAAAGGGAGGAAGAGCTGAGAGACATAATCCATCAACCAAGTGAAAAAACAGGAAGGTCAAAAAGTCAACATCAAGTTATATTTTACCTGTACTTAATTCAAGACATCTGGTCAGCTTATTACTGGAGACAGAGCGCGCGAGAGAGCGCTGTGAATAAATCAAATACATTGAGAACTTCCATCATCATGTTAACCATTAATTTCATCTGCCTTCTCTATCTCAAAAGTTTTAGTAGATCACGTGGAAAGTTAAATTTTACTGATTTGAATTTCATGTTTTTTTTTTATTTCCTCTGCCCTGCATGTGAAGAGGCCAGTGAACCTTAAAATAACCAAATGGCAGAAAACCAAGGGAATAAGGACAAGCTTAAGTGCCTGGCCTAGATAATTAGTCTTCGAATAATCAAGAATGGGGTGCATTATAATCTTCATATGGGCACAGTAATTAGGCTTAGAAGCTTTCAACTATGATGTTATAATTTATGTATGTAAGTGTGAAGTTGAATAGTTTGGGAACAATTTAGTTTTATAGTTAGCAACAAAAGAATTGATCCTGCATTTTCTAAACATATAAACATCTGAATCCCTGTTTCTAGAAGCTCTCAAAGGATGAAACAAAAGCTTGGAAAGACGGCTGGAGTGACCACAGGTGCTCTGTTGCTTCACTCAGGAAGTCCTTCACCCTCATAATTTTGAATGCATATAGTGTCATCTCCAGAAGTAGCTTTCAGATTCTGTTTTGAGTCACAGCCGACTCCCAATTATAAAACTGAAAGCAATTATCTGGGTTCTCACCGTGCATTTAAGATTATAGTTTTATGTTTATTTATAAAAAAAAAATAACACAAACCAGGCAAACAACTACTTAAAATGCAGTGTGTGCTCGAACTGATTTAAAGCAATAACAGCAGGCATATCCCTTGCGATTTTCTAAAATATTCCCTTTCTTCCTCTGCAATTTGAATCCAAATGTTCAACTTTGATTTTTGTCTTTTTTTTTTTTTTTTTTTTTGAGACAGAGTCTCGCTTTGTCGCCCAGGCTGGAGTGCAGTGGCGGAATGTCGGCTCACTGCAAGCTCCGCCTCTCTGCAAGATCCGCCTCCCGAATTCAAGCCGTTCTCCGGCCTCAGCCTCCCAAAGTGCTGGGATTACAGGCGTGCTGGGATTACAGGCGTAAACCACCGCGCCCGGCCAATTTTTGTCTTTTCTAGGTGTTATATCTTTTTGGGTTCTTTGCATATTAGAGATGAAGGGAAAGAGAACGAAGAATCCCAAACTATGCCATTTTAAAACTCAAGTTTAAGAGTTAATTTGGTTAGCAATTAAGATTTCTATTTTGTTTGAACGAAAGTTACAAGTTCAGTTGTTAATTAAAGCATCCACAAAATGGAATCTCTACTTCTCCCAAACAACGTCTTTATTCATTTATTAGGTACAGAATGTGTTTGTGATTCTTTAGCACCTACTATAGACTTTAGAGAACCCAGAGAAGGCAATAATCATGTCAACTATTCTTAAAAGAAACCAGATGAAATACAATTGAACAGTACAGATATTCCTTAATTAGTTGAAATTCTTTAAATTAATTAATTAGTGGAAACCCTTTTGGGACTTGGATAAAGAAGAATATAATATTTTAATAAGTCATACTATGTTTAGAATAAAGCACAAAATTAAAAATACTGCAAACATAACACAGTAACTGAAACTCTTGACAGTAGTGCCATCAACTTTACCCTTTATCACAGTGATTCTAGCTGAAAGGTAGAAATTCCTAAAGCCTTGGTGATTTTCCAACAACCCCAAGCACTTTTGAAATAAAGTCTAACATTTACACTCATTATTTTCCATCCCTTAAACTCTCTGGACTTAGTAGACATCTTGGTACTATTCTGATATTTAATTCTTACACTTAATTTGAGTATATTTTAAAACTTATCTACCCAACTAGATTATAAGCCTCTCAAAAATAGGATCTATATCTTCAACTTAAAAAAAAACTTGTGCAGCATCTAACAATATACCTTAGTACATTAGAAACCTAGCAGATAGATACTACTTCATCAATTTCATTGCTAACATTTAAAATAACGTCATATACTTGAAAATTTTTGTATTATTTAAATTTTTGTATTATTATTATTTGTATGATCTTAAGAAGTTTGCATTATTCTGAAATGTGATTGCATTACATTTAGGAACTCTATTCCCAGTTAAACGTGTTCTATTAACTGAGAGACAACTGTATAAATATGCCCTTCCCGCCACTAACACATGCAGAGGCAAAAGCAAATGTAATGGTGGAAATGATGGAGAATGAGGAAAACCTATCTCTTATTTGCATGAATTAAAGAGGTTTCATGAAGAGGTGGACATTGATAACTGCACAGGTAGCTAGCAACATAAGCTTGTTTTCCGTGTCAGAGCATACAGAGAAGAGTAGGAGAGCTGGCTGGGCGCGGTGGCTTATGCATGTAATCTTAGCATTTTGGGAAGCTAAAGTGGGCAGATGGATTGAACCCAGGAGTTCAAAGCTAGCCTGGGCAGCATAGCAAGACCCATCTATAAAAAATACAAAAATTAGCTGGGTGTGGTGGCACATTCCTGTAGTCACAGTTACTTGGGAGGCTGAGGTGGGAGAATCGCTTGAGCCTAGGAGTTCAAGACCAGCCTGGGCAACACAGAGAGACCCTATCTCTACAGAAAAAAATAAAAAAATTAGCTGGGTGTGGTTGTGAGTGCCTGTGGTCCCAGCTACATGGGCAGCTGAGGTGAGAGGATCACTTGAGCCCATGAGTTTGAGGCTACAGTGAGCCGTGACTGAGCCACTGCACTCCAGCCAGGCTGACAGAGCAAGACCCTGTCTCAAAAAAAAAAAAAAAAAAAAAAAAAAAGGGGGGGGTGGGTAAGAGGGCTTGTATTTTAGGCAATGAAAATTTTTTTTTCCTTTTTTATTATACTTTAAGTTCTAGGGTACATGTGCACTATGTGCAGGTTTGTTACATATGTACCATGTTGGTGTGCTGCACCCATTAACTCGTCATTTACATTAGGTATATCTCCAAATGCTATCCCTTCCCCCTCCCCACACCCCCACAACAGGCCCTGGTGTGTGATGTTCCCCTTCCTGTGTCCAAGTGTTCCTATTGTTCAATTCCCACCTATGAGTGAGAGCATGCGGTGTTTGATTTTCTGTTCTTGCGATAGTGTGCTGAGAATGATGGTTTCCAGCTGTATCCATGTCCCTACAAAGAACATGAATTCATCCTTTTTGATGGCTGCATAGTATTCAATGGTGTATATGTGCCACATTTTCTTAATTCAGTCTGTCATTGATGGACATTTGGGTTGATTCCAAGTCTTTGCTATTGTGAATAGTGCCGCAATAAACATACGTGTGCATGTGTCTTTATAGTAGCATGATTTATAATCCTTTGGGTATATACCCAGTAATGGGATGGCTGGATCAAATGGTATTTCTAGTTCTAGATCCTTAAGGAATCACCACACTGTCTTCCACAATGGTTGAACTAGTTTATAGTCCCACCAACAGTGTGAAAGTGTTCCTATTTTTCCACATCCTCTCCAGCACCTGTTGTTTCCTGACTTTTTAATGATTGTCATTCTAACTGGTGTGAGATGGTATCTCATTGTGGTTTTGATTTGCATTTCTCTGATGACCAGTGATGATGAGCATTTTTTCATGTGTCTGTTGGCTGCATAAATGTCTTCTTTTGAGAAGTGTCTGTTCATATCCTTTGCCCACTTTTTGATGAGGTTGTTTGTTTTTTTCTTGTAAATTTGTTTGAGTTCTTTGTAGGTTCTGGATATTAGCCCTTTGTCAGATGAGTAGATTGCAAAAATTTTCTCCCATTCTGTAGGTTGCCTGTTCACTCTGATGGTAGTTTCTTTTGCTGTGCAGAAGCTCTTTAGTTTAATTAGATCCCATGTGTCAATTTTGGCTTTTCTTGCCATTGTTAAGCGGCAAAATTGAAACTCCTTTTTCTAGTTTCCTTGGCTTAGAGATATGAATATTTAGGAGGTATGAAAATGTCATGCTCCCAAAGACATTTATCTCTCAAGCCTTACTACAGTATTATTGATTTCTCCCTTGAACTCTGATTATGAGGGTTAGGGAGAACTAGTATTTCTACAGACAAAATTAATCTCCTAAATAAATCCAATGTGTACCTTCTGGAGTGGTATGGGGAAGGGGAAGACAGTGTTGTTGGTATTAATATAGTAAATGCCTTCTCTAAGCTGACTTGGGAAGAGACAGGATGTCAGCTACTTCATCCTGAGACTATTTTTTATTCCCCTCCTTTAAAGAGTATTTTAGGGCAGGGCTCTTGCACCTTGCAGCAATTGCAGGATAAACCAAGTGCCCTGTGGGCATAGGCAGGAGAAACGATGGTGGATCTCACTGGGAAGCTACATAAACTCTCCCTTCCACCTTCCTCCATTAGAGAAAAGTCAGTTGTCTTAATATCCACTATTGTTAGCAGCCTCGGAAAGCAGCTCCATTCAGAAACTTCTCATCTTCCTGTTGCCACTGTGACCTGCTAGTCAATATCAGCTACTGGCTCTGGGCATTAATGGAATTGTCAGTTAGTATAATCACAATGATCATCGCTGTCCAGGTCAAACTTTAAAACAAATGTGCTTAATAAAAATAGACCATATATATATATGATGTATCGACGTAATAATATTCTTTAAATATGTGTAGGATAGTCCTATAACACTTCATCTGCTCCTCTATTGTGGCTTTTTATTACTTTGTGCCCTGTGTTATAATGTCCAAGTCTCATCGCATCTACCAGAGACTAAGCCACTCAGGGTGAGTGTGCATATCTCGCCTTTTTAAATATTGCTCCCAGGCATTAAGATAGTGCCTTGCATTTAGCCGGTTTGCAATAAATATTAAATGCATGAGCAAACTAGTATTCATTACTGATACTTAAGTCTCGTCGTTGAGTGCAAAACACTGTAGCTAGTGTGGTGGACAAACAGGAGATGTGCGAAAGTGCCAGCAGTTTCTGCTTTCTGTTTCTTTGTGCATGGCCATAAAGCCACATGGCATTTTAGGAGTGGGTGTGCCTCCATTTTGGTTAAGAGGGCTGAAGAATGGTGGTTTGCTTCCTCTTTTGCTTTTAGTGACTGTCACGATGATACTCTAATTTTTCTGGCCTTAATAGACTAACAGGGACCACACCATAATTCCAGGTGTTGTTTTTGGGTTGTAACTGGTAGTTCATTTACAGGTGAGATGTGGACCGTTCTCTTCCAAATACACTTACATCACACCTGCCATTCTCTTCTCCACTGCTGCTCTGAGTTGGTTCATGCTGACTTGGCATTAAACTACCCAGAAGCGCTTAGGGTTGACTGCATCAGAGATTTATTGCTTGCTTGTTCTTCCAGATCATTTATAAGTGTTGAATCATGTCAGTGCTCACATCCATCCCATATGGACTTCACTGTAATACTCATCTCAAGAAGCCTTGATTTGTTCTTATTCAAGTTTCCGTTAGAAGTCAGGTTTAAAGAAACAGAAAGGGCAGAAAGTGTGTATCTTGCACCCCATACTACACAAAGCTCTCTTCCTATGTTTCATGCTTGCTTTTCCTCTGTCAGAAAAAAGAGATCTGCATTCTACAAAAATCCAGCCAGGGCAGGGTGAGTTGTCTGGGATTTTCTGTAATCTAATAGAGCAAGTTTAATGACTCAAGAGAGGCCTGCTGTATATTGCAACTCATAGCTCATGAAAAGATATAGTATGTTAATTTTCTGAACTGGATCTCTGAGGCTGAATTACATTATTTTTGTAATGTCTCTCCTGAATTAACTGCAGTTATTCGAGCATCCAACATCTTGAATGCACCAAAAGAAGGGAATCCCTGGATGTTAATGACCAACAGAACCTTATCCTCTATAGAGGAAACTGGCTAGTGGATGCAGAGTTTTAATGCTTTGGGGTAAAATAAAAATACTTTTTACATGGGCAGCCCACTTCTCCCCTACTAATAAATTGGAGAGTGAACATCATGAGCCTCTCCTTTGAGAAGACTTCAGTGCTTCTCATTTCTTCAGGATGAAGTCCAAACCCCTTCACACAGCATAGAGGGCCTTTCACCCTCCAGTGCCTGCCTTCCACCTTCCACTCCAACCTCATCACACCACTTCCTCCCACTCTTCTCTCCATATGGACTGGATGACTTTCAGGATGCCAAATGGCCATATTCTTTGTCCCCTTTGGGCTTGTCTATGCACAGGCCTTCTGCCTGGAATATTACCTGTCCTCTCTCCACATCTGTCTCACTATCAGTAATGATGGTAATAGTAGTTATGCTCTGTGCTAAGGAAGGCTTGCATGGATCCTTTCATTGAATCTTTACAACAACCCATGAGCACTGTAATTATTCCCGTTTCACAAATAAGGAAACTGAGGATCAGCAAGCTTAAGAGCCCTACCCAGGCTCATACAGCTATTAAGTACAGGGAGTTGAAGCTAAGTAGCCTGACTCCAGAGCCAGCTCCAGGCTGCGGTGCCTCCTAGCATTGAGCTACACATAGTCATGTGGCTAACTCTTACCCATTATTTAGACATCACTTGCTCCAGAAAACTTTCCTGGCAGGTTATGTGCCCCTCCTGTGCCTTTTATTTCGCTCTTTACAGCACATACAATATAATACCTCTGTAATTGCTTGCTTACTTGTCTGTATCTTCCACAAGCTTCAGAGGCCCCTAGGGGAGGACCCAGTCTGCCCCTCTTGTCATCTTATCCCCATTGTCTACTGGGAAGCTTGGCATTCAGTAGGAGCTCAGTACGTGTTTGGGGAATAGGTGATCCTTTGACTAAACTTAGATCCACTGAAAACCCAGCACAATTCTTTTGGCAGGAATAGGTTAATTCTAGTCTTACTGATTCCAGACTTTAATGGAGGAAATAATTTACAACTTCTCCTTTTTGCGGGGACTACAGAATTGTGTGACTAGACTGAGGCTTTCTTGTGGTTAACAAGGCCTAGTCATATGAGTCAAGGTTATCACACAATCAGACTTTTGCTCACTCCAACTACCCTTCTTCCCTCTTAAATTCTTGAGATAAACCAGGAAGTGGTTTGTTGTTTTACAGAGAGATTCACCTAAAGGATTCTCATTTGTCATTTGTCCTACTACTTAATATTAGGTTGGTGCAAAAGTAATTGCAGCTTTGCCATGAAAAGTAATTCCAAGGCCAGATGTGGTGGCTCATGCTTGTAATCCCAGCATTTTGGGAGGCCAAGGCAGGCATATCTCTTGAGGTCAGGAGTTCGAGACCAGCCTGGCTAACATGGCGAAACCCTGTCTCTACTAAAAATACAAAAATTAGCTGGGCGTGGTGGCAGATGCCTGTAATCCCAGCTACTCAGGAGGTTGAAGCAGGAGAATTGCTTGAACCCGGGAGGCAGAGGTTGCAGTGAGCTGGGATCCTGCCACTGCACTCAAGCCTGGGCAACAGAGTGAGACTCCTCAAAACAAAACAAAACAAAAACAAGCAAACAAACAAAAAGTAATTGCAAAACTGTGATTACTTTTGCACCTACCTAATACCGTATATTGAAGTTGGAAGAGACACTGGACGGTAGCTCACCCAGCCCTTTTTAATTGAGAGAAAATTGAAGCCTATAGAGAGGCTCAAATTCATCCACCAGTTAGTGGCCAAGTCAGAGATACAATTCACATCTTTCATTCATTTAAATAATGAGCTTATTTGATGCACTTTCACAATATGATTACTTTACAAAACATTTTTTTAACCTTCACATTGATAGGAATAAATGTGTTGTTTCTAAAGCAACATCGAACTGTGTATAATTCATCTGAGATCAGCAGTGCAGAAACAAGAGAAGGTTTTTAAAAAAAACTTTTTGTTGAAGTCTAACGTTCAGAAGATTGTATAGTGCTTGATGACTTTTTCTTTCTTTTTTTTTTTTGGAGACAGGGTCTCATTCTGTCAGCCCGGTTGGAGTGCAGTGGTGTGACTGTAGCTCACAGCAGCCTTGACCTCCTGAGCTCAAGGGATCCTCCCACCTCCGCCTCCCAAGTAGCTAGGACTACAGGAAGGTGCCACCACATCTGGCTAATTTTTTCTTTTGTTTTGTAGAGATGGGGTCTTGCCATGTTGCCCACATTGGTCTCAAACTCCTAGCCTTAAGCGATCCTTTCACCTCAGCCTCCCAAAGCTCTGGGACAACAAGTGTGAGCCACTGTGCCTTGCCCTGATGAATTTTTATAAAGTGAATGCACCCATGTAACCAGCACTCAAGTTCAGAAATAGGACATTGACAAAGGGAGATTTTTAGTATTGAATACATAATTACTTTTAATAATGTATTCTCACCTAAATGTGTTCTATAAAACTTACTATAGGTTTATAATAGTAGGAGGTCATTATTGGGGGGTGAGGAGGAGAGGGAACTTTTGAGATGACAATTTCATTCCCATGTACAACTCTCACAACTTCATAAGACAGTGTTTAAGGCATAAATTCCTTAGATTTTGTGTAATAAAGATGCAGTTTACTATTGCCTATTTGTTTGCAAAATTAACATGTCATCAGGCTGATACTGTAGCATCATGAACAGCAATACTTGTGTGACTCTAACTCATATTCTATAGTGCTCAAAAATCTACTTAGAACATTTTTTGATAATTCACTACATGGGATTTGTAAGCATATGTGTGCACTTTATTCTTTTTAAAGGAAGGTGAAATCTCAAATCTGTTATCAGTCTTGTGTATACGCTGAGCTGTGATGAATTTGCATGGAGCTTATTATATATTTTTGCTTATTCTTTTTGGCAAACTTGAGTGTATTTCTGAGTGGACTGACTGGCATTAGGGTGTCTGACCCTGGAGCTGCCCTGTCTCTGTTCTAAGCCAGCTACCCCATTCATTTGACCCCGTTCAATTAATACAGGCTTTAATGTCCAAGTCCACATTTTCCAACAAAGGTTTCAATTCCCAATGTAGGCATTGCCCAGAACTTTGGACAAATTATTTAACCTGAAATATTTTCTTCTTTCTAATTCTGTCATAATAATAATAAATATTTGGGGAGTGAAACTTCTGCCTAAAATTGGATCCGAATGTTACACTCATTTGAAAGGTACAAATATGTTCATTGTACAGTTCAATTAATAGAGCAGTAACTGGGCAATTTCTCAAAAAGTTCTCATGATCTAAAAATGTTTCTTGGCCCAGCAGATTTTTAATAATATCTAACATCTTAAGAAAGCTTCTTTTCCTATTTCCTATTTCTACCCAAGGATAAAATTTATCTAATTATTTTAAATGTATAGAAAAATCCAGAATACTAACCTCAACCCAGGAAAGAAAGAAAAAAAAACTTCTTACCTGTTTTAAACTTTGTTTCTGCTGTCTAGAATAGCCCCTCCAGCTAGCAACATATTAGTCTGCTTAATTAACATGTATTGTGCCTTCCTCAAGGTCAGGCAGAGTCCAATTATGGGTTTCAGCTAATTTTACCTTTTTTTCTCTTTGTGTCTCATTCTGGTTTCCCTTAGCTCTCCATTAGCCTTCTTGGCTCACAACAAAAGCTCAACAGGAGACTAGCAGCAGCATGATGAAATTAAATAGAATGCCACAAAAAGGCCTGGGAATTTGAAAGGTGCCTCTTAACTTCAGCAGGGAAACAGAGTAACATGGCCGCTGTCTGTGGCTTAGAGAAGTTTGTGTGGCACATGCACATGATGGTTGTTCTATTTGTTTGCTATTATGAAACATCATTTTTCTTTATATGAGCACCATACCTAAGTGGGGTCATTATTGAGGGTACACATTTCCCAGTAAAGAGAAGTGCTGTCATCCTGTTGATGCCACTGAAGGCTGTTAAGACTATTAATTTTGTTGTTCATTTAGGCATGCGTGGTTGCCACAGCAACAACAATCTCATAGTTCCTTCAAGCTCTCTGTGCAGTGAGCATCTGTTGAGAGTCTTACAAAGGTGTCATAGTTCCTCTCCTTCCTGTCACAGATTGCTCTCTTATCACCCTTGCTTGCTCTCCTTATGAGCTACATATTTATCAAGAATCCCGAGAGAGAGAGAGAGAAAGAGAGAGAGAGAGAGAGAGAGAGAGAGAGAGAGAGAGAGAGAGAGGGAGAGAGAGACAGAAGAGATTCTTTGCTGGAGCCAGTCAAAGGAGAAATCTAAGTGAAAACGAAGGCTTTTGTTTCCCGTGGGCTGCTGCAGAAGACCTCAGAATGAGTAGTTTAGAAGTCAGACGATTATTGAAGATCTTGGTCAGCTGAAATGTGAATAAGTCCTTGGCAAAATCCACAGCCAATCTTTTATGCAGGGTGGCCAGGACACTGAGTATTCTGTGTAAAGCCAAAATTGTAAATTCTAGCCCAAACTCCCAGTGGTATGCAGTAATAGGGTGCAATCTCTTGCCAACTATTTCTCATAATCCAAGACATTCTCCTTAAGAACCACATAGATTTCAGAATATATGTTTCTTAAATGGACTCATTCCCTCTCTCTCGTGTGTGTGTGTCGCTCACTCTCTTTCTTAACGAGCAGTTGGTAGAGAAAGCTTATGTTTTCAAAAGCATTTGTTGGTACTGATAGACAATCATCTTTGAAGACACTACTCAGTATGAGTCTTTGTCTTTATGTCCTAATTTATCTCATTTGCAAGTTATATAGTCAGAACTAGAGGGGAGTTACAATTTCTAGATAAATTGCATACTAACTAAGTGAGAGGAGCTGAGACTGGGCAGGCTGTCTTTATAGCTATTGAGAGGAGGTATCTTAAGTCCTTGTAGAATCCTTATTTGAAATTTACATGTAAATGTTAGGGCACCTGACTGAGCAAGTTTATCAAAACATCATTACAGTTTCCTTCTCCTTCTGTCATTATTCTGATCAAGATGATCAAGAACAGATTTCTGTATTCATTTCTGCAGAGAAGCTTACTCATTCCTCTTCAAAATTCTTTTATCTAATGATACCTATTGTTCAATCATAAGAAATATTTAACTGTAAAATCTTTTACTTGGAGTAAATTATCTTTGAGGTGGATTCTACTAAAGATTCTCTGTGGATTAAGTAATTGTCATTTTTCCTGTTGTGGGTTTGGAGAAGAAATTTCTAGGTTATATACTGTTTTTAGGCAAGAAGCCTGAGCCTGGGTTACTCTGGCTTTCACAAGACATTAGTATGTCCTGAGGGCTTCTTTTTTGCAAGTCTCTGTGAGGATTCCTGGGACCAATTTTTGTAAGACTCTCCCATCCCAACCACCCTTTTTGGTATCTTTTACTTTTTCTTTCTGAGTTCTTCTCTTCATTTTATTTATTTACTTCTCTAGGATCATAAGATCATAGTACTTTCAAACTGGAAAACAACTCCCATCTTCTCTTGTACATTTCTATCCTCACAACTTGCAATGCTCAACTGTGCTCATGTTGTCTACTTTTAAAAACTTATATATATGGATATGCTAATAGCCAAGCACAAACCAAACATTTTATTGTATGCAATTTATTATACCAATGTGGTTTTAATGAAATAGCCTTAATACAAATGAGACTTTTTTTTTTCTAGTTCTAACTCTGATTTTAATTCACAGACTGACCCTGGACAAATCTCTCTAGTTTTGCTTGGTCTCAGTTTCTTTATCTGAAGATGAGAATGGCCTTCTCTCATAACTTATTATCGAGTAAATGAGCTAATATATGTAAAGGCTCCTTGGAATATGTGAGGTACTATGTGTAAGCTATAGGGATACTCATCCATAATGTCTGTCTCTGGAGTCCACATCAGCTTGGTGTCTTTAACTGTGACCTTAGCCAAGGTGGCAAAACCCTATCAGAAATCTACTACAAAAATGTGCATTTTTCCTTGACCAAACAATTTCACTACTAAAAATCTATACTACAGAAATATTCATATGTCTACATACAGTACCAGATATTAACTGAAGCATTGCAACTGAAAAACTGGAAACTTAATTAAATAGAAACTTAATTTTCTGTCAGTAGGAAGAAAGTTAAATAAATATCCATATAGTAGAATATACTGAGATTATAAACAAATAAGGTTGATGTATTCTAAAACTGCATGGAAATATCTTCAAGACATATGTTATATGAGAAAGCAATTCATTAAACAGTACCTAGTATATGATCCCATTTATCCTAAAAAAAAATGCAAACCCCACACAGAAAGGAAACAAAGCCACACCTATATATGTGAATACATTTGTATGTAAATTTGCAGTGTCCCTATGTCATTGAGCTTCCCTCTCTTATTGTATTATGTAGTGTGGAGAGTTGAGGTTAAGAATGAGTTCTGTGGGAGGCCGAGACGGGCGGATCACGAGGTCAGGAGACCGAGACCATCCTGGCTAACCTGGTGAAACCCCGTCTCTACTAAAAAATACAAAAAACTAGCCGGGCGAGGTGGCGGGCACCTGTGGTCCCAGCTACTCGGGAGGCTGAGGCAGGAGAATGGCGTGAACCCGGGAGGCGGAGCTTGCAGTGAGCTGAGATCCAGCCACTGCACTCCAGCCTGGGCGACAGAGCGAGACTCCGTCTCAAAAAAAAAAAAAAAAAAAAAAAAATGAGTTCTGGAGTCACACTGACTGTCTTCAAATCCTGGCATGACACATACTACGTGTGTAATTGTGGATAAATCCCAACTCTTCCATGCTTCATTTTCCCACCTTAGAATGGGTTTGACAATTTCACCTTACTCGAAAAATTTAAATGCATAGAAAAAAATCCAGAATACTTTTGATTATCCTGAGACACAACAGGGTAGCTGGAAATGTGAAGTTCCTTTTGAAGTACCCAACTCTACACAATGCAGATAATACTGAATAAAGCTTATCTGCTTCTGTAGGACAGCATGGGAAAGGTCCTAGAGGCTCAGAAAAAATATAAATTTTGGTAAATGCAACCATGAATGGAAGGATAGGGAGAAACAGTCATCATCTGGGTGTGTGAGCATCAAGAATGTGACAAAGGCTTTTCTGGCAGAGCTATGGGAAAACCCACTTTCTGAAGAGGCAGAATCATGAAGGGGGCTTGTGTCCCCATCCCAGAGGGATCCAGTGGTCTCATATGTGGCTTTCCTCTCAGCCTTGTCTATCCAGTCCAGCTCATTTTGTCCTGTATTCTACTATCTCTACTGTGGAAACTCTCCCTGAGAAGGAGGCAAACCTTCCCTCCAGGGAGGTCAAGGAGGATTGCACTGCTTTGCTTCATGCAAACAGCTTCCCGGGGAGGGAGCTTGTGCTCTGCCTGCTGTGTGGATAGATTGAGGAGCCCCCAAGGCTTGGCAGCAGGTCAGGCCCAGCCAAGCTTCCAGAACCAGAGAAAGGCATAGCTTTTTATCTGAACTTAATTTCTTTTCCAGAGGAGCACTGCCTCTTGTTCTTACTTGAATTTAATCTCCATGGATCACAATTTTGTTTGGTGGATCTATCTAGCAAAATTCACAATTCAAGGGCTCCTGGTCCTTGGCTGACTCAGAGAGATCAATCCCTTCTCCACAGGTGAGGAAGTAGGGCTCCAGAGAGTCTAGTGACCAGCCAAGGTCAAGAGGCCACTTGGTGAAAGAGCTGGCCTAGAAACAGTCACTAGTCTTCATCCAAGGTTCTTTCTGTCATACTAACACATATTTATTAGCAATAGAAAAATCTGCTCAAAAATAACTCACTCTCCTAGAAGAAAGATCTTAGATATTACAGGTAAAAGAAAGTATAGAGATCATGTCATATAGGCCTCTGAAAGAAGTTTTAAGTCCTCCCTCCCCTTATTTTACTTAAAATAATGTCTGTCTTGGCATAGTTGTGAATCCAAGTTGTATTCTGCTGGGTGAGCCTGTGTGTGTGCCTCAGGGTGATGTCAGCGTGGCTCCCTAAAGATTTCAATGGGATGATTCCTCTTGGGTTTTATTCTGTAGTAAAAATAATCTGTGGTGGTTTTGGTTTTCCTTGTTTTATAAGCTAGAGGAGTCAGCCAGGAGGCCGCTGCCTCCTGATTTTCTATGTGGTCATTATCCATACTCCATTCAGACCACATTAAAGGCCACTGGATCTCAAATGATCCCTCAGGGACTATTCATGTGGTCATCAGTGGGGAAGTGTGCAGGCAAGCAACACTAACCAAAATATTTCTTCAGAAAGCTCGCATACTTCCAATGTGAATTCACGTCTGAAAGACTGCCATATTTTCTGTTTTAAGGTTCCATGTCCTTTATGTCACTGAACTACTCCTTCTTATTCTACTGTGTAGAGAGTAGAGATGAAGACAATGGGTTCTGGAATTGGACTGACTTTAAATCCTAGCTCTGCATTTACTAATGGTGTGATTATGGGTAATTGACTTAATCTTTCTGTTTGTTTCCTATCTGTAAAATGATTTGAAAATTTTATCTAACACAAATGACGATGGAAGAACTAACTAGATATAGTACAGACACACGAGAGAGAGCACTTGGCATGTGGTATCCACTCAATGAATGTTACCTCTTACCCTTAACATCTGCTCATGCAGCCCAGCATTATGGAAAGAACTTTAGATTGTTGGGTCAGGAGACACAGGATCTGTTCTAGGATCTCACTTCCATGTAGCTTCATGAACTTGGGACAGTCACTTGATCCCAACTCATAGAATACAAGACATAGAAGCAAGTATTTGTTCCAACCTCCTCATTTAACAAATGAAATTGGGTCTCAGAGAAAGGAAGAGACTCACCTGAAGTCCCCAGGGAGTCAATATCCGGGCCAGGATCAGCCAGCACCACTCTCCTGATTTTTGTCCCATAGCTTTTCCCATCATTCCTCTGGAGACAGAAGACTTTGCCAAGTGGTCCAAGCTTTGCTGAAGACCTAAGGACTTTGGGATTGATAGATGAGTGGTTCCTAACATGCTGTCTTGGGGTTGTGGCCATCTGAGAAGCAGCTGCCAGTGCTTTCTACTATGTCATGATTGGCATAACTACTAGAAGCAGAGCAGTACCTTTGAGATGCTACTGGGTGAGAGCCACTGCATCTACGGAGCACCCAGTAAACTCATTCCAGGCCAACAGGGCAAGGTTGGGTAAGCTCTAGAGCCCAACAGCTTAATAGTAGGCTATGTTTCTTCTTTCTCTTTCTTGGCTCCTGCCAGAGACACTTAGAGTAACATTATCTCTGTCTTAAGCTATAGAAGTCTCCTTTTGAACTCTCATTATAGGCCATTGTCACTCCTTTCCTCTTCTCCTCTCACTTCCACACAGATTCTGAGATCACAGGCTGACCATATTATCCACTCTTGGGTACATGGCTTTGACCTGCAAGGTCCCCTTTTTGTTCCACACTCTGGCCACAGCAGACACTCAACAAAACCAGTCCTGTACTCATTATTCTAAATATATACCAGGCTTTTGGCTTGGGAACAGTGCATATATTACACGTCTCCATTGATTCTTGCTCAGTCCTCACAGATTGACTATTATCATTTCTGTAGAGCCCATAATTGTCCCCCAACTTAGAAGTGGTCTCCCAGTCCTTAGAACTTAGAACAAGTACTTGCTATAGGTCTACAGAGGTTCTATCTCCCTTAACAAACTTCTTAACTTCTTAACAACCATGTACTCGACCTCTTTTTTTTTTTTTTTTTTTTTTTTGGAGACAGGGTCTTGCTCTGTCACCCAGGTTGGAGTACAGTGGCATGCTCACATCTCACTGCAACTTTGATCTCATGGGCTCAAGTGATCCTCAACCTCCCTCGTAGCTCCTACAGGCATGTACCACCATGCCTGGCTAATTTTTGTACTTTTTATAGAGATAGGGTTCTGCCATGTTGCCCAGGCTGGTGTCGAACTCCTGGGCTCAAGTGATCCACCTGCCTTGGCCTCCCAAAGTGCTGGGATTATAGGTGTGAGCCACCACACCACTGGACCTCTTTTTATCCCCCAAAGCATTTAACAGAGTTCCTTGCCCAGTGCAGAAACTCCGTTGGACCTGCTTGAATAACTGTTGGCTGGTTGGTGGAGTTGGAGTCAGGGGCTCAAGACTTAATAAAAAAGGTTATGTCTTCATAATCCAGAAATGCTTAATCCCCAAGTGTCATTGTTAGTCGTCGATAAATCAGTCAGCCACACATCTTTCTCTAGTTACAGCCATTCTAAGGCTTCTTTATGCCTAGTTGTTAATGCCTAGTTGTTTTGAGAATGCAACTTTTTAGAAATCTGGTGTGACACAGTTTTGAAATTAAAGTCAATTACAATTAATTTTACTCTTTTGTTTTTTTTTTTTTTTGGTGGCAGAAACTGACAGTCCAAGATGGACAAGCAAAAAATTTACAAACTTTAAAAAATTCAAATAAAAGTTTAAGGATGTTAAAGAAAGGTAGGAAGAGTAAAGGAGCCTGGAGTTTTCACTCATTCACTCACTCATTCACTCACCCAATCAGCAAATGTATCCATGAAGCTTGATTTCCTGCATTTCAGGAGGAAACAGTCGTTATTTAATTTATGCAAAATTCTGTATAGCCCTCTGCTAGAGCCTTATGCTTCTAAAATTCTGTTTGCTAAAATAGTGTTCAGAAGTAGATTGTGTTCACAAATCAAACTCTATGTTTCCGTAAGATCAAATTCCCTGCGACAAATTTTATCCCCAAATTCGGGGAAAAAATGAGAAGAATGCAAAGATTAATCCTTGGAGACCCTTAAATAAGCCTTTCTTTCCCTATTTTCTGTTTGCTTTTTAAGTTTTGTATTCAGAGAATAATAGGTGAACCCTTCCGTGGCTAATTAAGACACATGTAAATTGAAACCAATGTTCGGGCCAGTAATTAAAGTGAGGTACTCTCTGGGTAATATTTACTTTCTAGCTCCCAGATTGTGAGTTCAGTTCCTCTTCAAGCTGCACTTTTTTTTTCTTTCTTTCTTTTCTTTTTTTTTTTTTTTAATCACCGAGATTAAAGCAGCTTGAATTTACAATAGCATCTTGTGAAAGGAGAGGGGGAAAAGCTGCAGTGGTTTTAGTAAATAATGCACTTTGATGTCTCCAACTTGAAATCTATATTTTGAGAGCCCTGATGCATCTAAATAGTATTTGGAATAAAATTTTAAGTCCCAAAGCAGTGCCATTTGCAGAAAAAAATGCCTGTGGAAAGTGAATGTTAATATTCCTCTCACATCTCCCCACTCTGTCGAACAATCAAGTGCTTCCATTCTTCTCTGTGAAACTTGTATAGTGTACGCGCCACATGACCATGACGTGTCCACTCTTCTTTTGGCTGCTGACCGCCAAGTTGTTTATAGCCGGTAAGCCTGGCTTGAGGTTTGGGCCATTCCTCTATTTTGGGTAAGAAAAAGATAGGAGAAAAAGACTTCTTAGGAACACCTTGTTTTCTATAAAACAGTGGAGCCATTTCAAGAGCCCTTCTTTTGACCATTGGAAAGGACAGTGAGGTTTAGGTGTAGTTAAGGATTTATGTCTATAGGCTGGACTCTGTTGGTCCCTCCAGTTTGCTTTCAGGTTCATCTGCTGTGGTACTGCTTTGGAAATTTCATAGACCTTTGACCATATTCACGAGCTCCTGGGCAGCAAGAAGCTTTGAAATCCAATAAACGTCCAAATCCAAGAATAGATTTCAAAAATTACTTTTCTGCTAAAATCTCAAGACAAAATTCCTTTTGTTCCTGCTGTGGAGGCCCTTAGGTCTTACAGGGCATTTGTATCCAACAGGATCTCAGGAGCTCTTATTTCTTCTGCTATCACATTGTGTTTGTGATGTCATGAGTGGTTACCATGGAGGTAATTATCATGATGTGGGAGATGTGTGAATTCAGGTGTGGAGAAACTTAGCAGCGAGAGATGGGTTTTTGAGAAAAAGAGACAAATCCCCTTTCATTCCGACTTCCTTAGTAACAAAAGGGTGAAGCAGAAAAAAAAGGGAATGTAAATGCAATGACTGAAATTTAGCTTTTGAACAGCATGTCTTTTATGCTTTGCGTGACATATTGGAAAGTCTTTTGTTTATTTGTTTTTTAAAAAATTACATTTTGATCACATATCTTGGAGGATGGTGTTAAAAATAAATGTTATGTTCTTTCCTGGAGAAAAAAAATGGCTTGTGATAGCAGAAGAGAATTCTGTATTATGAAGTCTAAGGAGAATAGGAAAATCTTTTGAGTGATACACCAGGAAGCTTAAAGGTGACATGTTTTCACCCAGCTGGAAAAAAAAAGCTGCTGCAATCTGCAAAACACTACAAAAATAAGATGCAACCAAGCTAACAATGCAGCCAGACTGGCTTGCTGCTGGCATTTGACAAGCTAGGGAAATGAGACTGCAAAAATCCACAGGGAATTCTTTTCCCCTTCATGTAAATGAAGTACTGTACATATCTTTCCTGGGACCAGGGGCAGTGAGGGTGAGGACCCGGGTGCTGCCGAGCAAGTACTTTAAGGAAATGATCCAGAATCCCCTGCCTCTGGCTTGGAATAATCAATGTCACTACTGCTTGTTTGGAAGCATTGTCTTTTCTTGGAAAGGACCCAGGGCTGGCAAACTCAAGTAGTCAGTGTGGTGACTGGTGAGAGAGGGAATCTGCCGAGGCAAGTGCAGGGAGGCTGAGTGCCCTTGAGCATCAGATTCTGATTGAAAGACCTGGGTTCAAGTCACAGCTTTGCCCCCGTGGATTTTTTCTTTGACCTTCACCACGGTCCTTAACTGCCCTGCTTTCTTATCCTATTAATCAAAGGAGACTATTGTAACAATAAATATATTGGATATAAAATATACATTTTTATGCAGACTACAAATGCAAGGGATTGGACCTTATTAGGGGTTCTGTGTCAGCGCAAAGATATTTAGTTGTTTTCTTGTCACGTGGTATCTTTCATGACCTTCAGGGTGAAAGTGGGCACTTTCTTTAGTGACAATTGATACTGGCAGCCAACGCTCCATGGCACTACTTTGGTGAAAGGAGGATAATGACCCTAGACGGGGTCAATTCCTGCAAGGTCAAGTGCAAACTCCTTAGCTTGGTGTTTGAGGCCTTCCCTGATTACTCCCCAACTAAGCTTCCCAATCTCATTTCCTTACTCCATCAAGTGTACCCTTTGCCTTGGTCAAATCTGATTTGTCACTGGATATACCTCTGGCATTCCTTGTAGTAGTTTCGTCTGTTCTTACCCAATCAATTCTAGCTAGTCTCTGTTCATCCATCCTATATGGATCCCTCCTTGTTATCAGCACCTGCTACTCCTGTCATATATGTGTTGTGCAGGTTGTGCACTGCACAAAGATGTCAGGTCAGTGTAGGGGGACATGGGCTTAAATCCAGAATCCAGCCCAGTCATATATCCTGCTGACTGAGGTGCTGTGTCTGCCTAGTGGAAAGGTACCTTTTTCTAATTAGAAAAAGGCACTGGAGAGGGTAGGGGTGGCTCTGTGTTTATTGACAGAGTGAACTTTTCATCTATGTTTGTTCTATATTTTCTTGAAATTATATGCTCCTTGAGGACTGAGACTTTGATTTTTTGTAGATATTGCGCATGAAATACACATAACTTTGTTTTGACTTATAATGAGCACAGCGAGTTCTGAGTAAGAGATGGTACTGGAAGCTCCTTGAGGACCGAGCTTACCCATTTCTCTACCTGTCAATCCATCCCCCTTAAATTCCCTGAGTGCTTGCTTATCTGTAGTAACAGTGGGGAAACATCAATACCATTCTTTTTTAAAAATTCTTCAATGCCTATCTTGGTTTCTATGTGGAAGTGAGATAGTTTCCCCTCTGAGGACTCTGATACTGGGTTTTAGATGAGGCTCTTGGGTCTGGGCCAGCATTTTCACCTCTTTCTAGAGCAACATTGTACTGGGGCTTTGTGGTGGGTCAGAAAAGTGGGCCTGTAAAACTCACTGCTCACAAAAGGGTCAGGCCGTGCTCTGTGTGCTGAGGACATCAGGAGGAGAGCCATGTGTCTGTGTCCTCACGGCGTTCCTGGATCATAAGTGGGGAAAACAGACATGTAAGCAAGTGACCATAAAACAATATGTAAGAGGCACTATAGCAGCAGGAGCTCATACAGAGGCCTATGGGGTCACTGTGAGGCAGCAGAGACCTGTCTCCCTGCATGGGGGCAGGTACAGGTGGAGTGACTGGAAAGAGGAGGTGGCTTTAAGTGTGATATAAAGAAATCTGGTTCATGTCCATATCTTCCATTGCAGTCTGTGTGCAGATGACTCTCAAAATGTGTGTCTCCATCCCAGACCCATCCGCCACTGTTATTTCCACTTGGGAGCTTCAAAGGCTCCCTAGACCCATTCTGTCCCAAACAGACCTCAGGATCTTTTCACCCAAATCCAATCATCTGCTGGTGCTCCATCTTTCCAGATGGCACCACCCATCCATCTACCTTGGTAAAGTGACTTGGTCAGTTCATTTGCTCCGTTCTCAGCTCCCAGTCCAAGTTGGCATCCGTGTGTCTTGCCTGGACTGGAGGCAATACCTACCTCCTCAATGGACCTCCCACATCCACCCTGAGCCCTCCAGCCCCTTCTCACTGCAGCTGGAATGACCATTCTGAAATGCAAATCTGCTCACGTCACACGGTCCCCAAACTACCTCCCTCCCAATGCTTAAAACCTCTTAATGCCTTCTAATTTCTCTTAGGATAAAGACTCAAATCCTCAGCAGGGCATCTAAGGCCTCTCATCATCTGGCCCCTGGAGACCTTCCCAGTGCCCCCAGCCCTGTCCCGAGTGGCAGCAGTCTGCTCACAGGCCCCCAGCCCAGGCAGCCCCTCAGCCTGGAAAGCTTTCTCCTATTGCTGCCACTCTCCCCTCCCACCCCCGTTACCTAATTCATCCTTTCTCATTTTTCAGGTGCCAGCTCAAATATCACTTCTTCAGGGAAACCTCCCTGGATCCCCCTGACTGCTTCAGCCCTTCTGCCTAGTACATCTCAGAGCACATTTCCTTATCAATTATCACGGTTTGTAGTCACACATTCATTTTTGTGGTTATCTGATTGATGTCTGTTTTCCCTGGAAGGTTGGGAGCTCCAGGATCCTGGCTGGGTTTGCCTTTGCTACATTTCCAGTGCCCAGTGCAGGGCTCCATGCACCTTAGACTCTCAAGTAAACATGCATTGAATGAATAGATACATGAGGGTTGTTTAGGAACAGAGAGCCACTCCTTGGGGCTGCCATGTTGGTTATGTGAGAGGAAGCAGGTAGAGGTGAGGTTGGGAACAAGCCTATGGCTGAGATGGTGCCCTCTGGGTACAGGGGCACTGTGCAGCCTGCAACCCAAGGACATGACTGGCCAAGAGCTGTGTTTTAGAGCAGAAGCTCTGAGAGGCGTGTGGGGTGGAGGTGTGGTGGGTAACGCATCTTGGGACCAGGGAGACACATTAGGAGGCATCTGATGCAGATGATGGGAATCAGGACAGTGAATGAGAATGGAGAAATGGGAACAAATGCATTTAGTATTCTCTATTTCCTTTTTCACCCTCCTGGAAGGGCAGCAAGGGATCAAGGAACTTTACATTATTTTAACATTTTTAACCTGCCTGACTTGAACCTCACCAATGGTCAGAGGAAAAATCAGAGGGGATTTGGAGTCAGTGGAGTAGTGGGCAGTTGGAGAGTCACAAATCTGTGTTTTTTTCCCTTTCTCAGGCAAAAGTGGGCTGTTGGAAGGTTGGGAGGTATCTGAGTCCATTTGGGCTGCTATAACTAAGTATCTTGGACCGAGTGACTTATGAATGGCAGACACCTATTTCTCACAGTTCTGGAGGCTGGGAAGTCTGAGAGCAGGGTGATAGCATGATCAGGTTCAGGTGAGGGCTTCTCTGGGTTGCAAGCAGTTGACTCTCATTGTATCCTCACCTGACAGAAAGAGAGCAAGCTAGCTCTCTGATCCCTTCTTCGAGGGGCGTTAATCTCATTCATGAAGGCTCCACCCTCATGACCTGAATATCTCCCAAAGAGGCCCTGCCTCCAAACACCATCACATTGGGGGTTAGATTTCAGCATATAAATTTGGAGGGGACACAGACATTCAGTGCATAACAGTAGGAGAGGGTGCTTTCAGGACCTGCTGCCCTGACCTGATGGTGAGTTGGTGTGTGAAAGGGTGTGACATCCAAGGAAATTCCTCTTGGGTTGGACACTTCTGGTCCTACTAACCTGATCTGAGATGTCCATCATGGTGGCTGGTCTTCACTGAAATCCTCTGAGTGTCTTATAATAAAGAATATTTCGAGAGGCTGATAGTACCAAGGGCAAAGTGGGCTTGGGACCAGGGAGATACATCATGCATAAGGACGAATATTTGCCTCACCCTAAGTTTGGAGCCACACCTATTTTCCTATTCTTTTTAATGCTTCCTATAGTCTGAATGACAAAGATAACACTAGGGTAATATAATCGTTGAATTGGACAGAATGTAAAACTTGATGCTACTAAATTTCAGCTTTTCAAGGATATGTGTTTTATATCTCTAGCACCCTCTTCTAGAATGTGACTGATATAATAATACTGCTGTGTTAATAGTGTTCATGGCTAATGTAGCTTATGTCGTTTGACATTTTAACTACAAGTCGAGCTGCTACATTTGGCTGTGCAAGTTGCGAATTGCCTAGGTCTGGTGAGCTCAGTTCATGTAGACTCCTGTGGGCATGGCACCCCCCGGAGTTGTGCAAGGTGGCAACCCTGCCCATGGAGTGTGCAAGGTGGGCATTAGCCTTATTTTGCTGGCTTAGAATAGCAAATGACTTATTCAGTGTCATATGACAATTAAATACTGGCACTGCTGCTAGGGCCCAACTTTAGGATCCAAGTCTAGTTTTTGGTTTGTTTGTTTGTTTGTTTGTTTGTCTGTCTGTGTTTCTAGAGACAGGGTCTTTCTCTGTCACTCAGGCTAGAGTGCAGTGGCATGATCATAGCTCACTGCAGCATCAACCTCCTGGGCTCAAGCCATCTTCCAACCTCACAGCCACCTGGGTAGCCACAGCTACCCAGCCACAGCCACCTCACAGCTGTGACTATGGGTACCCACCCCAAACCCGGGTAATTTTCATTTATTTAATTCTTGTATAGACGAGGTCTTATTATGTTGCCCAAGTTGGTTTTGAACTCATGGTCTCAAGTGATCCTCCCACCTTAGCCTCCCATAGTGCTGGGCTTTCAAGTGTGAACCACCACACTTGGCCCTAAAAGCAGTCTTAATTTTTCTGTACCTCTTTGCCTCCTAGCTGATGGGTGAGTGAGTACATGAGTAATAGGGTAAAGATGAAGCCTCATTTCAGGAGTGAGATATACACACATGATATGATTTATTTGGCAGGCCCCTGAGCTCCACTGGTAGAACCAGCTGCCCTAATCTGCAGCCCTTTACCCAGATCTTACCCATTCTCAGATGACATGGCCTTGGGTGTCTCTGCACCTCCCTTCCTGAACCCCTTGCATCTTCCTGGTTACTCCTCCTTTGCCTGTCCTGTTCCCTCAGCTCCTCGCTTCCAGCTACTAACAGGTCTTCCTCTCCCACAAAGTGTGCATTAATAAAGTAGAAAATTATAATTTCAATAGGGAGGTATGAAAGATAAAACCGCCTTTACAACACAAAGGAATTAGTCTATAAGGGTGGAATTCCTGGCTGGGTTGGAGAGTCATGAATCTATGAATTTATGTGGGAGAGCAGGAAAGAACCATGCAAATCACATAATGCAGATGACAAAATAGAGGTCTCAGAGAGTTAGTGGGACTGCTGGGTGCTAGAATCCACAGTTTTTCCATTATATTAGGTTAGGGCAAAAGTAATTGTGGTTTTTGCTAATACTTTTAATGGCAAAAACCACAATTACTTTTGCACCAACCTAATATCATATTTTCTTGATCCATTTTAAGTTGGGATCTTCCCTGACATTTTTTTCATCTTACCTGGCTGAGCATAGCCCTGCATTTTGACCATGTATGAAGGGGGAGAGGCAGTTTGGCCAGCAGTGTCCTGGACTCTGGCGTGACCCGGGATCCATACTTTTAAATGCCATTATGAAATGCAGTTCAGTGGAGAGCTCAGCCTCTTCCCATCAGACTAATGCAGCTGCGGTGGAGAGGCGGGGTAGTGGCTGGCTGCCTGGCAATCGCCTGGAGCCCAGCGGAGGGATTACGCCCGCCCAGGCAACCTCATCACCATAATAAAATGGGAGTTATGCTTATCGACTCATCAGGACTGCCCATTTAGACGATTACCCCATTTCCAATCCCATTTCTAGAGAAAAGAGGATTGCTGGACACTTCCTCCCACCCCCACCCCTGGCAGGGCTGTGTTTAGCGGTGGCTTCTGGAGGGGACGTGCGGGAGACAGGCACTCAGCAGACTGAGAGTTTTACCCTCTTTGTCTTCCAGAGCTGACAAGCCATAGCAGGACGGCCATCCCCTGAGAGATAGGAGGGGAGGAGAAACAGCACAGCAGGGGCCTGGAGCAGCTGGCTGGCGTCAGTAATTTCCTGCAGGAGACTCTGCCGGCCGAGCACACGTCACCCTTCTGTTGATCCTCTGTATTCTCCCTTGTGCTACTAAAATACGCTAATGTAACTCCTGGGCTGTGCTGAGCTAAATGCAGTTATTTAACTTCATCGCTATGGAACCCAGGTCTAAAGCAGCAACATCTATCTATTTGGAACAAGGTGGGGAGGAGGTAAGCCCCAAACATCCCTGAGCAGCAGGAATACACATTACAAAGTTTCTCTTTCCACACAGAAGAGCCTTCTGGGCCCTTGCTTGAGACCACTGACTTTTACTTAACACATAGGTCTAGTTTGCTTGGTGAACTGCTTTCTGACACCTGAACAGACTGGAAGTAGGGAACTGAAAGTGAGAAAAGACTGCCACAAACAGGAGCCAAGAGTTAAGAGCCAAACCAGGGAGGTGACATTCATGGCAACAACCGTGGATGGGAATCCTGCCCAAAGCGGGATATGGGATGAATGAATGGCTCCTAAGGCCCCTTCCAACATTTCAGTTCATGGCTCTGAGTATCCCTGGTTTGACTGTGATGGTGAAGGCAGAGAAGAGGGAGAGGGAGACCTCCATGGAGAGCTGGTGGCCAGCAGAAGTGTGACCCTGTGGTTTAGTATTCAGGAGTACTTGCCTGCTTTTACTGGAGTCCTCCGGGCTCAATATGTGCTCTTGACCCCCGACTTCATTTTTTTTTTGGCCAACAAGGGCGAATTTATGCTCTTCTTCATGGAGGTGGATGTTTCTGGAAGTTTTGTGATGTCCTTTGCAGGGACATAGGTGGATTTGGAAGCCCTTATCCTCAGCAAACTAATGCAGGAACAGAAAACCAAACACTGCATGTTCTTACTTATACGTGGGAGCTGAATGATGAGAATACATGGACACATATGGGGAAATAACATACACTGGGGCCTGTCAGGGCTGAGGGGTTGTGGGGAGAGGGAGAGAAGCGGGAAGAATGGCTAATGGATGCTGTGCTTAATATCTAGGTGATAGGATGATCTGTGCAGCAAACCACCGTGGCACACATTTACCTATGTAACAAACCTGGACATCCTGCACGTGTATCCCGAACTTAAAATAAAAGTTGGAAAAAAAAAAAAAAAAAAAAGAAAAGTTTTGTGAAGTCTGGAGGTGTAATGGACAGACACGGGCCTAGGATGAGGCAGGCCCATGTTCAGATCCTCGCTTCTCCACTAAGCTAGTGGGGAGACTGGCTAAATCACTGAGCCTCAGTTTCCTCACCTGTACATCTGCTGTAGAAGTGGCACATCATGTGCCGTCCTGGCTGTGACCTTCGGTAGCTCATCACTGCCCTTCTTACTGTTCTCAGGGTAAACCCCTTTCCAGGCAGAGTTGCCAAGACACCCAGTAAAATTTGAATTTCAGATAAACACTGAATAATTTTTTAGTATAATGATGCTTCAAATATTGCATGGGATATACTTAACACTAAAAAAAATCATTGTTTATCTGAAATTCAGATTTAACTGGGCAACCTGCATTTTTAAATAAACTTTTAATTTTAGAATCATTTTAGATTTACAGAAAAAAATATAAAGATAGTACAGAGTTACCACACACCCCGCACCCGGTTTCCCCTATAACTAATATCTTACGTCAAGTTGGTGCAGTGGTGCGCGTTTGTAATCCTAGCTGCTCAGGAGGCTGAGGTGGGAGGATCACTTGAGCCCAGGAATTCGAGGCTGCAGTGAGCCATGACTGCGCCATTGCACTCCAGCCTGAGTGATCGAGTAAGACGCCATCTCTTAAAAAAAAAAAAAAAAAACAAACTTATGCCAGTATGATACATTTGTCACAATTAATGAACTAAGATTTGTATATTATCATTAACTAAAGTCCATACTTCATTAGATTTCCTTAGTTTTCCCCCAATGTCCTTTTCTATTCCAGGATCCTGTCCAGGACACCGTATCACATTTAGTTGTCAAGTCTCCTTAGTTCCTCTTGGCTGTGACAGTTTTTTAGACTTCTCTTGTTTTTGATGACCTTGACCGTTTTGAGGAGCACTGGTCTGGGGTTTTGTAGAATCCCCCTCACTTCAGCCTGTCGGATGTTTTTCTCGTGATTAGGCTGGGGTATTGTTTTTTTGGGAGGAAGACCACAGAGGTCAAGAGCCATTTTCAGCACATCTCATTAAGGGTCTGTACTGTCCATATGACTTACCACTGTCAATGTTGACCTTGATCACCTGGCTAAGGTAGTGTTCATCAGGTTTAGCAACTGTATTTTCATTTGCTAAATCTGTACCTCGATTCCAGGCCTGTCAATCTTTCATGCTCAGACCTTTGCTTACTGCTGCAGCCATTTTTCTGCTCCAATCATAGTGAACTGCTAACAATTCCTCTAATGAACTACTCTCTGTCTCTCTTACTGCCGGGCCTTAGGGCTTGCTCTTTCCTTTGCCTGAAATGTTCCACTCCCCAACAACCTCCCATCCACACCTCCCCTTCACCCGATTAACTTACTTTTCAGTTGGGCTTCAGTGTTCTGCTTAGGTCTCACTCCTTCCGGGAAGATTTCTTGCACCTTCCTCTGCCGAGACCAGATTAGGTGTTGCCTCTCTGCCCTGGTCCTATTCTGTTGTGATATTTATGACCCTGTGGTTGTGATCTGTTTGCTTGTCTCCCTGACCCCAGTGCATCCCTGACATCTTACACAGCTTCTTGTTGCAACTCAATAAATAATTGCTGAATTAATGAATGGTTACACCAGGCACTTCAGGTAAGGCCTTTAACACACTACCTGCCTTGTAAACAGTGGGTGCTCAGTAAATGCTTGTCTTTTTCAATGTAGGAAAAATAATCTTCCCTGGATCTGAGCAACTGTATTAAGTTTGTGCTTGTCCGACACCCACAACACATGCCCCTACCTGGAGAAGAGATTCTGGAACAATTGGTCTCCTATGATTCCCTGAGAGTCACAGTTACCTGCATCAAGGATCAAGGAGGCCACTTAATGACAGAAATGTTAGGGTAAGTAGGCTACTTTCCATCAATTTGCAGATTAAAAACACATCTTTCTCTCAGTGGAGAAACTGAATTATGAACCCCTTCGCCAAGATTTCCATAGTTGGGTGCACTGACCCATTGTTTTTTCGTGAAAGAGACAAAGGGACCCACCTCCTCTTTTTGCTGACCACGTGCCACACACATGTAAAGGACATGTGTACCTATTGTTGCTTGTTCTTGATGATGAGTACACTTGTACATTGATGTATTTATTAGTGTTTTACTTTTCACTAATCCGGCATAGTTGTGACCCCACCCCTGAGACCTAAAGGAAGGAGACACCTCACAGGGGGTCTCAGGAATCTCTGATGAACCTTAGGACTAATTATAATGTCTTTCATTTATTATTACTTTATGCCAGGTATTTTATCTACCTCACCTCTAATCATCTCAATGACCTTGCATGTTAAGAATTATTCATCCCATATTACAAATGAGAAAGCTAAGGTGTGGGTGCTTAAGAAATTTTCCCAAAGTCTTTTTGTGGTGGAGCCAGCTTGGAGCTAGGGCAATAGACTTCAGAGTCTCAGCTCCATCCTCTCCATGGTTTAGAAGGTTCTATAAGAGACAGCCAGCATCCCCCAAGGGCTTGTGCTCATTGGAATGGATCTCAGGTCCACTCCTTCCTTTGTATCCCCAGCTCACCTCACTAGAGCAGACCTCCATCAGTTGATGCTTACCCACCTTCCAGAGCCTCCTTCCTGGACTCTTGCCCTTGGATTCCCCACCCATAGAACTCTCACACTGCCATCGCCCAACTCAAGATCCCAAGAATGCCCATTTTCAGCCTTATAAATCCTTTACCTTGCTTCCAAGACCCTATAGTCTATTTCTTTTCCAAACCTTCTCTCCAAGCATCAGATTCCTCATGAAACTTAAACTGACTAGTCCGCCACCCACCTCCCTCTCCTTGGATCTTCATGGCACCTAGGTATGCAAGGCATAAAGTAATGTAGAATGCCCTTCTGACTTATGTGGAACCACAGGGGAGTCCCCTGGGTTTCTAATATGGTTTCCCCATCTGGAATGACACCTCCTGAAGGACAAAAACCTCTTGTTAAAAGAGTCAACTTTATTGAGGTATAACATACATACACCAAAATGCGCCGGTTTTTTTAAGTGTTCAGTTTGATAAGGTTTGACAGATGTATACACCCATGTAACCACCATCACAACCAAGATATAGAACATTTCTATCACCCCAGAAATACCTCTGAGCCCCTTTGTAGTAAATTCCTCCACCCCCGACCCAGGCAGCCACTTGCTGGATTTCTATTCATATAGATTAGTTTTGCCTGCCCTTGAACTCCACAAAAGTGCAGTCACAAAGGTTGTAGTCTTTTGTGTCAGTCTATTTTGGTTAGCATGATGTTTTAAAGATTCCTCTTTACCGTTTATTATTTTTTTGTTGCTGAGTGGTATTCTATGGTAGAGACTATACTACAACTTGATTGTCCATGTTGACTAAATTTGGGGCTGTTTCACATTTTTGGCTATTGTGAATAAAGTAGCTATGACTGTTTACACACAAGCCTTTTGTGAATGTGTTTTCATTTCTCTTATTTGCATACCTCCGAGTGAAACTTTTAGGTCGTATAGTAAATATAATATGTTCAACTTTGACACTGCCAAACTGTTTTCCAAAGTGATGATTCCATTTCACACCCCTATCAGCAGTGTATGAAAGTTCCAGTTGTTTCGCATCCTCACCAACTCTCAATGCTGTCAGTGTTTTAAATTTTAGTGGGTATGTAGTCACATCTCATTATGGTTTTACTTTGCATTTCCCTGATGATGTGCTCACTGGACACTTGTGTATTTTCTTTTCGAAATGTCTGCTGAAAAATTTATCTTTAAAATTTTCAATTTGTCTTTTTAATTATTGCATTATGAGTTCTTTTTATATTTGTATATAAGTCCTACCAGATATATGTATGAGTATTTTCTTCTGGACTGTAGATTGTCTTTTCACTTTCTTAGTGTCTTTTCACTTGTCTTTTGAAGACAAGAAGTTTTAAATTTTGATGAAATTCAATTTATCAATTTTAATCAATTTTTTTCTTTATGGTTAGTATATTTTCTGTCCTGTCTATGAAATCTTTATCTGCCCCCTGTAATTCCAACACTTTGGGAGGCTGAGGCAAGTGGATCACGAGGTCAGGAGTTCGATACCAGTCTGACCAACATGGTAAAACCCTGTCTCTACTAGAAATACAAAAATTAGGCGGGCATGGTGGCATGCGCCTGTAATCCCAAGTACTCAGGAGGCTGAGTCAGGAGAATCACTTGAACCCGGGAGGCAGAGGTTGCATTGAGCCAAGATTGCACCATTGCACTCCAGCCTGGGTGACAGACTGAGACTCCATCTCAAAAAAAGAGAAATGTTTCCCTTTATCTCTGATGATATTTCTTGCCTTGAAGTCTATTTTGATATGAATATAGCTCTTCCAGCTGTAGTGTGTGCATGGTGTATCATTTCCCTATACTTTTACCTTTAAACTATGTTTGTATATATAACGTTAATTTCTTGAGTAATATAGCTGAGTCTTACTTTTTTGTCCAGTTTGACAATTTCTGCATTATAATTTCTTCATTTAGTCCACTTACCTGTAATGCAATTATTGAAATGGTTGGCTTTAAGTCTACTAACTTGCTATTTGTTTCATTTATTTTTTGTTCTTTTCCTGTCTTTTCTTGAATGATAATAATTGAATGTTTTTTGTATTCCATTTTATTTTACTATTTTTCATTTTATTATTAATACATTTTATTGTTTATATTACTATTATTTCATTTTATTTCTTCTTTTTCTGTGTGTGTTTGTTCTAGGGATTGCAATATGTGTCTTTAACTACCAAAGTATATCTCCAAAAACTATGCTGCTTTACATATTAGACCCTTAAAACAGTATACCTCCATTTCTCCTGCCATGCTGTGTGCTATTATTGTTACATAATTTTTTTTTTTTTTTTTTTTTTTTTTTTTTTTTGAGATGGAGTCTTGCTCTGTCACCCAGGCTGGAGTGCAGTGGCCGGATCTCAGCTCACTGCAAGCTCCACCTCCCGGGTTCAAGCCATTCTCCTGCCTCAGCCTCCCAAGTAGCTGGGACTACAGGCACCCACCACCTCGCCCGGCTAGTTTTTTTGTATTTTTTAGTAGAGACGGGGTTTCACCGTGTTAGCCAGGATGGTCTCGGTCTCCTGACCTCGTGATCCACCCGTGTCAGCCTCCCGAAGTGCTGGGATTACAGGTTTGAGCCCCCACGCCCGGCCGGAATTTTTTAAATGAGACACAAAACGTCATTGTGGCCCTCCAGTTAGAGTAGGGGATTATGTGGGCTAGGTTAATCAATGGAGTTTTAGCTCAGTTCCAATTTACAGTGGGTCCAGTAGGTCCCTGGACCTATCCTATAGGTATTTCCCCAGTTCAAGAATGCATAATTAGAATAGGCATAATTGGGATAGACATAGCTGGCAGAATTTCCACATTGGTCCCCTAACCTGTGGGAGTGAAGGATATTATGGTGGGAAAAGCCAAATGGAAGCCATTAGAGCTGCCTCTACCTAGGAAAATAGTAAATCAAAAACAATATCACATCCTTGGAGAGTTTACAGAGATTAGCGCCACCATCAAGGACTTGAAAGATGCAGGAGTGGTGACTCTCATCACATCCCCATTCAAGTGTCCTATTTGGCCTGTGCAGAAGACAGATGGATCTTGGAGAATGACAGTGGATTATTGCAAGCTTAATAAAGTGGTGATTCCAATTGCAGCTGCTGTACCAGATGTAGCTTCCTTAGTTAAGCAAATTAACACATGTCCTGGTACCTGGTATGCAACTATTGATCTAGCAGATGTCTTTTTCTCCATACCTGTTCATAAGGCCCACCAGAAGCAGTTTGCCCTCAGCTGACAAGGTTAGTAATACACCTTCACTGTCCTACCTCATGGGTATATCAACTCTCCAGCTGTCTGTCATAATCTAGCTCCCACGGATCTTGATTACTTTTACCTTCCACAAGCTATCACACTGGTCCATTACATTGATGACATTAAGCTGACTGGACCTAGTGAATGAGAAGTAGCAACCACTGTGGACTTATTGGTAAAATATTTGCATATCAGAGGGTGGGAAATAAATCCAAATAAAATTTAGGTGTCTTCTACTTCGGTGAAGTTCTGGGGGTATAGTGATGTGGGGCTGTCGGGATATCCCTTCTAAGGTGAAGGATAAGTTGTATCTGGCCCCCGCTACAACCAGGAAATAGGCACAACACCTAGTGGGCCTATTTGGATTGTGGAGGCAACACATTCCTCATTTGGATGTGCTGCTCTGGTCCCTTGATGAGGTGACTGAAAAGCTACTAGTTTTGAGTGGGGCCCAGAATGGGGGAAGGCTCTGCAACAGATCCAGGCTGCTGCACAAGCTGCTCTGCTTCTTGGGCCACATAATCCAGCAGATTCCATGGTGCTTGAGGAGTCAGCGGCAGATAGGGATGCTGTCTGGAGCCTTGGCAGGTCCCTATAGGTGAATCACAAAGGAGGCCTTGAGGGTTTGGAGCGAGGTCCTGCTTGCATCTGCAGATGACTACTTTTTTTTTTTTGAGATGGAGTTTCTCTCTTGTTGCCAGGCTGGAGTGCAATGGCGCAATGTCAGCTCACTGCTCACCACAACCTCCGTCTCCCAGGTTCAAGTGATCCCCTGCCTCCTGAGTAGCTGGGATTACAGGCATTTGCCACCATGCCCAGCTAATTTTGTATTTTTAGTAGAGATGGAGTTTCTCCATGTTGGTCAGGCTGGTCTTGAACTCCCGACCTCAGGTGATCTGCCTGCCTCGGCCTCCCAAAGTGCTGGGGTTACAGGCGTGAGCCACCGCGCTCGGCCTACTACTCTCCTTTTGAGACAGAAAACCTAGTCAGTCTGCTACTGGACCTTAATATAATAGAAACTGAATGCTTGATCATGGGCCACCAAGTTTCCTTATGACCTGAGCTGCCCACCATGGAGTAGGTGTTGTCTGACCCATCTAGCCACAAAGTCAGGCATGCACAGCAGCATTCCATCATCGAATGGAAGTGGTGTGTACGTGATTGGGCTGAGCAGGCCCTGAAAGCACAAGTAAGTTAGATGAAGAGTTAGCCTAGCTCCTCTCTCTCTCTCTTCCAGAATGGGATGCCTTTTCTTCTGCCCTTGGGCATCAGATTCCAGGTTCTTTAGCCTTTGGACTCTGGGACTCACAGCAGTGGCTCCCCTGGGGTTCTCAGACCCAGAGCCTCAGGCTGTAGACGGCACTGTTGGCTTTTCTAATTTTGAGGCTTTTAGACTTGGACTGAACCACGCAACTAGGTTTTCTCATTCTCCAGCCTGTAGACAGCATACCATGGGACTTTGCCTTTGTAATCATATGAGTCAGTTCTCCCTAATAAATTCATATATATATATATCCCATTGATTCTGTCCCTCTGCAGAACCGTGACTGATACAGCCATGTCCTCTTAGTCTTTCTTTGTTTATTCAGCCTTCTTCCCCCTATGTGTGTCAGACTGAATAGTTTTTACTGCCTTGTCTTCAAGTTCAGTGATATTTTATTCTGCATTATCTGATCTGATCTTAGTCCTATCCAGTTAATTTTTTTATTGCAGATGCTGTATTTTGAGCTCTAGAAGTTCTATTTGGATTTTTAAAAGTAGTTTCCATTTCTCTTCTCATTTGGTTCATATTTTCCTTTAGCTCCTTGAAACTATTATAGCTGTTTTCGATTCCTTATCTGCCAATTCCGACATCTCTGTCATTTCTGATCTGCTTGCAAAGATTGATTTTTCTGTTAGAGCTTACATTTTCCTGATTATTTTCATGCAGAACATTGTGAATGTTGTTATTGATTTTCCCACCTCAGCCTCTAGAGTCACTGGGATTACAGATGTGGGCCGCCACCACGCCCTGGACCACGTGTAAATTCTCATAGTTGTTCAGTTTACAGCTCACTGGGAATTGTTCTTTTTCTGATAATTGTTCTCTGTGTGATCTTTTGGAGCCCTATCCTACAAATATGCAGCTTAATGTTTAGACAAATACTCTAGGGCACCCAACGAGGATGTCTGGAGCTCTTTCTCGTAGCTGCTGCTTCTTTGGTACTATGTCCCTCACATTCCAGCCACCTCAACCTCCCTTCACTTTGATCCTTGTCTTTTCATCTCAGGAAGGTTCCTATCTGATTGGGTTCCTCCTCTGTTCTGGGTTATAGGCAGAAATCTAGGGTCTCACCTCAATTGTTTATATTTTCGCAAGCATGACAAGCCTGTGATGTGTGTTGACAACATCTGAAAGCATTAATAGTTGTTTCATACATTTTGTTTAGCATCATAAACATTTGTAATAGCAGAACCAGTTGATACCAGTGATTTCATCATGGTCAGAAGCAGAATTCTAGGAGCCACTTTACAAACTTCTCTATTTGTCCTTTTTTAAACTATGCACTGAGCACAAAACAGAATTAGAGAAATCTCATGGGTCTGCCCACCTCTGATGTTCTGCTGATATTCTAGGACAGAACATGACATTGGGACAGGATTTTTTTTTTTTGAAGAATCAAAGCCCTAGAGAGACTGGACCTCTTCCTTTGGAAATAGACTGTCATACCTGTAAGGTCTTCTCTGTCAACTCCAAGGCCAAAGACTTAATCACTGTGTCTAGAAACCGTCATAACCAGTGCACATAGGGCCAAGTGTATGGTGACTTCAGTGACTGCCATGTGGTTGTCTGTCCTCAGGAGTAACTGGTCTCTGAATTTATTCTAACTACAGGTCACGAATGGCTCAGCAATCCAACAGAAAGTCCAGGGTCAGCTGGGCCAATACGCTAACAGGAGTGAAATACATTGGATATAGAAAGATAGGGGCAAAGGATGTGGGAGATGATTACCAAACCCAGGAAGACTTCATAGCTCAAAAGTCGAACAGAGAGAAGGAAGGAGGGATGAGCATGTTGGTTCATTCATTACATAATTTGAATGCCTATAAAGTACCAGGCACTGGCACTGACAATTTCTGGTGTCTTCAGTGAAAGATAATGTTGGCACACACATATTTCTGTGTGATTAGGAAAGGAACCAAACAGGCCATGCCTCCCCTTGTGGTTTCCATGGCTGCATCCTTTTCTCTCTGCATCTTTGCAAGTTTCATTTTCCTCTCCTCACCCTGGTTTTACTTCCCTGTGGTCTGAATGATCTGAATGTCCGGGCTTCTCAGTTGCCCCCTAGAAACAGTGAGAGTATGTTCAGAGTTAGGGTAGGGAGAAGTTGGGTTGAATCAAAGAAGGAATCACAAGAGCTGGGTTAGACTATTTATATTTAACTGATAGAGAAAATTCATATGTTCTGGCCGGGCACTGTGGCTTACATCCGTAATCCCAGCACTTGAAAGTCTGAGGCAGGCAGATCACCTGAGGTCAGGAGTTGGAGACCAGCCTGGCAAACATGGAGAAACCCTGTCTCTACCAAAAATACAAAATTAGCTGGGCATGGTGGCAAATACCTGTAATCCCAGCTACTCAGGAGGCTGAGGCAGGCAAATCACTTGAACCAGGGAGGCAGAGGTTGCAGTGAGCCGAGATCACACCATTGCCCTCCAGCCTGGGCAACAAGAGCAAAACTCCATCTCAAAAAAAAAAAAAAAAAGGAAATTCATATGTTCTGAATATACTGGCTGGAGCCTTCTGGGAAGGACCTTTGAGGCCCAGTAACATTTTGTGACATCACTGGAGAGGATTTTCCAGATGCAGGCAGAACTGGATGTGCTACAGTGGAAAGCCCATGGGCTTGGGAGCCACACAGAAATTCCTGTTTTCAAATCCCCACTCTGCCACTTATTATCTGTGTGATCTTGGACAAGTTATTTAATCTCCTCAGACCCCAGATTCCTCACCTGAAGCGGGGACGTTTTGCTTCTTAGTGCCGTTAGGAAGGTCAAAAGAGCAATGTGAAAAGGGCCAACTGCTGATGCAGGATATGTGCACATTTCTTGGCTCCTTCCTTGTACGGTTTTGTTCCCTTCACTCCTAAAACTACACAAGAAAGAAGATTCTTGGTGGGGGCAGGGGGTAACAGTGGTACCTGTGCAGTCTCCACTTCCTCAGTGCTTCTCAGGTGGGACAGGTGAGCCAGGGCAAGTGGCAAACCCAGGAAGCAACTTGCATTTGTCCACTGGCAGGCTTTTGGGGAAATTGAACCCAGGGATGCTTTGGTAACATCCTCCCCACTGTGTCTTCAGATCTCTGACCTTAAAAAGCACTGTCTCTTCTACTCTCTCTTTTTAAAATTATTTGTTTATTTATTTATTATTATACTTTAAGTTCTAGGGTACATGTGCACAACGTGCAGGTTTGTTACATATGTATACATGTGCCATGTTGGTGTGCTGCACCCATTAACTCGTCATTTACGTTATGTGTATTTCCTAATGCTATCCCTCCCTCCTCCCCGCTCCCCACAATAGGCCCCGGTGTGTGATGTTCCCCTTCCTGTGTCAAAGTGATATCATTGTTCAATTCCCACCTGTGAGTGAGAACATGCGGTGTTTGGTTTTCTGTTCTTGCGATAGTTTGCTCTTTTGACCTCTGAGGCAAGCAGATAGGTAATTACCTCCTTTTGGCCAGATAAGGAGACTGACTCTGACGTCATTTGTCCATGGTGACCAGGTCTTTCGTTATAGAGCTGCCCCACACCTTTATCAGTGCTTGGTCAGCTGCCAGCCTGCTTCCAGGAAGCTGTGGGGTCCAGACATGAAGGGTCAGATGACTGTGGTCCTAGCAGAAGCCCCAAATGCTGATTTCCTCATTTTCATCTTGTTTTGAGGACTTGTGATTCAGATGTTTAGGAATCCCTTTGACTAGTTGACCATAGCTTTCACCCTCCTGTGATCCTGAATTCTGGCTGCTGTGTGGTGATCATGGATCCATTGGGGACACATGTGAACCAATTCCTTGGCAAGAGCACAGCTCACAGAATATCCAACTGAGGGCTGAGAGTGCTGGCTATTTTCCACCAAGGGCCATCCCTTAGTGGGTGAGATTTGCTCCTTCTGAGATGTTAACTCCCTAGCACTTCCAGTTTGCCCCAGGCATGGGTCAGCCTGCTCCCATCACCAGGGAATTCCTTAGGCAGTAAGACACAGGTGTTTGAAGTAGGAAGCTGTCGTCATGTGTGACGATTGCTGATGATGGTCCAGGGTAGGTCACACATTTGCAGTAACCTCCAACCTGGTTATCAACTTAATATGTAGTGTGTCTCTTTTCCTTCATTCCTTTACTTATTATTTGATAAATATTTGTCGAACATCTGTTATATGCTAGCTGCTGTGCCTGACGTACTAGTACTGGGGATCCAGCAGTCAACAGGACAAGCTAGTCCCAGTTCCTAAGGAACATAACATCATAATAGCTTATGTTCATTGAGGTGTGGACAGAGTACTTACGACAAATGCTAGAGCATTTTTACCTACACCGAAAACACAGCCCAACAATCTTTTGTTTCCCCCTCAGCGATTTCAAGCCGTCTTCACACATCTACGATCCTCTACTGCACCCAACAACCCTCTGAGCTCCGTTCCCACCTGTCTACCTTGCATTGCCACTTGGGTGTCTCCAGACACCTTGGACGTGGCAAGTCCCCCAAGCCCACTCCTCTTCTCATGTTCCTTGACTCGGGAAATGGCATCACCATCTGCCAGCTGCCATGAAATGCAGGTTTCATCCTTGTTTTCTCCCACTCCTTTCCCATGCTCCCCGCATCCAAATGGCTACTGATGGTAACACCCTTACTGAGCACTTAGGCTATCGCAGGCACCACCCTGAGCACTTTGCCTCTATTATCTCGTTTAATCCTCACAACCCCGAAAGGTACAGAATCTCACTGTCTACATTTTACCAATGAGGAAACTGAGACCAGGAGAGGGTAAGTAAGTCACAGTTACCCAGCCAGTGTAACCAGAGCCAGGATGGAATCAAGCAGCCCGTTTTTAGAGCCTGCTGTCTTAAGTCATTACCATAGTGCTTCTCAGTCCAGTGGGCGAGACAGGCATTAAACCAAGAATTCTACAAATAATTATTTAATTACCATGGTGACAAGTGCCATAAGGAGAAGGGAAAGAAGCTTTGTTTAAGACAGCAGAGAGCTCACTTAAGGAAGGGAAATGTTTCTGTGAAGATGTACCCTTTACGCCGAACATTGTGGGGGACCTGCTCATTACATCAGCAAGAGGGGGACACGTTGAGGGATAGCAGATGTCCATCACAGACCCAGAAGGATCAGGCCATTGCCACCCCCTTCACACCCCACAAATGGCCAGCCACCTGTGTTCCTTAATGCGTAGTGTGGTCTGGTCTTTTTAACTTAATTCTTTTCTGAAATGTAGACTGACAGGAAGCTGCTCTGGTTGCTCTTCTATGCCCTAGACCAAGGATTGGCAAACTTTTACTGTGCAGAGCCAGATAGTAAATATTTTAGGCTGTGCAGGCCAATGGTCTCTGTCCCAACTCTTCAACTGCTGTAGTAGTGCAGAAGCAGCCATAGACAATATGGAAATGAACGAGTGTGGCTGTGTTCCAATAAAACTTTATTTATGGACACTGAAATTCAAATTTCATATACGATTTACATGTCACCAAGTATTATTTTTCTTTTGATTTTTCCAACCATTTAAAAATGTAAAAGCCATTCTTAGCTGGTGGGCTGGCCGTACAAAAACAGGTGGCAGGCTGTATTTGGCTAGTGGCTGTAGTTTGCAGATGCCACCCCAGACCTGTATTTCCAGCTACCCTGCAGATATCTCTTTACCCTTGTCTGCTGCACAAGCCCCTGCAAAATGAACATCTCTAAAACTCAAACTCATCACTTCAGTGAAATCAACTCCTCCTCATACTCTAATCTCCATTAATGACCTGGAGTGTCTGTCCATCAGGGGATGTTGGGGCAGGAAAAAATGCACAAGGAACTCTCTGTTCTAGCCACACTAGCCTGTTCTGACTGCTCAAATGTGCCCAGCATACTCCTGCCTTTGCTCAACATCTGCCCCACCTCTCCTCCTAAGGTTTGCGTCTACTCCCTGTCAGCGTTTCATCACCTCCCACTCCTCACCGCCTCCAATCTGGCTTCCACCCCATCACTCCACAAAAAACAGCTCCCACAAAGGTCACTGATGACCTCAGTGTTGCTAAGCCCAAAGGACATTCTTCAGTTCTCATCTTACTTGCAATTGACACCGTTGACCACTCTCTCCTTCCTGAAACACTCCCTCTGACTTGGGCTGCTGTTTCTCTTTCTTCTTTATGCTCTTTCCCTCTACTCCTGGACCTGACATGCTAGAATTCCTCAAGGCTGATTCCAGAGCCTGTTGAGCTTTTCCCTCTTTCTGCTGACCTTGGCCCATCACGCATCTGTACCTCCCATCCTGACTTCTCCCCTGAGCTGCAGCTCATATATCTAGCTTTTTACCTCACATCTCCTTGTGGATGCCTTAAAACACCTCAGACTCTACGTGTCCAAAACCAGAATCATTCATCCAACATCCATTCAATTAACAAGCAGTTACGGAGCACTTGCTGTTTGTCAGACATTGTATTACTTGCCGAGGTCACAATTTTGAGCAAAAAGAAATAGGGTCTCTGTTCCTGCCTTAAAGGAACTTGTAGTCTACTGGGGGAGACACAATATTAGCCAGATTTTCACACATGTGTCTTCACACAGTGCATCTCTGTCTACTATAATAGCTCCTTTCCTTACCTAGGGATTGGCACCACCATCTGTGTGGTCCTGAGTGCCAAGAGTATCAGTAACTCTTCCCTTTTCCTTACCAAAGTCCCCAGATCTACCTTCCAGTCTGGTTGACCTACCCCAAATATCTCTTGGCATCATTTCTCCCCGTTACTCCTGCTGCCCTCCCAGTCCTGACCTCCACCCCATCTCCTGCCAGACAGGTTCGTCCACTCTGGCCCTCATCTAGTCTCCACACTTCAGTTAGATCATCTTTCCAAGATAAAACTCTCACCTTGCCACCTCCTATCTTCTCACCACACAAGGACACCAATAAAAATATTTCCAATACTATCCATTGTGCTTAGAATAAATGATGGTGGCTTCTCACCAAGACCCTCAAGACCCCACCTGCCTCTGTGGCCCTGTTTCTCATGCACTATTTCCCACTTGCCACATTCCAGCCTCTGGGCCTATTTCAGACTCTTGCTCTTACGCTTCTTTCTCGTCTTAAAGCATGTTGCTGCCCATGTCGGGAATGCTGCGGTCTCCTCTTTCTGCATGGATGTTTTTGACTCACCCTTCGGATCTCATTCTGCTATCCTCAGCAAGGGCCCACTTTGAATTTTCTACTGGGCTAGATGTCGTTGTTAGAGCCTTGGACAGAACCTCAGAGTGCCCCTTATGGCATTGGCTACATGCAAGTTACATCTGAAGGTTTGACGCTTTGGTTAGCATCTGCCTCCCTTGTAGCTCCCCAAGGGCCGGGACTTTATCTCTTTTTACTGGAAAGTCTCTTGTCAGCTACTAGCGCAGTGTCTAACGGCAAGTGAGTGCCCAATAACTATTTGTTAATCGGATGGATACTTGGATGGATGAATGCCATTTTCCTGCCTGAAACACTTTTCCTATTCTTTTTTTCTATCCCTTCAAGGTCAGCTCAAATGCTGCCTCCCACAGGAAGACCTTCTTGATACTCTTAGGGCAAATTCTGTCCCAGTATTGATGGCCTTTTCCTTGGGTTATTGTGTTTATAGCTGTTGTCTTTATGGTCCTAATGTTTCCTGAGATCCAGAGCCAGTCTTGATCATCTTTATATCTCCCACTTGGCTTGTTGCCTTGGACATAAGAAGAGCATAAAGAACACTTGCAGACTTGATTTCTTTTCTTTTCTTTCTTTCTTTTTTTTTTTTTTTTTTGAGACAGAGTCTTGCCCTGTCGCCCGGGCCGGAATGCAGTGGCATGATCCTGGCTCACTGCAACCTCCGCCTCCTGGGTTCAAGCAATTCTCCTGCCTCAACCTCCTGAGTAGCTGGGATTACAGGTGCCTGCCACCACACCGGGCCAATTTCTGTATTTTTAGTAGAGATGGGGTTTCACCATGTTGGCCTGGCTGTTCTCAAACTCCTGACCTCAAATGATCTGCCGGCCTTGGCCTCCCAAAGTGCTAGGTTTACAGGCGTGAGCCACCGTGCCCGGCCTTGATTCTCCTTATAGTCTTGGTCATTCTGATTCTGACCATAATCCATCCTCTAAATATGATGGCCAGCCACTGAGGGGTCGAGTAAGGGACACTCCTTGCACTACTATCTTTGTCATCTCGCTGTGCCTCTTTACCTGGAAGCAACTGAGCTGCCCCTCTCCCAAGCTCCCTATAAGACTTAATGCAAAATTTCCTGTTATTACTATTACTTTTGTGATTTGTTCATGATTCAGCAAGCTTTTTTTTTTTTTTTTTTTTGAACAAGTTTCTTCACTGCCTAGGGACCCATTTCATTCCACCTGCTGATTTGTTACACATAATTTTTCTAAAAATCCCCTTACCTGTGTTTTTATCAACAGCTGTTTCCAAGGCCTTAATTACTTTTTTAGTTGTATTTGTTTGCCCCTCTCCCATCGTTTTTCTTACTAAAGTCTGATGACTAAAATAAGCATGTAGTAATTCAGCTTCCTTTCCTCCCTCTTGCAATTTTGGAATAGCTCCTATGGGATACCGGTTCCCAAAGTCATAATTTCGTTTAAAAAATTTATCATATGATTTTATTTTAGCACTGCCGGTGTTTTATAATCCTGTTTAAATCCATGAATTACAGATCCCCACTTTGTTTCTTCACCGTTCAATGCTTTCATTTGTACTGTGAGCTCCAATCTACGTGGCATGTTGGGAGTGTAGGGTGTTCTGATTAATTGAATATTCTGGTTAGCTGAGTTACTGTAATTGGTATGCATGGACTCCCAATTTTCATAAAGTTAAAAGTACAGTACACTGTCCCTCACTATATTGCTACGCTAATTGTTTAAAACACAATTTTCTTTTTTTTTTTTTTTTTTTGAGACGGAGTCTCGCTCTGTCGCCCAGGCTGGAGTGCAGTGGCCAGATCTCAGCTCACTACAAGCTCCGCCTCCCAGGCGCCCGCCACCTCGCCCGGCTAGTTTTTTGTATTTTTTTAGTAGAGACGGGGTTTCACCGTGTTATTAGCCAGGATGGGGTCTTGATCTCCTGACCTTGTGATCCGCCCGTCTCGGCCTCCCAAAGTGCTGGGATTACAGGCTTGAGCCACCGCGCCCGGCCCTTTTTTGTTTTTTTTTGAGACCGAGTCTCACTCTGTGACCCAGGCTGGAGTGCAGTGACGCGATCTCAGCTCACTCTGCTTCCCAGGTTCAAGCAATTCTCCTGCCTCAGCATTCCGAGTAGCTGGGACTACAGGCACATGCCGCCACACCTGGCTAATTTATTTTGTGTTTTAGTAAAGATGAGGTTTCACCGTGTTGCCCGGGCTGGTGTTGAACTCCTGAGCTCAAGCAATCCACCCGCCTCAGCCTCCCAAAGTGCTGGGATTGCAGGTGTGAGCCACCGTGCCCGGCCTAAAACACACTTGATGCTTTCTACATGCCAGGTACTGTCTGAAGGGCTTAACATGTTTCCGCCTTTCATCCTGACAGATATTCTACAACTTGATTTGGGTGCATAAACCACAGACCCAGAGAAGCTAAGTAACCTGCATAAGGCCACAGGGCTGGTACATGGTCACATCAGGATTTTTGACTCCAAAACTTTCAACTGTCATAATGAAATTCCTGGTTTGCCTTTTTCTTAAGATCCAGAGGGCCCCTCAGTCTTTCTTAGTTCCTCCAGGCAGTTATGAGGACCCCACTTATCACTGTGACATGGTCCAGAGAGTGTAGAAGCTTTTACTAGTTTGCCTTTCCTTTGCTTTCGCCCTCTGGTCCCCATAGGGGCTTTGAAACTCATGCATTATAAATAGGTTCTAAGATTCTGGGCTCAAGGATTATGAGAACTGAGAGGCTGGTGCATAAAGAATTGGTTTAAAATCTTACTTTAGGCTGGGCACGGTGGCTCATTCCTATAATCCCAGGACTTTGGGAGGCTGAGGCGGTCGGATCACGAGGTCAAGAGATTGAAACCATCCTGGCCAACATGGTGAAACCCCGTCTCTACTAAAAATACAAAAATTAGCTGGGCATGGTGGTGCATGCCTGTAGTCCCAGCTACTCAGGAGGCTGAGACAGGAGAATCACTTGAACCCGGGAGGTGGAGGTTTCAGTGAGCGGAGATTGTGCCATTGCACTCCAGCCTGGGTAACAGGAGGGAGACTCTATCTCAAAAAAATAAAAATAGAAAATAAAAAACCTTACTTTATATCCCCTGAAAAATATCTAAGAAACTCAGGCTACACCTGATATGAAAGACCTGGATCAATCAGTCCATCAACAAATCTTAATTAAAAGCCACTAAATGCAAGGCACCATGCTCAGTGCTGTGGGCAGCTATCTGAGTAGCTCTGGTTTTTACAGTAGAATTGTGATTTGCAGATTTTGATGAAAAGGACTATTTATGGCATGCCAGAGCTTATAAAGCTCATGGCTGCTAAGTCTGTTTAAGCCTGAAACTGAGATTGAGGCATTTTCTTGGGGAAGAAGAAAACAAAACTGAGCACCCATCCCTCTGCTTGGAAGTGTGTAAGTTGAGCTCTTGTGTTATGAAACAGTGGGAACTGCACTGAAATTGGCTTCCCTGGGAAAACCAATAAATAGGAGGCTGCTTGAGCTCACTGCATCTGCAGGGAGGATAAGGATGATATTTAAGAAGGAAAGAAAGAAAGAAAAAGAAAGAAAGAAAGGAAAGAAAAAGAAAGAGAAAGAAAGAAAGAAAGAAAGAAAGAAAGAAAGAAAGAAAGAAAGAAAGAAAGAAAGAAAAAGAAGAACGAGAAAAAGAAAGAGAGAAAGAAAGCCCACCATTTTCATGGTATGTTTCAAGTGCATGTATTTTTCTTTTAAATAACTCCGAACTTATCTTGCCATTTGGAAATGTTAACTTTGGAAAGGGCAACTAGCATAGGAACATGTGGACTGGTTGAGAATGTGAAGATCGTGGAATGGAGAGGAGAGAGTGGCAATGGATTGTCAAAACTGGCAGGGCTGCCTGGAAACATGATATCCAATGAGCAAACCAAGTTTCACAGATCAGTAGGTGGGAGTGAAGGGTGTGGAGGGGGCACTACACAGAGAAAACTGGGACATCCCAGAGGGACATTTCACTTGAGAATCATCTGAAGGTGTGCTAACATGGCGAGCAGCAGAGTGCCACCATGGCCAGTGGCATGGGGAACCCAGTGAGGTTCGGAACTTTTTTTCTGAGACCCTATCCTGTAGATTGAATGTTTGTGTCCCTCCAGAATTTCTATGTGAAGTCCTAATGCCCAGTATGATGGTATTTGGAGGTCAGGCCTTTGGAAGGTGATTAGGTCATGAGGTCAGAGCCCTCATGAATGAGGTTAGTACCCATAGGAAAGAGGCTTGAGAGAGCTCCCTTCTTCCTTCCACCATGTAAGGATGCAGTGAGAAGATGCTGTCTATGAACCAGGAAGTAGGCCCTCACCAGCCACCAAATCTTCTGGCCCCTTGATCTTGGATTTTGCAGTCTCCAGAACTGTGAGAAATAAGTTTGTGTTATTTATAAGCCACCCTGTTTATGATATTTTGTTGTGGCTGCCCAAACATACTATGACAGAAATTGTTACTGGGAGTGAGGTTCTTATGTAACCAATACCTAAGATTGTGGAACTGGATCTGGAACTGGATAATGGGTACAGGCTGGAAGAGTTTTAAGATGCATCCTACAAAAAGATTACATTGCCATGAATGGACTATTAAGGGAAATTCTGGTGAAGGCTTAGAAAAGAAAAAGGAGAGCCTTAGGGAGTATCTCAATCTTCTTGGAGAATATGTAAGTAACCCTATACATTATATCGGTAGAAATAGAGACAGTAAGGACCATTCTCATGAGACCTCAGATGGAAATGAGGAACACCAATAAGATGTTTCTCCATTATTGGATAATGGAGAAAAGACCATTCTTGTTATAAAGTGGCAAAGAGCTTGGCCGAATTGTATTTGTGTCCTAGCGTTTTGTGGAAGGTAGAACTTGTGAGCAATGACATAGAATATTTGGCTGAAGAAATTCCTAAGCAAAGTGTCAAAAGCGTGGCCTGGCTTCTCTTGACTGCTTATAGTAAAATGCAAGACGTAAAAAATGGTTTTAAAATGGAATAATTAATAAAAAGGAAATCAGAACTTGAAGATTTGGAAAATTCTCAGCCTATCTATATTGTTTAAAATGAAAATGTGTAGTCAGACAAGAACTCCCTAAGAGTGTGGACAAATGACCATTTGACGAGATTAGTATGGATCAGCCATCTCAACAGAATCCACGAGCTATTGTTCAAGACAATGGAAGAATGAGCCCAAAAGCAATGCAAAAATCATCAGCTGCCACCCCCCCACTACCACTTCCTATCACAGGCCCAGAGTGTAAGGGTACCAGGGGCACAACAGTTTCAAAGTGGAAGCCACCAGTACCTGCTGGACCTTGGCACACCCTACCTGGCACTGCCTCACATCATGGGCTCCACTCCCCACACTCTGGTGCCATGATCCTTGGCCACCCCAGATGTGACTCTGACAGGCTCCAGTATGGTGTGGGTGTGCTAAGCGGAGCCTCTGGCTTGGGACCCCAGCCCTAGGGAGCCACAAGGCCCAGGCAGAGAACCACTACGGGTGTAGGGCCCATGCACAGAGCCACCCTGGGGGTGGGGCTGCCCAGAACCTTGGGGGTCCAACCCTTGTCTGGAAGAACTTTGGGGGCAGGAACATAACCCCAATGGATCCCAGGGGTGAGACCCCCACCCTAGAGGGCCTGGAGAACAGAGAATCAAGCCAGATAGGATTATTCTTGAGTGTTAATGTGTAATGGAATTTGCGCCACTGTTTTGACTTGCTCGGAACCTGTTACTCCTACCCTCCTTCCTATTTCTGTTTTGCTATGGAACTGTCTATCCTATGTCTGTCCCACCAGTGCATTTTGGAAGCATATAATTTCTTTGGTTTAACAGTTTATAGCTGGAGGGGAATTTACCTTCAGATGAATCACACTTTGGGTCTCATATCTGATTTAGATGACATTTAGATGAGATGTTGGACTTTGGACTTTTGAGTTGATGCTGGAATGGATTAAAACTTTTGGGGCTACTGGAATAGAATGAATGTGTTTTGTGTGTGAGAAGGACATGAATTTGGGGAGTCAGGGGTGGAATGCTATGGACTGAATGCCTGTGACCTTCCACAATTTTTATGTTAAAACCCAAGTCCCAATGTAATGGTATTTGGAGGTAGGGTCTTTGGGAGGTGATGAGGATATGAAGGTAGAGCCTTCATGAGGGAAATTAGTGCATTTATAAAAGAGGCCTGAGATAGCTCCCTTGCCACTTCTGCCAAATGAGGACAAAGTGAAAAGATACCATCTATCAACCAGGAAGTGGGCTCTTACGAGACATCAACTCTGCCAGCACCTTTATCTGGGGCTCCCCAGCCTCCAGAACTGCGGTTAAAAAAAGATTCTGTTGTGTTTTAAACCACCCAGTCTGTATTTTATTATAGCAGCCTAAATGGAAGAACACACCCTACCTCTTTAAAGAGATATCTGTGGATAAACTGTGAAGAACTGTTCATTGCTTTCCTCCAGTTTAGCAGAGCTGTAGCTATTCATACGGTCTCACGGTGTGGCAGAGTGTTGGAGCTCCGCCTGTGTGCTCTGGAGCTAGACTGTTTAGGTCCAAATCCTTACCAGCTGTGTAACCTGAGGCAAGTGACTCAATCTCTTGTGTTTTAGTTTCTCCATCTGTAAAATGGGCATTATTAGTAATACCTACTTCGGAGGGATTTCAGGAGGATTAAATGACATAATACACGGGAACAACTGAGAGCAGTGCTTGCACACAGCAAATGCTGAAATAAATGAACTGTGTATTATTATTATTAATTATTTTGAAGTACTCCACTGTATGGCAGTGAGGAGCAGATTTCAGGGACAGGGCTAGGCAGATTTCAGCACTTTTAGCTACCTGAGAGAGGTACTCAGACATTGGGTAAGGCTGTCCTGACCAAAATAGTACAAAGACTCACTGTGATCGTGAATAGATTATTATTACCTTCACTCTCACTTGTCTTTTGGTGAAGCATCACCATTACCTTTGATCATAAAAGACAAGTATATATTTGTACATAGAGAGGGAAAAAAACAGGAGATTTCAACTTCTAGCAGAGCGGTAGGTGACTTCAAGTCCTCATTTCAAACTGCTTTTATCTTCACACAAACAAAGATGGGGGAAAGAAAATGGAATACCACAGGTAGCATGGCGGGAGGGAGATTACAACCAAAAAAAGGAGAGGTTGGAATCTGAAAAACTTTGAAACGAATATTCCGTTTTAGTGACTTTAAGGTTTGGCTCTGCTGTATAATGACTGTCACTGTAAATGTGTATTTACATGGCCATTATATCATGTCTGCATGAAGCCTACTGGGACTGTGAGCATTCAGTGTTCCTAAAGCCCCTCTGTGCTCAAAGGAGAGGTTTGGGAAGCCATGTGGATGGTCTGTTATTGTATGAAGAACGGGGTGTACTTCTTCGAGGACAAGTTCCCTATGGTTTTGGTGACAAGGTCTGGACAGATACCAGGAGGAACAAGATTAGTCCATATATTAAACTATAGAGCCAGAAGTGGTGGCTAACCTCATACAATGGGATGGGTAGGGAGGAACTCTGAGGAGACTCCAGGTTCTTCTCCAGTATCTTCAGAGGCCAAGTATGGTCAGCTGCTCTCTTATGAAAGTGGTACTAAGGAGGGAACTGTGCCCTTTGGGTTGTGGTGGTGGTGGTGGTGGTGGTTAGAATGTATCCTAGGCTGGATGCAGTGGCTCACACCTGTAATCCTAGCACTTTGGGAGGCCAAGGTGGGCAGATCACTTGAGCTCTGGAGTTTGCGACCAGGTTGGGCAATATAGTGAAACCCAATCTCTACAAAAATACAAAAAAAATTCGCCTGGCATGGTGGCACACGCCTGTAATCCCAGCTACTTAGGAGGCTAAGGTGGGAGGATCGCTTGAACCTGAGAAGTGGAGGTTGCAGTGAGCCGAGATCCCGCTACTGTACTCTAACCTGGGTGACAGAGTGAGACTCTTGTCTCAAAAAAAAAAAAAAAAAAAAAAAAAAAAGAGAATGTATCCAGTTAGATGAGGAAGGAAGCATCCAGAATCTGACTGGGCTGTCCCCAGAGAAGACCACGGAAGTTGTAGACCTTGACGAAAAGTAGAAACATGCCTGCTAGGAGAGACCCTGCAGAATCCACAGTACTTAGTCCCTACTTCTGGCAAAAATAACTTGATCTAGAATGGTGGTTAATCGGAGACCCAGAGGGTGGAGCCTCAGTCTGTCGTTTGTGTGTGGCCTGGTTGTTCACTGTGAAAGCTTTATCTGGTGTTGTGTGACCATAGCATCTGGAAGTGGGAAAACCCTGGGGCGTTCCATATATGGCCACAGCCTGCGACCTGAGGATGCTCTGGAGCTCTCCAGGGCACAAGGTACACATCTTTACATGGCAGCTCTGGTCCTGTGGGAACTTCTTCCTATATTTTGAGTGGAAGTTTGATAAAGAAACCTAAATATAGAAAAGAGAAATGTAATACCCATGTTTTTTCTCCTCCTTCTGCTTTCAATTCACATCAATGAGTAGTAGCCAACTATTTGTGTTATTTGTGTTTGGAGTGAATTTCTTGGAGGCAGGGAATTTTATAATAATTTAGCCTATAATTGATCTCTCAGTTGAGACACTTTGCCCTCTGAATTGGTCCATTTTGCATTGCTATAAAGGAAGAATACCTAAGGCTGAGTGAGAAAAAAGTTTATTCGGCTCATGATTCTGCAGGTTGTACAAGAAGCATTGTGCTGCTGTCTGCTTCTGGTGAGGGCCTCAGGAAGCTTTCAATCATGATGGAAGGGAAATGGGGAACAGGTACCATCACACGGCAAGAGAGATGCCAGGCTCTTTTAAACAACCAGCTCTTGTGTGAACTAATAGAGTGAGAGCTCACTCATTACCACTGGGAAGGGCACTAAGTCATTCATGAGGGATTCGCCCCCATGACCTAAACACCTCCTACTAGGCCCCACCTGCAAGACTGGGGGTCACATTTCAAATGAGATTTGGAGGGGACACACATCCCAACCATATCACCCCCATGGGAATTTCCACCTCTGGTCATTGCTCTGTCCATGATGTTCACTGACCTCCCGTGATTCTTTCCACTTGGGTCTCTGTTTTAGGGCAAAGCATTCTCAGAATGGTCCTGATCCACTAGCGTGTGGCCAAGTAATTAACTTGGCCATTCTCCACAACAGTGTGGCCAGTTCTGCTGAATTTTGCTCCAGTCGTGTAGTGGTAGGCCTGTGGCTCAGATTAGATTTGGCCAGTGCTAGACTTTCTCATCAGTAGAGTAGGGATCTATAGCCAGGACATTTTCATTTTTCAATCTTGGATCTTAGGCTGTTACTTATAAAAGTGCTCTTAAACCCAAACCTCACCTCTGATTTTTCATCAGACCCCAGAAAATATAATCATGCCTATATATAGAAATCCTATCCAATTAGAGTCCTGGCAAATTAGAAATATTGTTTTCTTCTCTTTTAACAGGAACTGTGTCTGGGCTCAGTCTCCCTTACTTTGCTTTGTTCAGTCCATCTTTCATCTCTTAAATCCCAGCATTGGGTGGAGACTGAGGGGCAGAGAAGGGGACTCATACCTTTCTGTTCCCTTAGCCTGGTCATCTGTCTGGAGGAGGTGGACATTTCCAACTCCATCTGAAGATCACCATTTTGGATGCTGGATACTTCTCCTTTCTTTCTTTCTTTTTTTTTTTTTAGACGGAGTCTCGCTCTGTCACCAGGCGGGAGTGTGCAACCTTTGCCTCCCAGGTTCAAGCGATTCTCCTGCCTCAGGCTCCCAAGTAGCTGGGATTACAGGTGCCCGCCACCATGCCTGGCTAATTTTTGAATTTTTAGTAGAGACAAAGTTTCACCATGTTGGCCAGGATGGTCTCAATCTCTTGACCTCGTGATCTGCCCACCTTGGCCTCCCAAAGTGCTGGGATTATAGGAGAGAGCCACCGCGCCTGGCCCTCTGCTTTCTTTATCATATTTTAGTTCATCTCCTGTAGTTGCAGGTTAATTATTGTTAGGGATGGGTGCTGACATTTCGGGTCCCGTGGCTGGCAGCCAAGATTCAAGAGCACTGTTTTCTTGCTGTCAAATCACGTTGCACCAACATCAAGTTGGATATAAAAGTCCCCACAAGTATCAATAAAAGACTGATGGCGCCTTTTATTATTCTTTGGGCTAAAGTGAGAAACTGGAAGGCTAAAAGACATGCTGATAAATGTGACAGGCTGAGTATGCTCTGTAGTCTCAGCTCCTACCCCAAACCCCACTAACATGATGGCAAAAAAAAGTATAAACTTACAAGAATGAAGAAAAATGGAGAGAAAAAGATATCGGACAAGAAAGATCAGCAGAACTTGGGAATGTGAAAAGTGGAAGGCTGAGTGCTGTCTCAGCAGAGGGGAAAGCTGAGAGGCAGCAGGCCAGCTCGCATCCAAGAACCGCGGAAGGGCTCAGGAATTGAAGGTTCCAACCAATGATCAAAGCCAGGAGAGGGTCGGGAGGAACACAGGCAGATGGGTCGAAGATCTGTCTCAGGGGATCTCCTTCCCCAGTGCAAACAACCCCCAACTATTTCTCCCTTGCTCCAGCAGGAAATAGGAGATTTAATCCCTGGATAATTGAATGAGAGAGAGTTCAGATTGAGGGAATAGCCAGGAACAGTTGTGAACAGCACTGAGCTAAATGAAAAACAAGGGATAAGGTCCAAGTCTCTCCTGCTGGGTGATTCCCAGATGTTGACTTGTACATCCCCAGTCCCTCCAAGCAGGGAATTAGGAGATTTCTCCCTGAAGACATGGACTTCCCCAAGAGGAAAGATCCACAGATTCTGCCATGTAGGGGTCCCACAATGAAATGCCGAGTGACGGATCAATAACCCCCCAGGGAAGCAAGCAGCCAGCAAGCCCTGCACTTAGATACAGAACTCCCAATCACCTTATAGTACCTTTTCCACATGCAAACAGACAGTCTGAGATCAGCAGGAATAAATCACACCCCAGACTTGATGGCCTAAGCAAGATGAGAGGATAGAACAGCTATGGAATAAGACCAGGATGTTATCAAAGGGAATGCAGCAGCAATAAAATAGTCATGGATGGGATCAGAAGATCAAACTGAGGAAATTATGCAGAAAGTAGAACAAAAGCACAAAAATACAGAATATGATTTCACGAGAGTATTAAACCAGGAGGTCTAGCACCTGACATTGAACTGAAACAAGGATACGAAGTATTTTTTTTTATGCTGTGGACCCACAATCAGATGAGGCCTATGGATCTCTTCTTAGAATAATGTTGTTTTAAAAAGTGAAAAAAAAATTATTTTATTAATAGACTTTATTTTTAGAGCAGTTTAAGGTTTATAGAAAATTGGGGAGAAGGAGGAAGAGAGGAATGAAGACAGAATAATATTTTAAAGCACATAAAACACATAGAAGTACAAAGGAAACTGATCACATTGAAATAGAGTTGTCAAAATGTCAGAAAACAAAATAGGGATATAGCAATGTATGTGCTTTTTAATGAGCACATTAAATAACAAGAAGGACAGAATGACTGTAATTTTGAAGTAATGATGAGCATGAATGCTATTTTAAGATGTTTGCATCAATGTGATGTGAGATGAGCATATCTGTTTTTTGATTTTCTGTTTGTTTTTGAGACAGGATTTTGTCTGTTGCCCAGGCTGGTATACAGTGGCACTATCATAGACACCTCACTGCAGCCTCCAATGTCTGGGCTCTAGTGATCCTCCCGCCTCAGCCTCCCAGAGTAGCTGGGACTATGGGTGTGCAACACCACACCTGGCTAAATATCTGGGATTTCTATAGGTGACCAGAAGGCAACTGTTTTAATCATGCATTTGTCGAACTAAGTGCCTTTGAAAACTATGTGTGTGTATCACTTTTACAAAGGACCATAATTAATTAAAAAATAATTAGAAAGCATAATTTTATTTTTATTCAGGCAGAAGAGGCAAATGAAAGGAAGTTTAATGAGAGTGATATAGAGCCTCAAGTGCGAGGTGAGGTGAATGACTTTGAAATAGCAAGTTCTTAAATTTGTGTGGTACTTTATAGTTTGCTGTGTGCCCTTTTCACACATTTCATTACGTGATCTTCACAACAACTTCTAAGAGAAGGGAGTACAGATATTATCCACAATTCAGTTTATAAGTGAGAAAGTGAGCCACGGCTCAAAATCAGGTGCTTGAGTCCTAATCCAGTGCGGCTTGATAGGTGAGAAAGGTTGGAGGTTCTTATGCGTCGCAGCAAGGCTCTGAGACGCATTGACAGAAGGCTGATTGTCACAAGAAGCAGAGTTACAGGCTGGGCGTGATGGCTCACGTCTGTAATCCCAGCACTTTGGGAGGCCAACATGGGATGATTTCTTGAGCCCAGGAGTTCAAGACCAGCCTGGGCAACAAAGTGAGACTCCATCTCTACAAAAAATTGTTTTAAAATTAACCAGGCATGGTGGTGCATGCCTGTGGTCCCAGCTATGTAGGAGGCTGAAGCAGGAGGATTGCTTGATCCCAGGAGGTCAAGGCTGCAGTGAGCCATGTTTGTACCACTGCACTCCAGCCTGGGTGACAGAGTGAGAGCCTGTCTCTAAAACAAAACCCAAACAATTGGAGTTGCCATTTGAGGTTCAGCTCTCAGGCTAGAGGTAGAGTTCAAAGGAGCTGCTGGGTTGAGATCTTTTTAAATAGGGTGTCCTTAAGAGACAAAAATCCAAAGTTTCAGAGGGCCTCTCTTTTCCTGCCTAGAAAAACATCCCTGGTCTTGATATAATCACCCTGTCCTGAAGTTACTTCTAAGTCCTCCCCATCATTCCTTCCAAGAGCCCATCCCCAAGCCCTTGTCTGCTAGTGTAGCGAGACTCTGACATTCTTGTTTTACGCCTCCGTGTGGCCCTAGTGGAGCTGTCAATCATGATGCCTGGCCTGCTTCTTCACACAGTTGGGCCAAGAATGGTGTCACATCCCTGGACACAGTGACTCGTCCAAGGGGTGGACGCACAGAATCCAGGCCAGTTGGGGGCCTCCCATGGAATCTTCTGATTGGAGGTAGAAAGCTAGTTTTTCTTAGTTTTAAATCATTAAGAGTTTATATCTGGAGTTGCTAGGAGCTATTTTCTCTGGCATGTAGAGAGAACTTTTCTGATGTAAAAGAGAGTGCTATTAAAATAGAGACAGTGAAAATGAGATGGAGAGAGAGAAAGAGAAGGAAGAGAGGGAGAGAGATGAGGGGAGAGGGGAAAAAGGATCGGGGAGGGGATAGAGGAGAAGGAAAAAGAGAGAGGGAAGAGAGGAGAGGAGAGGCATCTCCTGGGTCCTTAGTGGGTTTCACGTCCTATCCTGGGTTTGGTTCCTGGAACCCTTGCTTCCATTCTGTGAGCCACTTCACTATCCTTCCCATCCTAGAAAGCCAAGAATACCCTTCTTGCTGAAGCCAATTTGAACTGACTCTAGTCTCTTGCAACCCAAAAGGTCCTGACTGCCCACAGGCATTATCGGATGTCAGGATTTGCTTATGAAACCTCTCCTTCTCCCTGCTAAGGCCTTTGGTACCCCCAGAACACACAGCATCCTGAGTCACCCTCCAAGCTCCCCAGCACCCTTGCTGGGCCTCCTCAGGCACACTCTCCGGAGATCTATGCCTGGACCTTCTTCTCTGATTCCAGACTGTCATCTGTTCGTTTATTCAGCAAGCATTTACAAGCGTGGTGGAAACACAGCAACCAGTAGAATGGAAATAAAGACATGCCTAACTATGAGTCAATGTAAAAAGCAATTCACTTCTTAAAATAAATGAAAAGCTATGAGAGGTCAGGGGAAAGAGTGACCATTATGGGTGGGGTCTGGAAAGGCTCTGTGGGAGCTGTAGATGGGCAAAGAGGTGGGATTTGGACAACGGAATGGAAGGGAAGTGTGTGAGCTTGGTGGCGGCTGTGGTAGCTCCAGGAAAGAGAACTCTGGAGAATCACAGTGGCAGCCTAGACCTGCAAAGCACTGTGGGAAGCCCCGAACAAGGTGCTAGAGCAGCCCTTCCTTTCATGGCCATGCTGGCCAGCTGGGGCATCCGGTAGTTCACTCTCAGCTCTAGAGCTAGTGCCTGGCTGGAGGAGGGCTTTACATATTTGTATCTTAGTCATATGGAGGGATGTCCATCCTTAACCCAAGGGGCTGACTACAGGAGTAGTTTCAGGCCTGGGGAGATGGGTGGATTTGTTGACTTGGGGACTCAGGAGACTTGCCACCACCGCCATGCACAGGGCTCATGGCACAGTACTCCATCCACGCCAAGGCAGGCATTGCCTCTGTGGCTGTGCTTGGCAGGGTCTGGGTGAAGGCAGAGTGTCTCTGCTTGCTGAAGGAGGTGGTTGGCAGGGTGCCTACCTTCCTGGGAGCCTTGTGTGCCACCTCCTGCAGGAACCTACTCCCTGCCCCACCTCTTCCACTAAATGTAATTTTCCGTGGGAAGACAGAAGCATGGCTTTCCCCCATCAGTACCACTTGTTGGTACCAATTCAATGGGCTGAGATGGGTCAGATTCCCATGAGATAAGGAAGAGAACTATTTTTAGCTGGTTCTGGAGAGGAAAGATCCAGCCTGTGTGTCTCTCCGTAAAGCTTTTCTCTATAGAATAATTTGATACAGGTAGATCACCTTACCAACATCTTTCAAAACTAAAATATCCTGAACAAACAGAGATTTGAGGTTGTTTGTCATTCTTTCTTTCCTTCCCTTTTTAAACTCTGCTACTCCTAGAGTTTCAATAAGATGTTAAAATCAATTTTAAAATGACTTGAATAATCAAATGCTCTTACTTTAGTCTAGAATGAAAAAATGGCAGCAAATATGAACCCATTGAATATCCTTTGCTCTGTCTAGATTGTTGTGTCCTGGAAATTGGTTACTGCAAGCCCTTACCTGAAAAGAATTGAGCACTACAGGTGTTAAAAGTAAAAGGAGAGCCTCTGAGACCCAGCAGAAGGGTCATCTCCTCCAGAAAGCCTCTTGGCCATGACACCCTTTCCTTCCTTATCTCTTGTTGAGAGCCAAGTACAGTGATGATGATGATGATGATGATGATAAATACAATCAGTTGACAACCTGTTATGTTCCACGTCTGTATACATTATCTTGTTGGAATCCCCAGAAAGCCCCCATGTTGCAGGAGTAATAATAATAATGATGGTGATAATGATGATAAAACCAGAGGCAGATTTATCACAAACTAAGAAAGCTTAGGTTGTAAATTTCAGGGTACCTCCTTCACATAATCCCCATTCAAGGACCTGAAAAGATTCTCTCTCTCTCTCTCTCTCTCTCTTTCTCGGAGACAGGATCTCACTGTGTTGCTCAAGCTAGAGTACACTGGTGTGATAATAGCTCACTGCAGCCTCCAACTCCTGGGCTCAAGTGATCCTCCTGCCTCAGCTTCACAAGTAGCTGGGACCACAGGTGTGCACCACCATGGCCAACCAGAAAAATTCTTTGACAGCCATCAATTAAGACTGCTCTCTCTTTTCATGGCACCTTCCCCTCTGTCATTATCCCCTTGTATTATGTGGCTTTGTAATAGCTATGGGAATCTTTAGGGAATACCTAATGGGAAGCTGAATTGGGGATGTTGGGTTCAGTGGGTGTGCATCTGCTTCATTCAGTCACTTCATAACCTAGTTAAGTAGTGGCATTTAGGGATACTCCCAGTGTCCTATAGGCCAAGTCACTCAGTATAAAGAAACAAGGACATCAAAAACAAGTGGTTAGTGACTGCTGTCCTTTCAAAGTGTATGTTTAAGATTAATCACCTCATGAGAAAACCTGAAATACCCTTAAGTCTTAGCTCATATATAGAAAACACTTAGAAGTTTTTTTCCGTATTTGACTACAGTCCTAAAAATGGGCATCTCACTATAAATAATGAGTTGTAAAGCCAAAATAAACTTTTCTGAACTGTGAAAAATAAAAAGGTAAATTTGGTCAACTATGTTGAAGAAAATGCTGATTTTTTTCTAGTCTCTTGATAGAAGATATCACAGAATTATTGTATGAAAGGATAATCACAAAGTGTAAAAAAGTCAGAAAAGTATTAACACAAAAGCATTACATTCTAGATTTTGTAAGTTTTTGGCATTTCTTGGCTTTTAACAATTTCCTAATGTGTTGTGATCTCTTTTCTCATTCTAAACGAATAAACATTTTTATACCTAAGTCAATGGTCCTAATTCTACATTCTTTTTCTTAAGGAGGGCCCCTAGGACTGTATCAGGCCCCACATAGCCTGGATCCAGACTTAAAGGAAACTCATGGAGGTCACAGGATATAGGATTTTTCTTTCTTGTCTTTAGCCAGGCATCTGGCAAAATTAACAGGTACTCTTTGTTATGCAAATGTATTTCATCTCATATCAGTAATGAGAAGGTAGGTATTAAGACGTCCTGGCCATTAAATATCTATTGCTGTCAATGGCAAAGCTATTTTAAGTTATTTTCATTTTATTATTTTTAAAGACAGGGTCTCACTCTGTCTGTCACCCAGGCTGGAGTGCAGTGGTGTGATCATAGCTCACTACAGCTTCAAATTCCTGGGCTCAAGTGATCCTCCCACCTCAGTCTCCTGAGTAGCTGGGACTACAAGCACATGCCACCACATCTGGCTAATTTTTGTATTTTTTTGTAGGTTTTGCTATGCTGTCCAGGCTGGTCTTGAACTCATTGCCTCAAGGGATCCTCCTGCCTCAGCCTCCCAAAATGCTGGAATTATAGGTATAAGCCACCCTACCTGGCCTTAAATTTCATTAGTTCTGGAAAAAATCTTTTGAGGGGACAGAAGGGATTATACTCTGCTTGCTTCGGTTTCCATAAATTGCTTTCTCCCTGGGATTAAGGTCAGGGGTAGGCCAGAACTGTGCTGTCCTGCAAGAAACGTAGTCCACCACTTTCCCTGGCTGGTCTTGGGGATTCAGTGGGAGAAAAGCAGCCCCCTTCAGGGGTCCTTAACCAGGGAAGCACTTCAGACCCTTTGGGAAGGAAGATAAGCATCCGCACGTTTCCATGGATTTATCTGCTAATGTAAGCAGGACTAGCCTTACAAATACAGAAGTTCCTTCACATAAAGCATACATTTAAACGGAAACAAGGAAAATAAGCTCACCAAAAATGTTCTCTTCTTGCTAGCCACTGAAAATCCTTATATTGCAACATTTCTTGGTTTTCAAGTAAGCTCTCTGAAGACATGACTGCCTCTAGGAAGGGTCTGCCCTGGCTATGAGATGAAACAATTCTCTTCAAGTTTTGCCAAGGTGTCCCTCAGCTAAACAGTCTTCTTCTTCCGATTCAGAGAAAAGATGAAGCTTTCAGGTAGACATTTAGCTTTCCACTGATAGATTTCTCTAACAACTTTAGCAGCAGCAGATGGTCAAACATTAAGGAAGGAAACAGGAACTGGGAATCTTTGCCTACTTTCCCCCTCTCCTCTTTGTGACACTCTAACCAAATGGAATCAAAGCAAATATGAGAAAAGTGAGGTTCCTCCTCAGTGCAGTCTCCCCTTACTCCCAGGTCCATGTTACTAGTCAGGACATGCCCTTTTCATATTTTTATGGCTCAAGGCTTGAGTATGTAGCCAGGCTGAATCATCTGGAATTATAGGCATACATTAAATAAATATCCAGAACCCCCAGATGGGCAAATTTAAGATGGGCAGGCTCCCACAATTACATGTTTTCATAATCAACTGGGCTACTTGGGTGAAGGGCATGTGATAAAGGATTTTTATGTATGTGACATCCTTTTTCCCTCCACAGAAGATATTATGAAGTGGTTAAGGGGGTGGATTTAACCAGATAACAAGTCATTTTACTTGCTAATGTTTGTCTTTGGAAAATAATCTTTCTGTGCCTCAGTTTTCTTATTCATAAAATGGGTATAGAAATACTCCACGAATCAACTACTAGTTTGCTCTCAGGTTCATCTTTGCATTTCCTCCACTCTTCTCTGTATCACAGGGGAACTCATTTCCCAGAATCCTTTGACTTCTGGCCCCAGATTCAAGCCAATAGGAGAACTTGACAGAAGGTCTGAGGGCAGGAGACAGAGAGCAGACAGGGCATTCCTCCCTCTTTCTCTTTTTGCTTCCTATGATGTGCTGGTAGTAGTCTCGTAGGTCCAGTGCCCACCAGATAGCTCCTACCCCTCAGGAGGAGGCTCCAGGCTGCAGCTCCAGTGTCCTTTCAACCACTGACCCATGCCCTGGGCTTGGTGACCATGACACGGGGTTGGGTAAACAGAGGTTAGTGTTCTGCTGTTATTGGATTTCCTTACCCTCCAGAAAGAGCCTTGACACCCCACTAAGCTAGTGAGCATGTTTCTCTTTTCCTGAAATAGGGAAAGAAAATCTGGTGTCAGCTTTCTCAACCTCTACCAGTAGAACTCTAAAAACAAGCTTAACTGGAAACTTGGTCTCAGCTCCTACATGGAGTTCTCATGATAGTTCTAGTTCATGCCACTCCATCTCAACTTGGCACAGGAAACATGACCTCTTCCCATTGTCTCTCTTCCCATTGTCTCTCCAGCCCCAGGGTTTAGAGTGGCTTCTTATATTTGCTACTCTCTGAGCTGCCTCACAGCCCCTTGTTTGGCCTCTCAGCAATTTCACTGCATTCATAACTAATTCCTTGTATTCAATTCCTTGTATTTGAGAGACCTAGAGTGGTTTCTGTTTTCCTGGCTGGACCTTGATTGTTACAGATACTAAACCAATGGGGCTACTGGGAAGATTAAGTGAGCAAAGATATATGGTTGCTTAGAATATGTCCTGGCACACAGCAAGTGCTCAATAAATAGTAGCTATCAACATAGACTTTCTCAGCAGTAATTATGTGAGCACAGCAAATGGATTAGTATTACTTTTTCTTTTAATCTTCGTGGTTAAAGCATGACATCACTTAAATCAGAGATATCTGAAATGGACACATCTGCCAGGAAAGACTACTGAGTGTCTCTAGCTCATGTGCAGCCTCCAGTTTCCATAGAAACCAAGCAAAGAAAATTTGCTAAAGGCAGCCTACAAAATAAGTAGGTTCAGGTCTGTATGATTGTGTCTCAAACCTTTTTAGCATATAAGCAGACTGTTATTACTATTATCTTATTGTCTCTTTAATATCTTTTTTTCTTATAATATGCAATAGACCCAGATTCTTTTTCTATGCAGAGGATGACACAAAGTCTAGGATTTCTTTGCCACAACACATTCCCTATCACATTCCCAATAGCAGTGCTTCGAAGGCTACTGTTACTGTGTTTATCTGCCAAATTGCTGGATAAACCCAGCTCTTGTCATTCTGTGGCTAATCAGAGGTTGTTTGTTGTCTGCTGTTGAGATACAGGAACAAAGAACCAAAAATATTAGTTTAAGCAAAACCCCAGAGTGAGAGGCACCAACCGAAATCCCAATTAATATCCTGCAACAGACCTCAGCTGGAATGGAAATATGAAATTCTCCTGCATGGAGGTGGGGTGGGGGATGGAGGGATTCCTGGATCATTTGGCTTCAGCCCAACTCCTCAGGATTCCTCTTTAGCAATCGGAATTGGTGACAGTGACAAGTGAGACAGCTTCAAGTCAGGCCTGCCAGAATTTGAATCAATAACCAGGCAATCTTGCTACAATTTCCAAGCAATTTTAAATCTTTTTCTTTAAAATACTTTTGAGAGAGAAGAAATTGAGAGGATAGGGAGAAAATGCAGGCATCTTGAATACCAACATGAACTTCACTACTTTTCTGTGCAAAAGAAGGGTTGCAGGTGTCCCCTAGAGGTATCCTTGGGGCAGTGAGGAGGCTGGGCTGCCCCTAGCACAGTCAACAGAACCCCCTGCTCAATGGCCTCCCTTGATGAATGACTGTTGCTGAGTGAACACTTAGCTGGTTAGAGCACAGAGAAAATAAAAACAAACATGGGACATAAGTCCCTTTGAGGGTTTGTGATTGGATTGCAGCATGGTTATGGAGAGCAGGAGGGCAGAATAGAAGAAACTCTAGGTTTGGTGTCAAAAGCTCTGGGAACATCTTGGTTCTGTCATTTTTAAGCTGCATGACTGTGCAAATCACTTCTTCATTCATTTCTTTTTTTCACAAGGGGCTCGGGAAAAAAAGCATGTGGTTCAGTGCAAAACAAAGGCAAAATTGGAAAAGCTTGCTTGTGAGTAAGCACATAATGCACACACAAACACCGGAACATCGATCAGTCAGCATTTATTAAACACTTACTCTGAAACCAGTATTACAACAATAATGACATTATGAAAACACCCAGAGAACTCTTTCCACATGTGCTAGCTGTGGGAGCGGGTGTGAGAGAGAGCTAATGTTTCTCTAATGGCAGTAAAGAGAACTCCAGATCAGAACCACAAAATCAATGCCTCCTATATGGCCCCTCTTGAGCCCCTACTTGGCAGAGCCCCTTTGGCCATCTTTGATTTTTCTAAGCATGACTCTTTCACCCATGACTTCTGTGGCCACAGATAAGAGTATTGCATCTAGTTGGAATTCTTAAAAGCATCCTACATTTTTGCCATGCCCCTGCTGCTTTTAGGAGCCAAAAATCAAGTGGTTTTTGCTGCATTTTTGTTTTATTGGGAAAGGGAAGTCTTCACCTTATGGCTGAGTTAAAGAATACAGAAGTGCACAGGGAGCAGAGGGATGAAGGGTTCCATCAGGCAGGTCTTAGTTGCTATGGCATCCAGATTACTACTTAAATCACTCTAGGGAGATGCATCCCAAAGGGGATAAGGTGAGTCTCAAATGTGCTATCATTTGTGCTCCTTCATTGCAAAGTTTCTTACAATTGCCAGTGAGCTAATCCTCCCAACAGGCCTGATGAGGCAGATCAATACTAATATCCCCTTTAGAGCTCAATATTATTATCTACTTTAGGGCTCATTATCTTATCAGCCAATTACTCCGTCTTTAAAGTCTCATCAATATCCCTCATAGCAGTATCCCATTTTGTGATTGTAAGTCTGTGTTACCTGTGACACACTGGACCTGTTCTCACAGAGAGGCAAGAACTAGGGTAGGTGGCACACGAGATACGGTGGGGTTGAATATCATCAGCATGCGGAGTTGCTCAAATGTGAAGACTCTAAGCAAAGGCACTGAGGAGCAATCCAGAGAACAGAGCCACCTGCCTACTCACTGGGTGACCTTGAGAAAGTCACTTCTTTCTGGGATCCTGTCTGTGCATCTGCAGAATGGGGATAACTATAATTTCGATCTCTCCTGCTTATCTTTTCTCTTTTACAGAGCTGTTAGGATAAAATGAGACTATAGCTGTGAATATCCTTTGGAAGGAAATGCAGTAGAGAATGCAAGAGGCAATAATGATGATGTGTATCAAAGCAGTGATATTAAACCAGCTTTGTTCTTCATAAATATTGACCCTGGAGTACCAACCAACAGACTCAATAGTATGTTTAGCTGGTTGGTTTTAATAAGACGACAGGCTGCCATGTCATACATGAAGAAATTAAGACTTGCTCGAAGTCACCCAGTGAGACAACTGGCAAGGTCTAGAAGGCAGAATTGGAGGTCTCTTGTAGGGTGGCCAACTTGTCCCAGTTTTCCTGGGGCTTTCTTGGAAAACTAAGGTGGCTGGTCACCCATCTCTGAGACTGATGCTTCATGTCTGCACCCTCCCTGGACTGAGCAAGCCCAGGCAAACTGTGGATAGCTTTCTCAGGCCTGGCTCACTAATGGGTTCACCAGGAGATTCTTGGTTAATGTTTAGCGGATGATGTCTGAATATTGGAATCCTTGGTGAGCCTATCTTTCCATCACCGAGACCATTGTGGGAGCTTTTCCTTTTCAGAAAGGTCCTGAGAAGGAGAACTTTGTAGGCTCTGTGAGGAGATTTCCTGAGGAATGAGGGGGTTGGGAAATTAGTCTTCAACAACAACCTACTTTCCTCAGGTTGGCAGTGTCTGCTTCCAGATATCTCCTTCAGGGCCCTGGCTGCACCCAGCAGCCTTGTCCTACCTTCACTGGCTCTGAAAACCCACGTGGGCCACACACACGTAGTTATGTGATCATGTTCTCTTGCTAGGAAAGTTCAGGTACAATTTAATAAGAAACATAAATTTGAAGATCTTAACCATATTGCCAATTGGAGCAACCCTGTCCTGTCCTCCATATTTATTCTAGAGGTTTCCATGTATATATGGCTTAGTCAAAAGTCATGTGACCTTTTCAGGATAGTACCTTAAAGTCTCCCAAATTGCCAAGTGGGAATTTTAGATTCAATGTCTCTATTGAATCTAGGTCCTGTAGATGCTGGGACCTTAGGGTCAGTAAATGTGGCCTCTCCATACAAAGTCCAATGTGGTGCTTCCTGTGTGAAGCAACATGAGCCCCCATCTTTCTTGGATGGGCAGGGAACCTGGACCTAACTTAGTAAAGATGACATTCTTGCAGGAAACAGGAGCAGGAAAGGGCAAGAGGGTCCTCTTGGGTTATCAGTCCCTGGGCCCTGGCATTGCCATCCCTTCCCAGCCCCCATCCTGAAACTGAACCTCCAAAGTCTCTAACAGAGTCCATGGGCCCTGATGTCGAAGCCGTCCTGAGGCTGGCTGGGTAAGAGTGGCTGGGCAGCTCAAGATGCAGGCCCCATGGGCATGGCAAGGGCACTGGTGGTCAGGCAATACTGGGGAAAGAAATGAGTGCTGCCAAGGATTCGAGCGTCAAGTGCTAACATGGGGCCAGGAAGGCAACACAAACTCCCTGTTCGTCTGGGAGCTCTCCATTCCCAGTGAGCTGATGGGCTACAGGGAGATGGCTTTAGCCCTCTGCACAAGAGAACTAACCAGAGCTGGATGGGAAATCAGGACCTTGCTAGATGGGTCCTCTTTCTCCTAGAACTAGAACTTTCACCCTTTTTGTGCCATAAACCTTCTGGCAGTTTGGCGAAGACCACAGATCCCTTTTTACAATAATGTTTTAAAATACCTAAACCAAAATACGTAAGATCACAATTATAATGAAATATAGCTATGAAAAATTTAAAAACTCTACGATTATGTGATATAATAATATATGTGTTTCTTTTTTAATACTTTAAAATGGCAAGATAAAGTGATGGGTCTAATAATTGCTTTAATTCTGAAATAATGATGAGTATACATGATATTTCAAAATATGTAACAATGCAATGCTATGAAAATATCTGTGAATTCTATTGGTGACAAAGTCACAGGTACTGTGACCACTCTGGTTATTGCCTTTATTCATAATTGAAGAAAATGCTAACTTTCAGTTACAGCAGAGGTCAGCAAACTTTTCTGTAAAGGGCCAGATAGTAAATATTTTAGGTTTTGTGAGCCATATGGTCTCTGTTGGCAACTATTCAACTCTGCTGATATAGCTTGAAAGCAGCCACAGATAATATGTAAATGAATGAGCATGGCTGTGTTCCCATAAAACTTTATTTATGGACAGTGAAAGTTGAATTTCATGTAAGTTTTACAAGTCATGAAATATTATTCCTCTTTTGATTATGTTTTCCAACCATTTGAAAATGTAAAAGACGATCAGAGCTCACAGGCTATGAAAAAATAGATGGTGAGCCAACCAGATTTGCCTGTGGGCCATAATGTGCCAACCCATGAGTTAGGGGGTAGTGAGAATAAAAATGCAGCCTTTGTTTACCATCCAGGTTCGTAGGCCCCAGACTAAGAACTGCCATCTTAGGGGAGACTGGGGGAAATTGGCAAACCCCAGAGAGGGAAACTTAGCAGAGGTCCATGCTCATGAACAGCCTGATTTAGAGACCTAGTGGGGTGAGGTAATGTGCAGTGCTAGAGACTCCCTGGAAACTTAGACCTGTCCTGTAAGGGCTGGTTCTGGGGAAACCGGTTGAATAACAAAGATGCTAAGTTCCCACTGAACGGTGGGTGATGGCTATTGAAACACCTATTGCTGTGGCCAAAACCAGTGCTTCAGAAAACAGCTTATCTCCCATGCCTAGCATAACATCTGGCACACAGTAGGTGCTCAGACACTGTGTGTTAAATGAATGAATGACACCAGCCAAGGTCTGCAGGTGGGATCAGTAGGAGATGTAGCTTCAGGAGTTAGGGAAAACAAAGGCCAAAAAGAGGTTGCTGCTGATGGCCAATACCTTTTCCTTGACCAGGGCTAGAAGTCAGGATTCTCCCATTCTAGGCTCCAGCCAGATGCCCTGTATATCTGTATGGAAAAGACAATGGGATGCTTTCATCGACCCCTTTACTTTCCCCCTGGACACACAAAAGGCATTCAGGTAAAATCATGTGACTGAATTCTCAATGTGGGTGGAAATGATGTAGAATACTTCCAAGCTTGCCCCTTAAAACACCTTGTAATTTTCCATCCTCCCTCTTTCCATCCTCTACAAGGCTGGAAAAGAAGGCCCCCAAGATACTAGAGCCACACATGGACCGGGCAGAGATCCCTGAGTGGCCACTGGAAGGAGAGCTACCTGAGGAGTCGTAATATCTTCTTTGACTGGAGAAATAAACTTTGTGTTAAGTCACTGAAATTATTTTTGTTGCAGTAATATAACCTAGCCTATTCTGACAATGCACTTTGTTCTCAAGGCCAGAGAGAATGCACTTTACCTGTCTATCTATGTAAGTACTTATTTATTTAGAGATGAGGTCGTACTCTGTTGTCCAGGCTGGAGTGCAGTGGTGTGATCATGGCTCACTGTAATCTCTAATTCCTGGGCTCAAGCAATCTTTCTGCCTCAGCTTCCTAGGTCAGCCTGCACCACCACACCTGACTAGCTTTTAAAGTTTTTGGAGAGATGGGGTCTTACTATGTTTCCTAGGCTGGTCTTGAGCTACTCAAGCAATCCTCCTGCCTTAGTCTCCCAAAGTGCTGGCGTTACAGGTGTGAGACACAATGCCCAACCAAGAATGCACATCTCTTATGAAGCTTTCTTAGTTTGGGTTCCCTAGAAACAGACCCCGAGACAAGGAATCAAGTACAAGTAGTTGTTTGGGAGGTGTAGAAAACACCAGCAGGAGAGACAGAGTGAGATGGAAAAGGAAATGAGCCAGTACAGGGTGTTTATCAGAACAGCTACCACTGTGAATGAAGAGCTTGATCCTGTGAGGAAACTCTGAACTGGTGTAGAAACATGCCTCCAAGTTATCCCATTGAAGGGAGAGGGGGCTGGGGTATGTATACACCACCTTCTGTCAGTCATTGTTTGAGAGCTGTTGGGAGTGAGCGTTTACCTCTCCAGCACTGGAGGCTGATGGTGCCTTGGAGTAAGGCAGCTAGAGAAAGGTGCAGGTCCTGGCAACCGGACGTAGGCTGGTGCATTCTGAAGGGTATTGGGAGGGTGGGGAACTAACAGCATCTGCCACACAGTGGCCTTCATTTATGAACATTTTTTGTTTTGTTTTTGTGTCAAATTTGTGGATCACCTGAAACCACTCAGGCCCCCATAGTTTTGCTTTTACTCATTTGGTCCTCAGCTGCTGATAAGGGAATTAACTCCGAAATAGGAGAGAAACAGCTTGGGTGCAGTCATGGAAATGGCACCATAGAGAAATGATGCATTTTTCTTATGCTCCCACAGTCCTCTGCCATTGGACCTCTCATCCTTTTTGTTTGAACCTCGATTTCACCATCTGTAAAATTCAGATGGCTTGAGTGATGACTGCTAAGTATTCTCCCAACTCTAAAACTGCAGCTCTAAAATGTTCCAACTGTAACATTGTACCTACTGCACCTGTTAGTGAAGGTTCCCTCAGTCGCAGGGCGGGAAGGAAGCACATGATTAGAGAAAAGGGGATGCACACAGGAGAGGCTCTTCTGGGCCTGGAGGGTGGGTGATTATAATCACCTTGACCGGGATCCAGCCAAAGCATTAGCTGAATTTTTTTAGTCCACCAGACTAGGGTTATAAACTTGATGGACTCTCTGAATATGTCATGGACCTCAAGGCATAATATTGATGGCATGCCTAGTTGGTCCCTTGAAGGGAGAACATCTACATGTGGAAGCCATGGCAAAGACATGTACATGTCTTTGAGGGGCAAAGAAAACCAGCTGCAAAGAGCAAATAAGGCAACTGTATAGACAGGGAGCTTGACTACACGGTCCTGTGGAGACTAACGTAGGCCCCATACCACTGTCATTCGTGAGCCTGTCTGGCATTTGCATGCCCTTGAGTTTGGTGAGATAGATCTCCTGTAAACTTCTCATAAGCTGTCATATTTTTCTTAATCTAGACTGAGAGGATTGACCCCCTATGCAGACAAAGAACTATGATTGAGAAAAAGAAATTGGGGGATTAGGTTCTGACTAATGAGGGTTTAAAGAAGATAAGATTAACTGGGGTCCGAGGGACTTCATCTTAAAAAATGACACGCTGGACCTATCCTCAATGGGGGAGAAACATTTTTGTTTTTGTTGGCTGGTTATTTAACTCAGCAGCTGATTGTTGAGTTAATCATACTCATCAGTTTATGATGAGTAAAGATCAAAGTTCCTCTTCTTTTTTCTTTTAGTATTTTCACCTTTTTATTTCCAATTCACATTCCCATACTTTGTCATCCTATCTTCCTCCTAGGCAACCACTGTAATGTGTTTTATACATGACCTGGAATACGCTTTTATCCTTGAAAACACACAGTGTTGTTTTGTTTATGTATGTACTTTTATTTCCACAAATGGCCTTGTGTTAATCTCATTCTGTATGGACTATGTTTCCCTCAACATTATGGTTTTGACATCTGTGCTGCTGTATACACATCCAGGTAATGGCTTCAGTCGAAGTATCTGATTCCATCATACGCGCCTATTGCTTTTTGTTACCTGCTCCCCTTGTGATGGACACTTAGGTTGCCTCTAGCAGCCTGTTAACACAGTGCTGCAAAAAAACATCCTTGCACATCTCTACTTGTGGTCTTTTATGCATGTTTCCAGGGTATATACACAAGAATGGAATTACTGGACCTTAGAGTGTAAATCTACTTAATCCCATTTGGTATTGTCAGATTGTTTGCTAGAGAAATTACATCATTTAACACTTGCCAATGGTACCCATTTAGCCAAAACTTGGTATTACACAGTTTTCTAATTTTTGCAGCCTTAAGGGGTAGAAAGCGGTATCTCATTGTTATTGTATTTTGCATTTATTTAATTGTATTATTACTAATAAGGCTAAGCATCTCTTCATCTCTTCTATTAGCTATTACAGTTTCCCCTTCTATCTAGTGACTACAAGTTCTGGTTTTCTTGGTACAGTCCAGGTTTTTGGCTGTTGCCCTGGTGAAGTTATTCAAAGTGTCTTTTTTCACTGTTAAGGTGTCCCAGTTAAGTTAATAAATGATATGGCCACCCCACCCTTCTATAACATATCTATATTCTTTGTTTTTTATTGCATTTTCTATTTTTTTCTTTATTTCTAAGATTCCTATTATGGTGTAGATATCCATCTGTTTGTTTAAATGATGAAAAATCTTCTTCCAATTTGCCACCTATTTATCAGCTTTGTGGGGTTGTTAGTCAAGCATAATTTCATTGATGTAGTCAGATGGATCAAATTTAAATGTGTTTTACGATTTGGGCATCTTGTTCAAAAAGTCCTTTTCTACTCCAAAGTCACAAAGACGTTATCTACATTCATTTGTATTATTTTAATAATTTTACTTTTCACATTTAGGTCCTTAACATATTTTTATGTATGGTCTGAAGACTATTTTGATATATGGGACTATTTTTAGGTATGGTCTGAAGCAAGGACCTAACTTGATTTTTCTTCATAGAGTCAGTCAGTTTCCTCAACTACATTGAACAAACATCCCATCCTTTTCTCACTGGTTTGTGATCCTTCCCTATTTTATACTATTTTTTTCAGAGCTCTTTATTTTGCTGTATTGATCTCCTTCTCTGCAACTGTGTCACTAGCATCCTTCATAAAAATATATTTTGACTTGTAGTGTATCTTACTATCATATAGAACAGATACCTTCTCTTTGCTCTCAAAATAGATTTTGCTATTTGTGTACCATTATTGTTTCATATAAATTTTAGAGTCAAGTCTTCAAGTCCCTCAGAATATTCTGCTGGAATGTTTATTGGAATTGCGTTGGATTTATGGATTAATTTAGTGAGAAATGACATTTCTACACTAAGTTGCTCCATCTAATAACATGGAATGGCCTTTTACTTTTTTCACATCTTCTTTAATGCCTTTTAATTGTTCAAATGTTTTGAATACATGAAAATTCTATGTATTATATGTGTTCTTTGTGGGATTAGTTTAGAGATATTTATAATTTTGTTGCTATATTGGCTATTGTATGTTCTAGTATATTTTCCAGTTGGCTGTTCCTGGTATAAACTATTTTTTCTGTGCTAGAAGCAGTAAGGCAATCTGTCATACTCTCTCATCCTGCCCTTTTGGTGACCAAAGACATGTGTTTACGACACAAGCAGATGGGGTTCAGGGTATGGTCTGGACAAAACTGAAACAAAACTACCAGCTTATATGGGACCCTCAAATGTAGATATTTAATGAAAATTTCTAACCAATGGAGCTATCTGGCTGTGGATGTCAGGTATAAATCCACCATAAGAATATAGCAGTCCAGAACTGGAGTGGTCTCAAGCCTCATTTAGTTCATCTGCTGGATGCTTTTGTCTTCCATATGGCATATTAGTTTGGTGGCTGGCAGCTGGTGCTTGAACACTTCAGAGACAGGGAATCCACTACTTTGTGAAGCAGCCCAATCCACATCTGTACAGCTCTTAAGGCTGTTTCCCCTTCTGTTTGAGCAATAGCATTCTAGCATGCCTCTGTATTATGCCTTCTATATACTGTGCTTATCATTTTATCATTTTATATCGCAATAATTTGCCCATGTCTCTGTTGCATCTACAGAGCTGTGCATGCCTTTGAGGACGTGGCTGTGACTTAGTGAGATTTATTAATTTATTTTGTAGTCTCATGGTCAGGCAAGTGCCTGGTACCTAGTTGGCACCAAAAGATACTGAACAAAGGAGCCTGTATAGAATGTCTCTGATGTACCTCATCTTATCTGCTTGGCACCCTAATCTCTGCACCCTCAGCTGCTTGTCCATCTCAGCCACCACCATGTCTGCCCTTCTTTGAGAGACCACTCATAGTAGAGGCCACTCTGAGAATGACAGCTACAGACGCTGAGTCAGCGTGAGTCTGTATGGTTTCATTTCCTGGGGCCCACCAGTCACTTGTCCAGAAACCGGCCCCATCTCCTTTTGCTGTTGCTTTGTAGCCTGGCCAACCAGTTATGCATCTGGAGTTTTTGGCTACTCCTACTGCTTCCAGACATAGATGAAATGCTCTACCATAAGGAGTGAGATCTGACATCCCAAATAGCTGCTGAGGGGCCACCTGGGCATGCAGGGGAGTTCATTCCCTGAGTGGTCAAATTTTGACCAATGCAAAGATGATAGGAGGGTAAATATCCTTCTGTTGCTTCGTTTCACAGACTGTTCCAAGGCACACTTTTACCGTTGTCTCTGTTTGAAGAGAATCTGTGTGATGAAGCATGTGGACTGAACAATGATCAGCTGTGTCTCTCCATGGCTCATGATATATGTTAACACATGACATTAATCACACAGTATATTAACATGTCACGCAGCAATCACTTCCTCTTTCCCCCTCTCTCATTGCCTTGGGATTGCACCTCTCAAATAGAATCTCAACCCTTAAACCTTACCTCAGGCTCTCTGTTTCCTAGGAAACTTGAGTTAAGACAAGGGCCTATAGAAAACAAAACAAATTGAAACAAAAACAAATAAACCTGACCCTTCAGGTTCACAGTGGTCCTTTCAAAAACTGACCTTAGCTATCATCGTACCTCTAGTTGCAAAATAGTCTTCATTTTTCCTGTTTTTTCTTTGCCCTTTCAAATCACCCACCTATGCCATCTTGAACCCTCTCCTCTAAATTGGCTCTCTGTCAATATCCCTCTCATATGTGGTGGTGTTGGGAATGGAAAGCCATATAAAATATAAACTTCTCTTTTTGAAAGAAGCATAACCTGAAATCATATTTTTTCTTGCTTTAGAAAGAACAAGAAATATTAGTACTTTGAAGTCAGACTAGATTGGATTCGACTTGTTGAGAAGACCTCTTTGATGACGATCGTTATGATTGAGATTTAAGGGGTAAGGAATTAGGATATAAGGAAAGGTAGTAGGCTTCCTGGAAAACTTTTATAATGTGCCTGTGCATAGTACTATTTACAAAACATTTATATCACTTTATCTTATTTGACCCCAACAGCCACTGTGTAGTGCAAATTATCATTATCCCCATTTTACACATACAAAAAGCTAGTTCAATAATATTAAGTGACTTCGGTAACTTATTGCTAGTAAGTGGCCTGGTAAGGATTAGAACCCATCTCCAAACCTTCTTTAAATTGATCCCAACCCATTTAGAACGGTGTAAAATCAGTTATAGGGTATGGACCTATTAATTTTAGGTCTCTTCCCCATCACCAAACTAAAGAGTAGTTAATAAATTAAACACTGGGGCTCAGAAACACCAAGACAGCCTGATGAACACGGTGTTCCCAGAGAGCATAGGAGCAGCCTATTGCTGTTTCTCCAAGATGTCCTGGCTGCTGAATCTAATTCCTAACAGGTGCTCCATAGGTGGGAGAAATTAGTAAATAACACTCGACCTTATGATACAGGCCAGGTAACTGGAAAAAAAGATGATAATCAAGGCAAGAAATCTTTGTTGTACTTACTCTGTGTGTCTAACAAGAGAAGCAGGCATCTGTGTAACTGAGGAAGCTAAGTTACTTGATGAGACCAGGTTTGCCCACAGACAATGAGAAAATAAGGAAAAAAATAATCAATGTCAAGAGTATGGCTGAGATGGACACCTGTCAGTGAAAGCGATCAAGGAAGAATCAAAGGAATTGAGGTATGCCCTCTGACCTCAGCGGCAGCTCTGGCATGATACTTGCTGCATGGCCACCTGCAGGTCCCCACTTTTCTCTTAAGCTTTTCTTTTCTAGCAAAGAATCATCCTGCCGGCTGGGTGAGGTGGCTCACTCCTGTAATCCCAGCACTTTGGGAGGCCAAGGCAGGCAGATCACGAGGTCAAGAGATTGAGACCATCCTGGCTAATACGGCGAAACCCTGCCTCTACTAAAAATACAAAAACTTAGCGGAGCGTGGTGACGGGTGCCTGTAGTCCCAGCTACTCGGGAGGCTGAGGCAGGAGAATTGCTTGAACCCGGGAGGCGGAGGTTGCAGTGAGCCAAGATCGTGCCACTGCACTCTAGACTGGGTGACAGAGCAAGACTTTGTCTAAAAAAAAAAAAAAAAAAAAAAAAAAAGGGATCCTCCTCCCTAGGATCAAAGATAGAAGATAAATAGCCATGTCTTGTAAACGAGAAAGAAATGTTAGGAGTAGCCTTAAGCTACTGAGATTTTGGAGTAATTTGTTAGACAGCAATAGCTAACTGATATATTTACTGTCTCTTTAGTTTACTTTGCCCATGTCCTGCCTGAAATACCATGATTGTTTATGGAAAGTATCTTTAATAAAGCTGGATACAGTTTGGCTTGGAAAAAAAAAAATCTTCTACGACTCCCTTTTGTATGCAGGATAAAGTTAAAACTCCTCAGCATGGTATTGCATACCCTTCAAATTCCTCTCTACCCTCATGTGCCACAACCTCCAATACCTCTTCTCTTCCCGTATTTGCCATTCACCAAATCTGTCAAGCACTTCCCCACCTCAGTGCTCTTAGTTCCAAATTCATGGGGCATCCTATTCTCTAACCTGGTGAAAGTTTGATAATTCTTCAAATCTAGCTCAAGTCTAAATTCCGTGGTGAAAAAATGTCTCTGTCAACCATAATAGGTGCCCCCTATCCACCCCAGTACGAGAATTAATCTCTCCTTTCCTTATGCTTCCATATCACTTGATTCCTATTTTGGGTACAGCCCCCTTAAACTGTATTAGAGTTGGTTGCTCTGGAAGACCAGTTAGTGCCTTCTAAATCTGTGTTCTTCCTGTCTTTTTTTTTTTTTTTAGACAGAGTTTTGCTCTTATCGCCCAGGCTGGAGTGCAATGGCGCGATCTCAGCTTGTTGTAACCTCCACCTCCCGTGTTCAAGTCATTCTCTTGCCTTAGTCTCCTGAGTAGCTGGGATTACAGGCGCCACCACCACACCCAGCTAATTTTGTATTTTTTAGTAGAGACAGGGTTTCTCCATGTTTGTCAGGCTGCTCTTGAACTCCCGACCTCAGGTGATCTGGCCACCTTGGCCTCCCAAAGTGCTGAGATTACAGGCATGAGCCACCATGCCCGGCCCTTCCTGTCTTTCTTCATGCCACAAATCCTGATTTTGTTCAGAATGACAATGTTCCCAACTAGCCCCGAATACCTTTCCCTATTTTTCAGGATTGTGTTGCATACAGAAGAATGAAATTTTGATGGATGTAATTGTTTTCATTCTACCTCCCACAAAAGGCATGACCTCCATAAGGGCCAGGAAATAAATCGTAACCATGTTGTGTCAACATCCAGCAGGGTGGCGGGCACACAGCAGGTCCCGATAAATCCTTGTTTAATTGAGTTGAAATATTCTCATGACCTGAGAGCCAAAGGTTTAGGGGTTCTATGTTTAAGTTTCATCCTTTCAGCAGAGATCATAGAACACCTACCTACCTGTCTGCCCTCCAGCTCACCTCCCTTTTTCTCTGCCTCTGATGCCATGCCTTCTTGTTGCCTAGAGAGAATTGAAAAAGGTGGACATTGCTAACAAATGAGACAGAAGGCTTAAGGACAGTATTTCACTATCAACAAAAACGCGAAGCAAAGGCTAACAAGCTTCTCCACCTATTAATGATTTGATACCTCATTAGTACTGGAATGGGGCCCGAAATAGTTAGAGGGATAATTCTTACCTCCCTTACCTCTATTGCCAGCTAAAATGTGTTTCTAAATAAATCCTGCAAACTTTAGGGAAATGTCAAAGTGACCCAGCAGGATGCAGCCCCCTACCCTCACCAATGGACCAATGAAGAGGGGAGAGGTGGCCTCAGGGTTAACCCTGGAGCTGTGTTCTCAGCCACCTTCCTCATCCTGAGAACAGTGTGCCAGACCAAAGATGTTTTTACAAGTTGCAGTTCACGAATATCACCTCATTCTCCAGGATTTCTGATTTTACCCTTTCCTCCTCTTTTTCTCTTTCAAGTATGATCAGATTTCTCTTCTCTTGAACAAAACAAAACTCCACTCCCTGATTTTTCTGACTGGTCACTCTTTTTAGAAAGAGTGCCCATTTCTTCTTATTTTTCTCCCCTTCTTTCTTGCTGTGCCTCTAATTCTTACCCATCCATTTTCTCCTGATTTGCTGGAGCCTGGCTTCAGTCCCACTGTTCTACTGTAACTGTGCTGGATAAGGTTTCCGGTGAGCTGCCTCTTGCCAAGCTTCCTGCCCCCTCTTAGCCTTCATCCTCCTCAGCCCATCCCCACCCCTACTGGCTGTTTGAAAGAGTGGGTGACCCATGTAAGGCCCCCTTCTCCTAGTGAGGCTGTGCTGACCACAGCTTACACTGAACTCCTTTTCCCAGTGGAAAGCACTGAGTGGTATATTCACTGCTTTATGCACATATATGTTTCATTTTCTAATACATTAAAGGCTTCTTGAGACAGAGACCAAGTGTTCGGGAATTTGATCTCCCTACAGATTGAAGGACTTAGCACAAATATGAGCTCATAAATGATGCTTAATACCAGCCTAATTGATTATTTTCATTATTTTTATTGATCAATGTAGTGCTCTTCTTTCTCTCTTCCTGATCAAATTCTGTCCATGTTTAAGTTGATCCTAACTCCGTTATCCTCAAACCATCTTTCCTGGTCAAAATTGATTTATCCCCACTGCTCCCTGCACCCAACCAACCATTGGTGCTATTGAGGACTGTGATAAGCTGAATTGTGGCATCCAAAAATATTTAGGTCCTAATCTCCCAAACCTGCAAATGTTGCCTTATATAGCAAAAAGGACATTGCAAATGTGATTAAATTAAGAATCTTGAGATGGTGAGATTATGTTGGATTATCTGAGTGGTGCTATATGTAATCACAAATGTCCTTAGAAGAGGTAGGCGGAGAGAGCTGTGACTGCAGAAGAGGAGAAGGCAGTGTGACTAGGGAAGCAGAGATTGGAATGGTGCCTCCATACACCAAGGAAGGCTGGCAGCCACGAGAAGCTGGAAGAGGCACGGAACAGATTCTCTCCCCAAAGCGTATAGAAAGAACCGGCCCTGCCAATTCCTTGACTTTAGCCTTATAAAACATAGTTTATATTTCTAGCCTCCAGAACTGTAAGAGAATACATTTGTGTTGTTTTAAGCCACCAAGTTTGTGGTAATTTGTTACAACAGCCATAGGAAACTAATACAGGGACTCTACATGCCGTCTGGTGTTTGGCTTAAACACTGCCTCGAATTGTCTTCTGATTGACTCAAATACGTAAGTTTATTTCTCCAACCAGATCAGAAGCTCCAACACAGCAGGCATCCACCTCCAATTTCTAGCCCAAGTCTGGGCACAAATGATTTGTTGGATTTAATTTAGTTGAGTCTTTCAGGTGGGTCTGCTGGGATCTGCCTCCTAAGTAGAAAAAACGGTGCTTAAGTTGATCAGAACACAAAGTCCGTGGATTTGACTCTGAATTATTTGTCAACATAGTTAGGGAGAAGATTTAAGTACCAGTAAGGACTACTAGATCAGCAGTTCTCAACATTTTTGGCACCAGGGACTGGTTTCATGGAAGACAATTTTTTCCACAGATGGCATGGGGGTGGGGGATGGTTTAGGGATGATTCAAGGGCATTACATTTATTGAGAACTTTATTTCTATTACTATTACATACTCAGCATAATGTAGAATCAGTGGGAGCCTAAGCTTGTTTTCCTGCAACTAGATGCTCCTACCTGGGGGTGATGGGAGACAGTGACAGATCATCAGGCATTAGATTCTCAAAAGGAGAGCACAACCTAGATCCCTCACGTGCACAGTTCACGATAGGGTTTGTGCTCCTATGAGAACCTAATGCAACTGCTCATCTGACTGGAGGTGGACCCCACTTCGCTTGCTCCCCTGCTGCTCACCCCCTGCTATGCGGCCTATTTCCTAACAGGCCACAAACCAGTACCAGTCCATGGCCCAGGGTTTGGGGACCCTTGATTCAGGTACTTTCTAAGTTCCTCTTGATTTCAATATTCTTTGATTCTCAGAGGCTCTGCGTTTCTGAATATTGATGGGTCTTCCCACATTGCAGTGGCATGGTCTGCATGTGACCACAGATACCCTCACATCTGAGAGTTAATGCCCTATGGCTAAAACTCACGTTGTTTCAAGATGCAGATTAGTTAGAACAAACCTTTACATGTGAAAAGTATTTTATAGTCTTCAAAGCATTTCCCATCATGATTTCTCTTAATTTCCTTTCCTTTTTTTTTTTTTTTTGAGAAAGAGTTTCCCTCTTGTTGCCCAGGCTGGAATGCAATGGTGCGATCTCGGCTCACTGCAGCCTCTGCCTCCCAGGTTCAAGCAATTCTCCTGCCTCAGCCTCCCAAGTAGCTGGGATTACAGGCGCGTGCCACCACACCCAGCTAATTTTTTATTTTTAGTGAAGATGGGGTTTAAGCATGTTGGTCAGGCTGGTCTTGAACTCCTGACCTCAGGTGATCCATCCACCTTGGCCTCCCAAAGTGCTGGGATTACAGGTGTGACCCACCATGCCCAGCCTCACTTAACTTTCAGAACAAGCCTCAGAGGTGGCACGGCAGGAACTAATTTCCTGCTAAGAAGTTGAGCACTGCCAAAGTCAAGCAACCTTCCCAGGGTCATACAGCCAAGGCTCTATAGCACCAATGGCACCAAATAGCCAATGCAATCTGAAAGAGATCCTGCCAGGGAATATGAGGGTCACAACGAAGACAGAACCCGAGGGTTTTCTAGGTCCCCGGCATTGTCCATCTCAGTAGCTCTGGGAGGCAAGCTGAACGCTTTGTCCCTGCCTCAGAGAAGTGTGACTAGAAGAGAAGAATCTTGAAGTCTTAGGACACTTCTTCTGCCTCTTGCAGGCAAATATCTAACAATACAGGACCAAAGATTGTCTCCTGTTTTCTATTGTTCATTAGAGTGAGACTTCTGTACCTGATTATATTTCTATTTTATCATATCATGTCAAAAAAAACCTCTTCGGTGTATCCAGTTTCCATCATTCTTTTTGGCTAAACTGTTATCATTTACTTGGACCTCTGCAGCTATAAAAACACTTGATTTTCATCTGCTTGAGATTGAAATGTGAGGTGAAATGTATTAGGCAATTATTTCCCACTTTTGTGAGAACAGAACATCTCTCTGCAGTAAGAAAAGGAGGAAGGAGATAATCAGAACTTTCACTTCTGCTTTCTCTAGGGCTGTGTAAGAATGTAGTTCAGTTAAATACCTTGTGAGCTTTATGATATTGCATTATAAAGCATATTTAAGGAATATATTCATTTTAAAACAGCTTTATTGGGATATGATTCATGCACCATACAATTCACCCATTTAAAGTATATGATTTAATGTTTTTTAGTATATTCACAGGGTGCTGCAACCACTATCACAATCTAATTTTAGAACATCTTTCTCTCATTTAAAAGAAACCTCATATGCATTAGCAGTTAGTCACTCCCCCATACCGTCACCCCAACCCTAAGCAACCATGAATCTACTTTCTGTCTCTATAGATTTGCCTATTCTAGGCATTTCATGCAAACGGAATCATACAATATATGGTCTTTTGGAACTGGCTTTTTTCACTTGGCATAATGTTTTCAAGGTTCATCCATGTTGTAGCGTATATCAGTAATTCATTTTTTTAATGGCTGAATAATATTCCATTGTATGGAATTACCACATTTTGTTATTCCTTCATCCATCAGTGGACTTTTGGGTTTTTCCACTCTTGAGCTCTTTTAATAGATGAATGCTGCTATGAACCCTTGTGCACAAGTTTTTGTACGGGCGTGTGTTTTCAATTTTGGGGGGTATATATACCTGGGAGTGGAATTGCTGGGCCATATAGTACCATGCTTACCTATTAGAACATAGCATTTTAAAAACATTCATTTTAAAGAAATTCATGGTAGCTTTATTAGAGAGAGAGGAAACAAAATAAAGAGAGTCAGAGAGGGGAAGAGAGGGAGGTTCATGGTGTTGGTGCTACCAGGAGCTGTAAAGTATGCTCAGCCAAAAGCATCAGGTCTCAGGCTGATTGCTGTCACGGGAACAGATCCAAATTAATCTGCAAAAGTGCAGCACATCATGAAGGGTGTTGGTTGTGCTTTGCCAAGCTCAAAGAGTGGCCTAGAATCAGATTGTTTGATTGGGATAAAGATGGAACAGAGGGTTCATTTTTGACCTTGGAGCAAGATGGAGCGACCAACACATTTTGTTTGTTAGCCAAGGCCATTGCTGTAAACCGGGGGCTCATTGCCAAGTCTCTTCTCGTACCAGCCCGCCCCACTCAATGGCAGGGCTGGCTACCTTTGTCCTTTCATCTGCTTAAGCTAGTTACGCTGTCACTTTGAGCTCTGACTCTGCTCTCTCTGGCTCTGATTCCTCTGGAAAGGCTGCTGTCCAGATGTTTAGGTATTTAGCAAATGCACTTTTCTGATGCCTTGGCAGGGTTGCTTTCAGATGGGGATGAATATTTGATGCTGTTGGTTGTTGGGAACATGTACACTGAAATGACCAGCAAAGTTCCTGTCTCAAACTCCCTGTGTCTCTAATTCCCTTTATAGTGACAGCTGATACATCATTTAAAGGAAAACTCACCAGGGAGCAGAGGAAAAGCTATTCTTGTTTTTTTTTTTTTGTTTTTTTTTTTTTTTTGCTTTGCCCTCTCTCATCAGTTGTGCACAAGCTTCCCAGATTATAGAGAAGGAGGCTTTGGGTGGTTCCTTTTCTGCCTCCCCTGCCCCCGTCCCCCAGATTATAGAGCAGGACAGAGTGGATCTTTCCATCTTTCTTCAGGGGCTTGCTTTCCCTCTTTAAACCACTCCTTCTCTACACATACAGAAACTCCTGTCCACTGTGTTCCACAGCCTAGTCCACTACTTTATGTTTCTGATCCCTTTTGATCTAAGGATGTCTTAGAGAATATTTAGGTCACCCTCACATTTTATAGACAGAGGAACAGGCTACAGAGGGGAAAAGCCACTGGTGGATCAGTGGGAGATCTACCTCCCACAACCCTCCTACTGCCTTCCTGGCCTCGAACTTAACCTTTCACCATCCTGGCACTCTGCACAGCCGCCCACCGTTGTATCCCCAGATGTCTGGCTCAGTGCCTGGTACATGTTCCTGGAGCCAGGCTGTCTAGGTTTGGGCCCTGACTCCTACAGGTGCTTCTTGTGTGTTCCTGTAGAAGTGACTTAGCCATCTGTGTCTCAGTTTCTTTACCTACAAAATGTAGCTAATCAGGGTACCCATCTTAAAGAATCTTTGTGAATTGCAAATGCATTATTACATTTAAAGTGATTAGAGTAGTGTTGATTGGGTGAAGTGGCTCATACCTGTAATCCCAGCACTTTGGAAAGTCAAGGTGGGAGGATCACTTGAGCCCAGGAGTTTGAGACCAGCTTCAGCACTAAAGTGAGACCCCATCTCTACAAATATAATTTTTTAAAAAAATTATCCAGGCATAGTTGTGCACACCTGTAGTCCCAGCCACTCAGAAGGCTGAGGTGGGAGGATCCTTTGAGCCCAGGAGTTCAAGGCTGCAGTGAGCTAGGATCATGCCACTGCACTCCAGCCCTGGTGACAGATAGAGAACCTGTCTTTATTTTATTAAGTTTTATTTAATAAATTTATTAAACTTTATTTTATTAAAAATACATAAAAATAAAAGTAAAAAGTGATTAGTGTCTTTTACACAATAAGGGCTCAACTCAATAAATATTGACTATTACCATTACTATGGAATGAATGAATGAATGAATGCATGTGTTCAATGCTTATCCTCTCAGGAGCCAGCTCAGTGTCTGTTACTCCCTTTTAAAAACAATCATATCTTAAATCTGGGCTGGGAGGCTGGGCTAAGGAAGGGCAGACATGCAGGGCTGATGCTTTAGATTGGAGGCCTTTTAGATGCAGCATTTCCTCCTGGATTCCAACCCTTGCTATTCTCATGAGCATTTCATGGAGATTTGGAGGCATAAGCACAGTCTTTGTGCTCTGGATGCATTTCTTTGCTGTCATTTATCACTAGTCTATTTTATAGTAGATCTTGCCTCAACCATTTCTTTCATGCAAAAGCCTTTGGATGCTTAATATTATTTTGTGAAGGTTTCCAACTCCTTTGGGCTTTGCTTAGGAACATAGCAAACAAAGCTCAGCATCTCAAAGGGAAGCTTAAGCTGATAAAAATGTGAATGTAGACAGCTGGAGCTTTGCTGAACATTTCACTTCTGGATATGCTGAGCAATTATCTAACATGAATGCTCTCATGGGGAGTTTACCTCTACCCTTGATGGCCAGTGGCCTAGCTGTATTGTGCTAGGGGACCTGCGGATCTGTGCAAGAGGGTTTGTGGATGGTCTAATGTCATGGCCACCGTTCCTGAAAAGCAGCTCAAGTATGTGGCATATCTAGAGCCAGGCAGGGCAAGAGAGTGGCAGAGAAACCCGCATTTCTGGCACTTTTCTACCTCTTTCTGTATTACCTACTCATCCTTCTTTCAATTCAAATTCATTCAGATGAAATGGGCTAGTTGAAGTTATTGGACTCCTAGACAGAGACATTCCAATGGAGGATGCTGTGGGGAAATGAAAAACTCCTAGATGTTGTCAGAAAAACAGCATAGAGGAGCAGTGAACCTTCCTGAGACCCCCCAACTTAACATGTAATAGCTACCTGTGATTTGTAAATATCAGGCTAAGGCCTGACTGCAATAAACTTATTTGGGAAGTTTACAAACATGGAGATGCCTTGGCCCTAGAGATTCTGAGTTTCTGAGTTTCTGACTTAGTAAGTCTGGAGTACAGCCTAGAAATCTGAATTTTTATCAAATTCCCCCAAATTATTCTGTTACACATTCAGGCCTGTGAACATCTCAGTCAGTGGGTTTTTTTCACCCAGGCTGGAATACAGTGACGATTTCAGTTCACTGCAACCTCCGCCTCCCAGGTTCAAGTGATTCTCCTGCCTCAGCCTCCTGAGTAGCTGAGACTACAGGCACACACCACCACGCCTGGCTAATTTTTATATTTTTAGTACAGACGAGGTTTCATCATGTTGGCCAGGCTGGTCTTGAACTCCTGACCTCAGGTTACCCACCCACCTCGGCCTCCGAAAGTGCTGGGATTACAGTTGTGAGCCACAGCGCCTGGTCCTCAGTTAGTGGTTCTTATTCCTAGCTTATTCCTAGTCACACATTTGTGTGACTACCTGGAGAGATTTTAACCAAGTGCCCATTCCTGGGCTGCGTTCTTAGGGACTCCAATTCCATTTATTTGGGTGAGGGACACTGGGGATTCAATATTCTTTTTAAGGCTGCTATGTGAACCTAGGTGTAGCCATAGTTGAGAACCACTAAAACACTGAAAAATGGACAACTACTTTTCTTAGTAAGGGCCGTGATGGACTTTCCATCAACAGGTGTGGCAGACACAGTGAGAATCCCAGCCAGAAGGGAGCTTAGAGACCATCCAACCCAGTGGTTCCTAGTTCTTTCAATTTCATAGACCTGTATAATTCTAAAGATATTTTGAGGACTGACAAGGAATTGCTGATTTTTGTTTTGGTTTTTGGTTTTTTTGGGCCAACTTTTAATTTTGCCAAGTTAAGACATTAAAAACAAAACAAAATTCAATTATCATTTATTTGCACGATTGTTTAATTTTTTAAAGTGAAATTTTAACATTATCTGTAATCAAGACCTGTGGTCAAGATAAAGGACAGTTTTTAAAACTGAATACGTATGGCTTTAAAAGGAACTCACTAGGCAGGCCTCATTTTTCCTCATTTCAGGGAAAACTTTATTATGGTTCAGAATTGGTTCAACAGCAGCCTGCTTCCAAGCCAAAGTCATAGTTTTACAGATGAGGAAATTGAGACCTGGAGCGGGAGGTGCTTGGCTCTGCTCCCAGAGCTCCACTGGCAGAAAGCTTGTTAGGAGTAGAACCTGCTCTCCTGATGTCTGGTCATGTCCTCTGTAGGGGGCTCAGATGAACAGCGTGACACCCCAGGCTCTTCCCATTTAACATGCATGGGACAGAGTCACTGGGTGTGACTGCCCAGTCCTCCCAGACACACTCAGACATATTAAAACAGTCACCATGGTAATGATCAAGGACAGGCACCCTGTTAGATAGGCACCATTCTCAAACCTTCAGCAATGATGGAATATGCCTATGTGGGTCTTTTGGGTGACACGGGGAACTCTAGTTGTCCCAGTTGCAAAACAGAGGAGCATATGATTACTCCGTCACACTGGACTACTGTGTGCTTCGAAAGTTAAGAATCTGTGAAGAATTAATTTTCTGATTTTCTCCTGCAGAGTCCAAGCCATCTCTTCCCTTATAATGCTGTTATTTTTAATAAGTCCACAAATTGGCTAATTCTCTTGGAAATGTTTTGATTTGAGGAAATGGACATTTTACACAATTCCCTTAGAGAAGAAAGAAAACAGATTTCCAAGTGCATTATCAATAAGCTGGGCATTTGAACTCTGTGATCGGAAATGGAGAAGACATGGTGAGCTCTTGGGTTCAGATGTTCAATATTTGAAGGAGATGGTGGAGAATGAGCATTGCCAGGACACATGCTTCTTCTGGATGACTGAGGATGGTTGAAGGACAGGCCTCAAGCCAACTGGGATCTCAAGTCCACCTAAAAGAATCATGTTCACAGCCTTGAACTGTCAGGGAACGGAGGCAGGGAGGAACATAGTTGAATGTCACTCATGGAGTCCCTTGAGGGCAGGATCTTGCCCTACTTGTCTCCTAGCATAGGTCTGGCCCCTCATAGATAGCATTACCTATTTTGTTGAAGTGAAGTGGTTTTTCGGGACACAAATCCACTTTCCTACATTGAAATCAGGTGACATCTAGAGATCTAGACTTAACCAGGGCAGTTTTCCGGGGGTGGGAAGAAAGCCTGGGAGTGGTCAGGAGGGAGTTGTGTCTGCCACAAAGCCATTGGATGGCTGTCTCGAAAATGGGACACGAAGGTGCCCTCAATGGGAGGAAGGAACACAGAACAGAAATGTCACTGACCTCATAATTTTGCTGAAATTTGGTGCTGGTTCTCTAGCCCATCCCTCTAAAACCTATTTCTTAGAATAAAAAAACTACAGGCTTAATACCCCAGCTCCAAATCTCCCCAGAAGCTCAGGTTCCTATGGGATCCCACCTACCCGAGGCAAAAGACAGAATGAACTCAGTTCCCTTTAAAATCATCATCTGACTTCATTTTTGACCTCTTTCTTGATTTCTAATTTAGTCAAATAAACCCATACACCTTAAAATGATGCCCTATACGCCATCGGTGCCTAAAGTCATTTTAAGTACCATTGGAAGGGAGGAAGGGAGCTCCTCTAGCTCAGTTGGCTTTGTGCTGTCTGTTTCTCAGGGATTGGGCAATACAGCGGAGACAGGACACCTGCCCTGTCTGTGATTCGGAAGATGAAGGAAGCAGGGGAGAACAGAGCCACGGAGATTAAAGTGTGCATGGAATGTTGAGACCAATGTCCTTATTTCATGTTAGAGACAACTGGAGCACAGGAAGGTAGTACCTGAACTCAGGTCACATCAGACTGTGGTACAGTTGGTTAGGGCTAGAAAAGGTTCTTTGATCTCTAGACTGCAGCCCCCTGGTCACTTGATTGCACCAACTCTTGGTTGTCTGGTGGAATGGACTCATCTCTTTGCTTAATTAAAGAGAAATTTCAAACTTTCCAACCCGAGGCAGTTGTCTTGTTGTTGTTGTTGTTCAATATAGATGTTAAATGGCTTAAGCTATAGTAGTTTGTAGGGATTCACTTGAAAACTCCCTACTGTGTCTATCCACATGTGTGTTTGTGTGTATATGTGTGTATGCATGTGATTGTGCCTATATGCATATGTGTATGCCTGCATGTCTCTATGCCTACATGTGAGTATGTATTTTGGCTGCAGCGGGGTTGGGGGTGGTCACTGGGGTGGAGGAGGAGGATGGGAGTGCTTATCCCAGGTATCAGAGGGCCTGGCGTATGCTCCTGACCTGCACACATGCACAGCAGGACTCGCCCCTCCAGAATGGGCCTGGGTGTGGACTGAGATGAAGGCACCAGTGCCCTCTGCTGTACTGAAAGGTGAATGCTGCTGACATGCCAGCCTCACCTTGTCCCAGGTCGGGGCAGGGATGCTGGGATGAAAGAAAAGGCTTTGCCCAATTGTGGGGCTCAGTTGGTCCACCCCTCTTGGGATCATTCTGCTCTACCTTTGAAGTTCTTAGCTGCAGGTAGTGAAGGAAAAGCACCAGGTACCTGACTATGAATCAGGTCAGTCACTGCCCCAAGGCCTCCCCAGGCAGGGTCTGCAGGTGTTGGAATAGAGCTAGCAAAGATTGCAATGCATTTCTTATCTTTCTGGCTTTGTTGGGGGTCAACACTCAGAATTCTTTCTGTGTCACTCAGATTGAATACTCTTTAATGGTAAAACCCTTGTTGGCCTTGGGCCAATCCTCCTGTAAACACAGCACTGTAGGGCAAGAAGCCCAAACACTACTTCCAAATAAGAACACCCTACATTTGCACAGTGCATTATAATTTGTCAACTGTGTTCCCATTAGTTGTCTCACATGATCTTTACAAACATATGAGTTAAACAGAACAGCAATTATTATTCTCATTTAACAAATGGGGAAACTGAGGCCCAGAAGGTTTGGTGCTCTTTGATTGACTTGGAAGTAATTAGCTAAGACCTAAAATGTACCTCCTTCTGGAATGAAATCCATCAGGCTTTAGATTAAAATAAAAGCTAGTAGATCTAGTGCCAAACAAAACATCCAGTAATCAACTGGGTACTATGAGGGCAAATTTCATAGCAGTGCTGTCCAGCCACTTTCTAACAACTCTGGGACCTCAGCTTACAACTAAGCTCCTGAGTTCTATACTGTGTCCATCTAACAGGGCCACCAGAGAGTCTCATAGTTGGCTACTATTTAACTAACAACGTTCCTTTCGATAATAAAAATGTTTATAGCTTTCTGGTCTTAAATGTAAAAATCATCTATCTTGTTTTATACTCCTAATATGTTTGTAATGCAAGGGCAGTTATTACTATTGCCCCCATTTTGCTGATGCAGTAACTAAGGTCTGAAGAACCTTCATACCTTTAGCAATCAATGTTTGCTCTGGTGTTTACTCTGTGCTAGGCACTCTGCTTATTCAGAAAATACAGCAGTGGACAAAGATGATCATGGTCCTGGCTCTCATGAAACTCACAGCTAAATGCAGGGGAGAGAGAAACAGATAAGTACATACTCCAGTTGATGATAAATACACATTGTGATGAGTGCCATGGACTTGAATGTGGGGCTATGAGTACAAATGGCCAGGGGAGTTTGCTGGTTAAATGGAGTTGGCCCAGCATGTAGGGTTGAAACTTGGGGTGCAGAGTGGTCCAGGCAGAGGCTTAGGCAATGTGAAGATCCTAAAGAAGGAAGTTACTTGGGACATCCAATGAGCTGAGAGAGAGCCAGTGTAAGCTGGGGCTCAGAGAACAAAAGGGCAAGTGATCCAAGGTGAGATTGACAAGGTCTCCTCTTAGCCCAGCCACACAACTAGTTGGAGGCAAAATGGGGACTATTATTATATCCTCTCTGTGAGTCTTTGATATCTACATTGCTTTTCTTTCCCTATTCCTCTCTTAATCTCTGTCCAAAGCTAACTGCCTTGATTTTCTAGGGCCACAGGTCCCACCTGCCTTATTGTTCCCGCTGGGCTTTCCATCTGGAACGCTTACCTCTGCATCTCCATAAGTCAAAAATCCTACTTACCCTGTAGATTAGGGATTATAAATACAAATTTTCCAGCAGGTGAGGTAAATGAATGATATGACCTAATATATTATCACATGGTAAGGATGTGGCATACTAGGACATGCATGTTCCCATTACACTCAAATCCAGTGCTGTGCGAAGAACTTCCTGTTTTTCATGGTGGAAATGTGAAGTGTTCTGTAGCAGAACTATCTAATACAGTAGTCACTAGTCATATGTGGCCAGTATGACTGAGGAATTAAAATTTTTGTTTACTTAATTTTTGTTAATTTTAAACTTTTACAGCCCATATACGGCTAGTGGGCTACCATATTGGACAATGCAACTCTAGCTATTTACTTCCATTCTGGAATGTGGGTCCAATATTGCCAGATATTCCAGTTTTTCAAGAGAAACCATATATCTGAATTCTCACATTTGAAAACTTATGTTGGCAACACATTCAAATTTTAAAGATAGGCTGTGAGTGACTTTTGCTTCTGGACAAATGGAGTAGTTACACATTCCCCTTTTCCTCCTAAGTACAACTAAAATCCTGGACAGTATATATAACACAAGCATAAGAAGACTTTGAAAAGTGGAGAGAAGACAGACTTAGGATCTCAGGAATCAAGATTTAACATACTGGTGAGTTCCCTGGGCTTTCTTTTTATGTCATATATCCCAGACTTGGAATTGAAGAAGTCAACAAGCCAGAAACACCAATGGGCACAGAAAAGCTAAGCCCCCAAAAAAGCATACTATCTCTGGCTGAAGTACCAGGAAAGGGACAGCCTAGCAACACAGAAAACTTTTAGACAGTAGCTATTATACGCCAACCAAATATTATTGGAAAAACTGTGGTCCCATCCCCAGCCATGTCAACAAAGGTCAAGTGGGGGGCTTTGAGTTCTACCCTCCATGAGGGTGTAATAAGGCATCCAACATCCTTATCAGGGTAGTGTCAGATCGAGCCAAGTTAAGAACTTGCATGACCAGCTCTTCCTCTTCCTCTTCCATTCAACCTTGTGTTGGTGAAGATCACTTGTGGAACTTTGTAGCATGGACTTTCATCTCCATCTGGCAGTAATGAGGTTCTCTTTCCCTCCCTGCTGGGGTGGTGTAGGAGGAGGTCTGGTGAAGAGTCAGGACTTTCACTATCAGCCAGCAGTAATAAAACCATGCCACCCAAGTGTTAACGGAGACCACCTGGGGAGCCAGAGCTACTGCCACTGCCCGGAAGAAACAAGGAACTCTCCCCACATCCTGCATCATCACTTTGGGTATCAAGAAAGGTTCAGTGAGAAATCTGGCCTTTTACCTCCATTTGCCAGTAACAAGCAAGTGCTATTCCTCCCCCTGCTGACATGGCATTAAAGAAATGAAGTTAAAACAAAAGGTTTAAATGAGATATGAAGTCTTATCACTTAATAAAAAATGTTCAAGATTCAATAAAAAAAATCATTTTTCTTACCAAGAGCCAGAAAGATCTCAGACTGAATGAAAAACAATAAATAGAGGCCAATGCTAAAATGACAGAGATATTAGAAACATCTGACAAAGATTTTTAAAGTGACCATGATAAAAATGCTTCAATATGCAGTATAAACATGCTTGAAACAAATAAAAAAATAGACAATCTCAGCAACGAAATAGAAGATATAAAGAACTATTTGAAAAATGAAAAGTAAAATAACTGAAGTAATAAACTCAGTGGCTAGGTTTAACAGAATAGAAGTGACAAAGGAAGGATCAGTGAACTGGAAGATGGAACAATAAAACAACTCATGTAAACAATACAGAGAAAATAGACTTAAAAAAAAAATCTCAGTGACCTGTGGGACTACAATAAAACATCCAGCATTTATGTTCTCAGAATCCCAAAAGAACAGGAGAGACTGAAGATGACAAAGCACTGAAAGAAATAATGGCTGAAAACTTGCCAAATTTGGCAAGAGATATAAATCTACTGAGCCACAAACAGGATAAATCCAAAGAAATTCAGGTCAAGATTCATAATAATTGAACTTCTGAGAATTGAAGACAAAGTCCTGAAAGCAGCTAGAGAAGGACATCTTACCTGAAGGGGAAAAACAAGCAAGCAAACAAGCAAACAACATAACAGCAGATTTTTTTATCTTAAATCATGGGGGCCAGAAGAAAGCAGTACAGTTTTGTTTGTTTGTTTGTTTTCAAATGCTGAAAGAAAAAACTGTCAACCCAGAATTCTATATCCAGTGAAAGTATCCTTCAGGAATGAATGAGGGAAGTCAAGATATTCTCAAATGAAGGAAATGTAATAGAATTTATCACCAGCAGACTTACCCTAAAGAAATGGCTAAATGAAGTTCTCTAAATGGGAAGTAAATGGTAAAATAAGGAGCCTTGGAACATCAGGAAGAAAATATAAAAGCTAAAATACAGGTAAATACAATAGACTTTCCTTCTTTTCTTGAGTTTTCTGAATTATGCTTGACAGTTACGCTAAAAATTATAAAACTGCATAATGTGGTTTTAAGTGTATGCAGAGAAAACATTTAAGATAAATTGTATTTAAATGCAGGAAGGTAAGGGCATGGTAAGGGAGGTAAGTTTTCTATACTTCACCCAAATTGGTCAAATGACACTACTAGAGTATAACAAGCTATGTATATATAATGCAATACCTAAATTAACAATTAACAAGTAAAAAGATACACAAAAATATACTCAAAAAGCATAAATAAAAATGTAATTGTAATAAATGTTCAAGGAGGCAGGAAAGCAGGAATAAAGTTAGGCAAAAGAAAAGAAGGCAGGAAGAGAAAACAGAGAACCCAAAATAGAGAGAACAGAAAGCAGAAAGCAAAATGGCAGACCTAAGCCCTTCTGTACATGTAATTATATTAAATATAAATGGTTTATAATAGAGTAAAAGACAGAGATTGGCAGAGTGAATTAAAACACATATTGAAACTACTGTCTGACAACTCACTTCAAATATAATTATATAGGCAGTCGAAATTAAAAGAATGGAAAAAGATATATCATATAAATATTAATGAAAGGAAAGCAGGAGTGGCTATGTTAATATTAGATAAAATAAACTCCAGAGCGAAGAATATTACCAGAAACAGAAAGGCCATTATAGAGTCATAAAAGGGTCAGACCACCAATAAGTCATAGCAATCCTAAATACACATGCACTGAATAGCAGAGTTGCAAAATATGTGAAACAAAAACAGAATTGGAAAGAGGAATAGACAAATCCATAATTACATCTGGAGTTGTCAACGTCACACTCTTCCAAATTTATAGAACAACTAGACAAAAAATGAACAAGGATATAGAAGAATTCAATGATACCATCAATCAACAGAATCTAATCTAATATTTGCAGAACACACCATCCAACAACAGAATACACATTGTTTCCAAGTGCCCATAAGCACATACCAAGATAGGCTACATCCTGGGCCATGAAACAAATCTCAACTAATTTAAATGAAGTGAAATTATAGAAAGCATGTTCTCTGACCACAATGAAATCAAACTAAAAATTAATAATAGAAAAATAACAGGAAAGTCTCCAAACACTTCGGCACTGAAAAACAGACTTCTAAATAATTCATGGGTCAAAGAATAATTCTCAAGGGAAAGTTTAAAAATGTAATAAACTGTAGAAAATGAAAATGCAACATATGAAAATTTGTAGAACACAGCTGAAACAGTGCTACAAAACAATTTGTAACACTATATATATACTAGGAAAGACTGGGTGGCCATGGCTCACAACTGTAATCCCAGCACTTTGGGAGGCCGAGGCAGGTGGATCACCTGAGGTCAGGAGTTTGAGAACAACCTGGCCAACATGGCAAAACCCCATCTCTACTAAAATACAAAAATTAGCCGGGCATGGTGGTGCATGCTTATAATCCCAGCTACTCGGGAGGCTGAGGCAGGAGTATTGCTTGAGCTCGGTAGGTGAAATTTGCAGTGAGCTAAGATCACACCACTGCACTCCAGCCTGGGCAACAGAGTAAGACTCTGTCTCAAAAAAAAAAAAAAAAAAAAAAAAAAAAAAAAAAAAAAAAAAAGAAGAAATATATATACACACACACGCACGCGCGCACACACACACACACACTAGGAAAGAGTAAAAGCTTAAAATCAATATTCTAAGCTCCCACCTCAGGAACCTAGAAAAAGAAGAGCAAAACAAACCCAAAGCAAACAGAAAGAAGGAAATAATAAAGACAAGGGATGAAATTAGTGGAATTAAAAATAGGAAAACAATAGAGAAAACAATTAAACAATAGACTGATTCTTTGCAAAAATCAATATAATCAACAAGCCTCTCCAAGAACTGATTGACTAATGAAGAAAATAGAGAGAAGATACAAATTACCAATATCAGGAATAAAATATGATCTTAATACAGATACTGCAGACATCAAAAGGATAATACAAGAATACTATCTACCACTTTACACATTTAATGTTGAAAACTTAGATAAAATGAGTTAATTCCTTGAAAAACATAAACTAATGCCATTCACCCAATATTAATTAAGTAATTTTAATAGTCCTCAATTAAGAAAACAGAATGCGGCAGGGCTTGGTGGCCTGTAATCCCAGGACTTTGGGAGGCCGAGGCGGGTGGATCACCTGAGGTCAGGAGTTCAAGACCACCCTGGTTAACGTGGCGAAACTCCGTCCCTACTAATAATACAAAAATCAGGCAGGTGTGGTGGCATACGCCTGTAATCCCAGCTACTAGGCAGGCTGAGGCAGGAGAGTCTCCTGATCCCGGGAGGTGGAGGTTGCAGTGAGCCAAGGTCGTGCCACTACACTCCAGCCTGGGCGACCAAAAAAAAAAAGAAAAGAAAAGAAAAGAAAAAAGAAAACTGAATGCTTAGTTTTAAAAACTCCATCCAATAAACATTTCCAGACTTAGATAGTTTCACTGGAGAACTTACCAAATGTTTAAAGAAAAATTAATACCAACACATCTCTTATAGACAATAGAAAAGGAGGGAACATTTTTATTTTATGAAGTTGGGATTAACTAGATAGCAAAACTAGACAGGCAATACACAAAAAGAAAACTACAGACTAATACCCCACATAAATTTAGACGCAAAAATCCTTAACAAAATATTAGCGGATAGAATTCAGATAGTACACACACACACACACACATGCATAGAGAGAGAAGAGAGGATTGTACATGATGGCCATGTAGGGGTTTATTCTAGGGATGAAAGGCTGGTTCGATATTTGAAAGTCAACCAGTATAATCCAGTATATCAACTGGTTAAATAAGAAAAATTACAAAGTGATGTTAATGGATGCCTAAAAAGCATTTGTCAAAATCCCGCTCCTATTCATTTCAAAAAATCTCATATAACTAGGAGTAGAGGGGTACTTCCTCAACTTGATAAAGAGAATATAGAAAAAAGTTACAGCTAAGATTATATTTAATGACAAAAGACTGAATTATTTCTCCCTAAGACTGTAATGAAACAATAATTTCTGCTTCTACCACATTCAATATAGTGCAAATGCAATAAGGTAGAAAAAGGAAATAAAAGACAGACATATAACAAAGGAAGAAATGAAAGTATTGTTAGTGGCAGATAACATGATTGTCTAGGTAGAAAATCCTAAGAAATATACAACAAACAAAACCCCTAGATCTAATAAGTTAGTTCAGCAGGGTCCCAAGATAAATGTTTGTTAGAAAATTAATTGTATTTTTATATTCTAGCAATGAACACATGGACATCAGAATTTAAAAAAAATACTATTTACAATCACTCAAAAATAAAATACTTGCATGTAAATTGAAGAAACCATGTACAAAACTTGCATTCTGAACATTACTGTTGTTCAAAACACTGATGAAGGAGATCAAAGGCCTAACTAAATGGAGAAGGATACAGACTTATGAATTGGAAAACTCAATATAGTAAAGACGTCATTTCTTTCCAAATTGATAGACAGGTTTGCTGTGACCTGAATTTGTCCCCATCAAAGCACATGTTGGAATTTGATCTTCAATGTGGTGGTATTGAGAGGTGGTGCCCAGTAGGAGGTGTTTGGATCATAGAAGCAGATCTCTCATTAATGGCTTGGTGCCATTCTCACAGTAGAGTGAGTTCTGGCTTGTGGGAGACTGGATTTGTTCTCTTGGAATGGGTTAGTTCCCGTGAGAATGGGTAGTTACAAAGACAGGATTCCCTGGGGTTTTCCTCTCTTTACATGTGCCCACTTCCCCTTCAACCTTTCACCATATTGTGATGCCACAGGAAAGCCCTCACCAGAAGCTGAGCAGGTGCTGGTGCCATGCTTTTATGCTTCCAAGCCTACATAATCATGAGCTAAATAAACCTCTTTTCTTTATAAATCACCCAGCCTGAAGTATTCTGTTACAGCAACACAAAATGTACTAGGACGAGGCTTAACAAAATTCCTATCAATATCTCAGCAGGATTTTTTTTGTAGATTTAGATAAGAGTATTTGAAAATGTATATGGAAAGGCAAAAGAACTATAAGAGCTAAAACCACTTTGAAAGAGAAGAAGAAAATACGAGGAACCAGTCTACTCAATTTCAAAACTTATTATATAGCTACAGTAATTAAGATTGCATCTTAATTATGTTAGCAGACAGATAAACACATAGACCAATAGAACATAACAGAGAACACAGAAATAGAATCACAGAAATATGCCCAGCTGATTTTTGGCAAAGGTGCAAAAATGCTACTCAGTGGAGAAAAAAGATAGCCTTTCAACAAATGGTGCTGGAGAAATTGGATATCAATAGGGAAAACAGAAATGAAAAACCTTGATCTATGTCTCACATATTATACAAAAATTAACCTAAAACTATTCATGAACTTAAATGTAAAATGTCAAACTACAAAACTTACAAAAGAAATCGGAAAAAATCTTTAGGACTTAGCGTTAGGCAAATAGTCTTTAAACAAAAGTATAATCTATGCAAAGAAACATTGATATATTGGACTTCATTAAAATTAAAAAACTTTTGTTCTGTGAGATTCTGTTTTGACGATAAATAGACAAGCTACATACTGGGAGAAAATAATTGCAAACGTATATCCAACACAGAACTAGTATTAATAGGTAGAATATATAAAGAACTCTTGGCCGAGTGTGGTGACTCACGCCTGTAATCCTAGCACTTTGGAAGGCTGAGGTGGGTGGATCACTTGTGGTCAGGAATTTTGAGACTAGCCTGGGCAACATGGTTAAACCCTATGTCTACAAAAAATACGATGTAGTGGCGCACGCCTGTAGTCTCAGCTATTTGGGGGGCAGTGAGCCAAGATCGCGCCACTGCACCTTAGCCTGGGTGGCAAAGTGAGACCGTGTCTCAAAACAGAACAGAACAAAGAATATATAAATAACTCTCATCAATATCAAAAAGTCAATCCAATTAGAAAATGCACAAAAAACACATACATTTTACTGAAAAGGACATATATTAGTAGTTGGCAAATAAGCACATGCAAATATTTCAGCATCATTAGCCATTAGACATATGCAAAATTAAAGCCACAATTAGATATCACTACACCTATCAGAATGGCTAAAAATAAAAGTAGTGGCGTTACCTAACACTGTTCAGAATGTAGAGAAAGTGAATCATTCATTCACTGCAAGTGAGAATGTAAAATGGTATAACACTTTGGAAAACAGTTTGGCAATTTGTTAAAATACTAAACATGCAATTACCATACAACCCAGCAATTGCACTCCTGGGCATTTATCCCAGAGAAATGAAGCTTGTATTTACACAAAAACCTGTATATAAATGTTTATAGCAGTTTTATTCATAATAGCCCAAAACTGGAAACAACCTAGATGTTCTTCAAAGGGTGAATGATTAAACAAACTATAATACATCCATATCATGGTATACTATTCAGCAATAAAAAGGAGAGAACTGTTAATACATGCAACAACATGGATGAATTTCCTGAGAATTATGCTGAGTGATAGCTAATCTCATTGTTTCACACTGTATGATTTCATTGATACAAAATCTTGAAATGACAAAATTATGGAAATGGAAAACAGATTAGTGGTTACTAGGGGTTAAAGATGGGATGAAGGCAGGAAATTGTAGCTACAATAGGGAGCATAAGGGATTTCATGTTGTGATGATGGAAGTGTTGGCTCTTTTGACTGTATAGATTCTTATATCCTGGTTGTGATATTGTACTATCATTTTACAAGATGTTACCATTGAGAGAAATGAAGTAAATGGTACATGGGATTTCTTTGTATTATTTCTTACAACTGCATGTGAATCTGTAATTACCTCAAAATAAAATGATTAAAGAAATACATTGTGAAGGTCAAATAAAGATATATTTGCTGGCCAAAAATGACCACTGTTTTAAACATGACTTATTTCTTAAAGAATATTTCAAATGCTGCTTCCTTTATTAAGTATTTTCTGGTTCCTCCATTTACAGGTGATCTCTCTTTCTCTTGGTTGTTTGGAGTAGGCTGTGATTCTTTGATGGCACCTACATTTTTTCCCAGTTGCATTCACATACATGTATAGTTTCACATGTATATATCAGTCATATCACCCTACTTGCTGTGAGTTTCTACTGTTTTTCATTTGTTGAAATTCCATTTGGGTAATTTTTCATATCTGCTTTGTCTCTTTTTTCTCATGTTATTGATTCCTTTTTGTTTCTTCAATAATGTAAAAGACACACATTTTATTGTCACTTGTGTAGTTCAGTTAGTTAAAGCTTTCTTGGTGTCTATTTCTATAGTTTATCATATCTTTTTCTCAAGATCATTTTTTCCTGTACTGTACAGTTTTGCATTGTGAGTTTATTTTAATGAGGCTTTCCCTGTAGGAATCTTATGAGGTCTATTTTGAGAGTGTTTCCTCTTAATGGAGTGATTTTATATTAATTTCTTCCCAAGACCTCAGGAGAAGTATTTGCTGAGGACCATTTGTAATGCTGATTTCTTGACTTGGAAATTCATGTACTGTATAGTTAGTATAAGTGTGGACCTCAAACCAGTGTACTTAGGCATTCTCATAAAGCCTAGGTTGATCTTTAATGCTTCTTTATCTTTTTTCTCTTTTCAATTATTTGCAAATTTTTTACTATTATCTTTTTAGATACTATTTACTCCTATTTATTGTTTTTAGTATTTTTGAGTGTACATTGTATGAAGTTTTCTTAGTGTTTTTTTCTGGCATTACAATATACATATTCCATATCATCACTTAGTATCGATATTTTATCAGTTCTAGTGAAGTGTGAAAACCTTACTTCCCTTTGTCTTCCCCAGTTTTAAGTATTATTGTTTTAAGTATCAGAAGGAGTTATAATTTTTGTTTCAATCATCAAATATTATTTCTAAAAGTCATGAGAAGTGTAGTCTATTGTATGTGCCCATATTTTTATTGTTCTCTCTTCTTTCTGAAAGCTTCAAGTTTCCTTCCTTTACCATTTTCTCTCTATACGTTAAACTTCCTTTACCCTTTCTTAAGAGAAGTGCTTCTAGTGACAATTTCTTTTAGTTTTCTTTCATTTGAGAATGTCTTTTTTTTTTTTTAATTTCTGAAGGATAGTTTTGCTCGCTATGGAATTTATGGTTGGCAATTCCTTTCTTTCAGCACTTGACAAATATTATGCCACTTCCCCTGGCCCCCATGGTTTCAACTGAGAAATCTGTTGTCATTCAAATTGTTTTCCCCTATAATTAAACTAATGTTTTTCTATGGCTGCTTTCAAGATTTTGTCTTCATTTTTAATTTTCAAAAATTTAATCACATTGTGACTTGGCCTGGATACTCTTTGATTTATTAAATTTGAGGTTAACTCACCTTTTTGAATTTGTAGACTTATGTTTTTCATCAAATTTTGAAAGTTTTAAAAAATCAATTATTTCTTTAATGTATCCGTCAGCTCCACTCTTTCTCTTTGCTTCTAAGTCTCCTATAATACCAATGTTATTGTTCCACAGGTCTTGCAGACCCTGTTTTTTTTCCTGTTTAACAGGAAAAAAATTAAATAATTTTTGAAAATTATTTTCTCTCTTTTGTTTAGAATGGTTGAATTTTATTGATCTGTCCTCCAGGTCACTCATTCTACTTTCTGTCATTTCCATTCTACTATTGAACACATCCAGCGTGTTTTTAATTTCTGTTATTGTACTTTTTAGTTATATAATTTCTACGTGGTTCTTTTTTATAGTTTATATTTCTTTGTAGAGCGATTCTAATTTTTCCATTTGTTTCCAAATAATTTATAATTTCTTATTAAAGCTTTTTTTTTTTTTTTTTTTTTTTTTTTTTTTTTTTTTTTTTTTTTGAGACGGAGTCTCGCTCTGTCACCCAGGCTGGAGTGCAGTGGCATAATCTTGGCTCACTGCAAGCTCTGCCTCCTGGGTTCACGCCATTCTCCTGCCTCAGCCTCCTGAGTATCTGGGGCTTATGATGGCTGCTCTAAAGTACTTGATAAATAATCTCAACATCTGATATATCTTGATGTTGGCACCAGTTGATTATTTTTTCTGATTGAAGTTGTGATTTTTCTGTTTCTTGGTATGACCAGTGTGATTTCTGATTTTATCTTGGACATTTTGGTTATTATATTGGGAGTTTGGATTAGTACTGTTTTTTATTTTAACAGGCAGTCATTTTAAGTTTAGCACACAGTTTTGGCCTACTGTTATTGACTGTGGTTCTGATAAAAGTTTAATTTTTAGAGCTTTGCAGTGTTATTTTGGTTTGTTTGGTTTTTTGGATGTTGCTAGCCCTCCCACTGGTCCCCGCTGGCACTGCCTGGGACAGCAGAAGAGGTTTTCCCATGCTGGGCCACCAAGTGTATCCATGGGATAGGGGAATCTCAGGCCCACTGTAATGAAGGGGCTTCCTAGGCTGGGCCGCTTGTTCTGGCAGAATTCCCTTTGCTGGTGTCCCTTGGATACCTGGTGTCTCTCAGTGAGGGAGAGGAGTCTCAAGCCCAGTGGGGAAGAAGACCGCTTTTCCTGGTCACTTATTATCAGTGAAGTTTTTGTTTGATTCCAGTTGCTGGTGCCATCAGGCATACCAGGTGTTGACAGTGGGGCTCCCATTCAATCTAGGGGAGGAATGAGCTACCTGAGTGCTTTCTGTTTTTAAATTGGGGGTTGAAAACATTGGACCCGAATTGCTTTTTTCTGCTGGATGGGAAATCAGAAGATGCCCTGCTGCTATGCTTCTCTGTGGATCTGAGGTCCCTAACAAGTCCCCTTTCCTCTTCACAATACTCAGAATCCTTTGACTGCCTCTTGCATTTTATATGGGTTTAAGGTTATACTTAGCAGGGAGGATTAGGGAGAAACAAGTCTCCCTGATTTTTATCAAACATATATTATTATGTTGCCCCAGTTTTTTTCTTTTTCTTTTTAGTTCATTTAATCACAAAATATTTTTTACATGATTTGAGAAATATGTGAACAGTTACATTTAGGGACACTGAAACTTACAGTCTGGAATTATTTCATAAAGATTCCCTCTTCATGTCTCTTTATTTGGTTCCCTTATTTGTAAAACAAGAGTTAGGACAGATAAGCTATAGGAGCCAGTTGAACTTTGAAAATATACTATGGCTGGAAAACAGTGATGACCCTGGCTACTCTGAAAGAGTAGGTGGACATTTTGGAGGCTGTACTAAGCAGCAGGAGAGAAATTGCTAATATTTCCATTTCCAGACCAAAAAGAGGGGACCAGGGCTGGCTGGGCTGGCTGAGATATGGGAGCGATTAGGTGCTCTGTTCTAACTCGGGCAGTGAATTGAGGAGGAAATCACAAGTGGCATAAGTGCTCTGAGCAGGTGTTCACAGCACAAACACTAGGAAGGCTTTAAGCAGCTCAGATTGATCCTCTTAGAAATGATACTAAAAAGAAGCTCATGAGAAATAAATTCTTCTTGGTAAGGATCAAGGACAAATCTAGGAAGCTGAAAACACAGCTTTATAATGAAAAATTGAGGAAAGTAGGGTTAGAACATGTTAAATAAATGGTTTGGTGGGTGGAAGTATTTAATGATCATCTTCAAGGATACCTTGAGAAATTTTCTATTTCAGGATATAATCATCAAAAAAAATCTTTCCCTGGTGTAAGTGTACTTTTTTTCTACATCACTTAAAAAGCAGTAATTTTCTTCTGGTGAAATACCTGACAGCTAAGAGGAGCACAGAGCGATGGAATGATTTGCCTCAGGTACTGCTGGCAGGGATGGAGCAAAGACTAGACATCATCTTCTCACCTTCAACCTGCGGTGCTTTCCATTGCCAAGGGAGTCACCACGTTTCAGCTCCTCAGAGGACAGAATCAATAGAAACAAGTTTAACAGGCAGTGAAATGGGCTTAAATTAGACAAGAAGATTTTTCCTATAAGCCACAGTTGTAAGAGAATGAGCCTGGCTGGAGCACTTCCACAAATCTTTAAGATTGGGATTCTGGGCCTCCAGCACTGGATGTGATATTTTACTTGGTGGCATGGAGAGGAGATGGCCTTTGGGAGGAAGGGCTTTTCACTTTCAATGTGATTGCCAAGATAGTTTTTAGAGATGGAGAGTGTTGGAGTAAATTGTGCTGATATCTCCTATTTGCCTTGCCAAGGGCATTGTCCATCATTTTCCCACTCAGAACAGTTATTTGTTCAGATTAAATCCAAGAACATGTTTTTCTTCTGGCCAATGGGAAGCCCCGGTGGGAAATGTTGAGAGAAGGAGAAAAACAAAGTCAGGATGTTTATTCCTGCATCTCTGTCCCTGCGGTTTCTCTGTAAACTGGCTGCTGCCTTCCACTGAAAAGCAGGTCCTGTCAGATGGTTCTCTCCCAGGATGGTTCTCCACTTTTGGGATCCATAACTGGTCCCCCACCCGACTCCTGCAGCCTGCTGTTACAGGCCCTGGGATACTGCACTATCTCTTGTGGTTTCTCCACACCTTTGTCACAACTTCATAAATAATACCTTTGTTAAACTATTTCCAACTTGTCATTGTGTGTGTGTGTGTGTGTGTGTGTGTGTGTGCGCGCGCCATCTATTTTCCCCCTGCACTCTGACTGTTGCACCTGTTGTACTAGGTGAAGATGCCTCGTGACCATGTCAGAAGGCTGCAACGTGCAGCAAGGGGGTCACCAACTGCAAAGAAGTCTCATGCTCTTCTCTTTCTGCAGCTGAGAACTTCTGGAGAAGACACTTCAAGAAGGTGTAGTGTCATATTCTAAAACAAAAATTGGCCAATGCTTCTAGGCAGAAATTTTCTTCACACACACGGAGAAAAGTATCTCCATAAATAAAATTTAGTCATTCAACTGCATTATCAAGGTTAGAGCAATCAGATTATAAACAATAATCAATAATGGTCTTTACCATCCCTTAGACACTTAGCGTTAGTCATTAGTAAAGTGAATGATAAGGTTCTCCTACATATTTCAGGGATTTGGAAAAATGGAAGTACAGCTGCTCTAGAATCAGGATCCCTGAGCTTTCCTCTGAAATAAGAAGTCCTAGGAAACAGACTCTTAAATTTCTCTGAAAATCATTTCCACATTTATAAAATGTGGGGCATCTAACCCAGCTATTCCAGAGGCTGAGGTGGGAAGATTGCTTGAGCCCAGAAGTTAGGGGCCAGACTGAGCAACAAAATGAGACCCCATCTCGAAAATAAATAAATAAATAAATAAGATATGCAGATTAAACAAATGGTTCCCAAGTCCCTTTTTAGCTGTAATAGTCTATGTGATTATGAAGAGGTGGAAAGGAGGATGTAGTGTGGTGCATGGATCTATATTGTGTGGATGGAGAGGACTGGTGAATATTGTATGTGAATGGGAAAAACTGGGAAGTGTGGTATATGGATAGGAAAGACGGGGGAGTGTGGTGCATGAATGGGGAGGACTGAGGAGTGTGGTGCATGAATGGGGAGGACTGAGGAGTGTGGTGCATGAATGGGGAGGACAAGAGAGTGTGGTGCATGAATGGGGAGGCCCAGGAAGTATGGTGCATAAACGAGGACTGAGAAGGATGGTGCTGAATGGTTAGGACTAGGGAGTATGGTGAATGAACGGTGAGGACTAGGGAGTGTGGTGCATGAATGGTGAGGACTAGGGAGTGTGGTGCATGAATGGGGAAGAGTGGGGAGTGTGGTGAATGCATGGGGAGGGCTGAAGAGTGTGATGCATGAATGGGGAGGATCAGGGAGTGTGGTGCATAAATGGGGAGAACTGGGGAGTGTGGTGCATGAATGGTGAGGACTAGGGAGTGTAGTGCACAAACGGTGAGGACTAGAGAGTGTGGTGTATGAATGGGGAGGACTGAGGTGCATAGTGCATGACTGGGGAGGACCAGAGTGTGGTGCATAAATGGGAAGAACTGGGGAGTGTGGTGGATGAATGGGGAGGACTAGGGAGTGTGGTGCATGAATGAGGAGGACTGAAGAGTGTGGTGCATGAATGGAGAGGAATGAGGTGCATGGTGCATGAATGGGAAGGACAAGAGAGCATGGTGCATAAGTGAGGAGGACTGGGGAGTGTGGTGCATGAATGAGGAGGACTGGAGAGTGTGGAGCATGAATGGAGAGAACTGAGGTGTGTGGTACATGAATGGGGAGAACTGAGAAGTGTGGTATAAGGATGGGATGACTGAGGAGTGTGGTATATAGATGGGGAGGACTGAGGAGTGTGGTATAAGGTTGAGGAGGACCAAGGAGCATGGTGTAAGAACGGAGAGGACTAAGGAGTGTGGTGTAAGGATGGGGAGGAGAGTGGTGCATTAATGGGGAAGACTGGGGAGTGTGGTGCATGAATGGGGAGGACCAAGGAGTGTGTGTAAAGTTGGGGAGGACCAAGGTATGTGATGCATAAATGGGGAGGGCTGGGGAGTGTTGTCTGTGGATGTGGGAACTGAGGAATATGGTGTGTAGATAGGGTTGACTGTGGAACCTATTGCTTAGACAGAGAGAAGTGAGGAATCTGTTGTGTGAATGGGGAGGACTGAGAAATTTGGTGCATGGGTGGGGAGGACGCTGGAGAGTTTTGTGCAGAGGGTGAGGATTGGATAGTGTGGTTCCTGGATGATGGGAAGATCTGGGGAGTTGGTGTGTGGATTGGGAGCTTTGGGGGGCGTGGTGTGTAAAGGAAGGGGACTGCAAAGTGTGGTGCATGCAGGAGTAGGACTGGAGAGTGTAGTGTGTGTATGACGTGGGCTGGGGAGTGTGGTGTGTGGATAAAGTTGATTGGGAAGTCGTTGTATGGACAAGGAGGACTCAAAAATGTGGTTTGTGAACAGGGAAGGTTGGGGAGTGTGATGTGTGGATAGGCAGGATTATGGAGTGTGGTGTGTGAATGAGGATTGTAGAGTGTCTTGGGCAGAGGCTGAGGACTGGGGAGCATGGTGTGTGGATGGGGAGGACTGGAGAGTTTGGCATGTAGATGGCAAGAACTGGGGAGTGTGGTGTGTAAATGGGGGGGACTGAGGAGAGTGGTACATGATTGAGGAGGTTTGGGGAGTGTGAATGGGAAGAAATGTGGAATGTGTGTGTGAATGGGGAGATCTGAGGTGTCTATTTAATAAACAGGGATGATTGAAGAATATTGTGGGTAGATGGGGAGGACTGGGGAGTCGACTGAGTAGATGAGATGACCCAGGAACGTGGTCCATGGTTGGAGAAAACTGGGGAAGTCTGTTGTGTGGATGGAATGGACTGGGGGGCGTGCTGCCTTTGTGGGAAGGATTAGGAAATGTGATATATAAGGACTTTCCCCTTGGCTTTGCCTTAAGTCTGGAAATTGAGGTAAAGATGGTGATCATCAGTGTTGAAAGGATAAAGATATTTGGTGTGCAACTTGGGATATTGCTTGCTGTGCAGGGCTAGGAAGTAATGACATCTCAATAGTGCCACTGACACCATTTCTCATCTTAACTGATCTTGTAATATGTTTCACCAAGTAATATGTATGTATTTAATGACCCATATGAGAGATACAAAGAAAAGTGTACTGACTCAAAGTTTGGAGACCTGGCTCTTCCTGTTAGTTGTGTGACCTTGACAAGTCCCTCTCCTCTTTAAGTTCTTGGATTGGGCTAAATCATACTATATGACCTTTAAGGCCACATCCAAATCTAAAATCTTAGAAGCCCGTAGCTCACAGTCTATGTTCTCAAGTAGTTTGTGATCTAATGGGGAGGCAAGACTTAAGCTCAGATAAAGCACGATGTGGCAAGAGGGCTTGGGGCCAAGAGAAGAAGATGAGCAGAGGAAGCCTAGTCATCATCACTCTCTCCCTAAGCCTTGTTTTTTTAGATCTAATGCTATCCATCTTCCGATTCTGTATCAGCTTGGGAGAACAGAGTAGCATGTTTTAAAAGCTCATTTTACGTAGGTAATTCTCATTATTCTTCATAGCTATTCACAAACATTCCAGTGGTTTTCCTATCTAGAACAGATTCAGGTTTTATGGGACCTAAAGTTTATAGAAATGCATAAAATACACAAAAAGATCTTACTTTACAAATTTAACAAAGAGCATGGCCATGGTAATTACGTTGTTTTGGCATCTCCTGGGGACTGGAAGGGGCTTGTGTAAGTAAGGAGACTAAAACTTTAGGTTGATTAGTTTCACAGAGCACCTTTGCTCTTAATGGAATTGTACTTCTTCATCTCTTTGAAGGTAGGCATGTCCATCTGACTTGATTTAGTGAGCAAAATGTTAGCAGAAGTGATATCTGCCCCTTCTGGATGGAAGATTCAAGAACTTGTACATGATTCACTACATCCCTGGCCTCCTGGCATGGGAGCTGTGAAAGCAGCTGTCAGCATAGAGTCCCATCACCTGGGTCTCTGGTACTATAAGGAGTGGAGCCCCACTGCCATGGGGAATGTACCAGGAATGAATAGACTTTGGTGGTGGTAAACCACTGAGATGTTTGGGATTGCTTGTTACTGCACCATACCCTAGCCAAACCTGACTGAAACAATAATTATGAAGCATTTTCACAGATGTAGCCTTGTTTCTTTCTGGAAGGAACATGGACACTTCTCACCCTTATTTTTCTAATGAAATTCTCAGGCTCAGAGAGGTTAGGTATCTTTAGGAAAGGTCATAAGTGAGCAAGTGGCTGACCTGGAAGAGCACCCAGACATTTTGGTTCTCAGGCCTTGTTTTGTCCACAGTGGAATGGTCTCCCCAGTGGTTGATGCAGTTCCTTTGCTTGGTATCTGCACTCTCCAGTTCCTTCATCCCTCCGCTCCGATCCCAGATGAAGCCTGGGCTTCTGCTTTGGGCAGATGTCTCAGATCCAACTGGACAATCCAGACAGGTCCCTAAAGGGCTCCATTCTTATCAAAGTCAGATAAAGAATCCTAGACAGAAGTCACAGAGAAGAGGATTCTTGATAGAGTCCAGATGGATTGAAAAGTGTACATTTTGAATACAGAAAACATGATCACAAAGACTTTTCTGTAGTCTATTTATGGAGTGCAACCTATACTTACATACAGTACCTTGTCAACCTTTTCCCTAAACAAACGTGTGCGCACGTTTTACATGGGAAATTGGATTCAGATTAACTCTGGTAATTTAACTGAGCTTGAGGGGACAGGCCTTAGTTTGAGTGGTCTAAAATGTTTGTTAAGTGAATGGGTGGAATGGTTTTGACTTAGGGAGAAAAGGTAACTTGGAACAAAAGTCACTTTGCTGGCAGGGTAATAAAAGTCCTCCAGGTGTGCATCCTGCTCTAGTGAAATGGTAAGGGAGATCCAGGCTGGAGTGAAAAGGAAAAGGAACCCCACTTAGCTGAAGGGTGGTTAATACGGGGCACTAATCGAAGCATCTCAGTAAACAGTGCACATAGCTGCCCAGATCATCTGGCAGGAGATCAATAGGCTTGAGCTGAAATGAGAATCAACTGAAAAGCTAAGAAATATTGCCTGGAGAATTCCATTAGACAGCATTACACTCACTAAAGTCTGGTTCTGTCAGCTACTTGCAATGTGCTTCAGGATGATTCTTAGATTGGAATTGGTGCAGCTGGGAAAGCTGTTAGATATGTGTAGACTTTCGCTTTGTGAGAATTGGAGTCAGCCCTGTAAACTCTCTGGGGGGCTTAGAAATCCTTTCACTCACAGGTGGGAACTTGATGGTACAGGATTTACTGGAAGAAGCACTACTGTTGGCTCAGTTTCTCTCTCTCTCTCTCTCTCTCTCTCTCTCTCTCTCTCTCACACACACACACACACACACACACACACACACACACACTCTCTCTGTCTTTCTCTCCTTTTGGCTGCTCTTCTCTTTTATTCTTGGAAGCCTATTATTTGGTGAGACTTTATTTCTTTCATTTTTTTTTTTTTTTTAGAGACAGGGTCTTGCTCTGTTGCCTAGGCTGGAGTGCACTGGTGTGACCATAGCTCACTGCAGCCTCAACTTCTTGGGCTCAAGTGATTCTCTGGCCTCAGCTTCCTGAGTAGTTGAGGCTATAGGTGCATGGCACCTCACTTAGCTAATTCTCAATATACTTTTTTAAAATGGGGTCTTGCTATGTTGCCCAGGCTGGTCTCAAACTCCTGACCCCAAGCAATCCGGCTTTAGCCTCCTGAGTAGCTGGGATTACAGGTGCATGCCACTATAGCTGGCCCTTAGTGAGACTTTCCATGTCCCATCTCATAAAACATTGTTCACTGCAACCCATATAGTATGAAACATAAAGCTAGACCAAAAGTTAAAACTCAGGGAAAATAAAATTTTTCTCCCCTCAGCAGCTACAACCTCAAAAAAGTCAATGACAAATCCAAATAATTCTCCGTAATAGAATAAAATTCCCATTTTCCCAAAATAGAGAAAAAAGCAATATTCTGTTAAAAGAGGGCTGCCATACATACAACACATAGATTACCAGCGTCCACATAATGATACTACAGTGAAATCTGCTGTATACAAATCTAGGGATGTGCTTCTAGTGATTCAGAAGGCCCGTCACGGTCTGGTAGGGCCTTGTTACATCATTATGAGTAATTCTCATTATTTTGGACACCAACTGGGTAAGTATAGGAGGCTGAGCTGAACCTTTGCTGACATGTGGACTCCCAGGGGAAAATTTATATGTAATCTGTCTGAAGTAAACTTGATTTCTTTGACATTTGTCTCTTTCATAAAAGTGAAAAACTGCAAAAAAGTGCCTGTTTATTTTAGCTTTACTTTTGTTTGCATTTTGAGAAGGAGGAGGCTTATAATCCTCTGGGCTTCTTAACATCTTCCTGATGATTTTTCTCATCCATGATCTCATCTATCATTCCAGCATCCCTATGTGGCTAAGAAAAAGCAATTAGCGTTAGCACCATCCACACACTACAGATTGGAAAGCAGAAATCCTCACTGTAAGTGAAGTGTGTTTCCCAAGGTCCCCACCCTGTCATCCAAACTGGGCCTCCTCTGGATTCTCACCCATTGCCTTGCATTGAGAGGTCAGTGGTGCAGAGACATCTTCACCTTTACAAACTATGTGTCCCAACCCTCTGCCACTTGGGCAAATGGTTTGCAATCTTGGGAGCTGTTTTCTAAAGAGGCAACATGGTATATGATGAAGAAGCACTAAGCCAGGAGTTGGGAAATTAAGACTCAAATTCTAGCTTCACCTGAAATTTTTCTGTCTTTTACCAAGAGCCTCAGTTTTCTTATCTGCAAAGTGGCCTTCGTCATCCTGCACTGCCATCCTCATGAAGCTCTGATGAGGAATGAATGAATAAATTGGCAGAGAACCTGGCGCTTGCAGGGCCATCTTGTTGAGAGGGCTTGTTCTTTTACTGCCCTCTGGTCCCCTTTGTGGAGTTTCAGTGAGCGGCAGGTCCCAGGAAAGAGGTGTTTGGAGTTTCCTCCAAGGTTTGGAATTTTGCAAGCCCTCAGCTGCTGAAAAGTGATGAAGCACCTGCGAAGAACTCCCAGTTGATTTCAAGTTTATTTGTAGATAGGAGGCTGGTGAGGTGGACATCAGCCAGACCCTAAGAGATTGACCTGAGCCTCTTGCCCTGCTCCCCTCACTTACTCTGGCTCTGCAAGTAACCTGATCTCACTCATAGATGCAGCATCTGGAGGCCCAAGGGGGATGATTCAAGAGCCTTCAAAAAGTGCCTCTGTTCACACTTATCTCCTTTCCTGACAGTTCTATAACTGTGCTGTACAGCTATACAGCAACCACTAGCCACATGTAGCTATTGGACACTTGAAATGTGGCAACTGAGGAACTAAATTTTTAATTTAACTTAATTTGAATTAATTTAAATAGCCACATATGAACATGCAGATCCAAGTGTTTCTTCTTTTCATTAAGTCTCTGTGTCCAGAAGATCCTTGTTAAAGTGTTTATGTACTATTAGTATTACTATTTTAAAGTGAGGCCATATGGCTAAAGATGAAGTTCTGGCATGTGCATGGGGGTAGAGGAGGGGAGAAGAGAGGAAATGTGCCAGAAAGGCCAGCTTGCTGGCTCCCAAGAGGCCTCCAGGGGAACATCTGGCTCAGTCTCACAGGCGCAGAAACCAGATTTTTCAGGGCAAGGAGAGTCAAATTGATCTTCAGAGGTGGGAGCCCTTTAATCAAGCTCCCAAAACAGATGCAATCTATTAGAAAGCTAGCACAACACAGTACAAGGAAACTAGTACTCTCGTCTCCTTCGAGCAGGGTGAGGGTGAGAGAGGCTGGTCATTTTCTATATGGAAACTGAGATCTGAAGTGGAGTTGGTGAGCATGGCCTCAGAGTAAGTAGCATGAAATAATTCACATGATTAATGGGCTATGCAATCATTGCAAGGTGGACCTTATCTGTCCTGGGAATGGTCCAGCTGTGTTTCTGACTACAGCCCTCTCTTCCTGAGTGGTGCTTGAGTGGTTATCAGCAGTTTTTGATTCTGGCTCTACTTTGTTTTCTAAGTGTTCATGGTTAATCAACCCCACACGATTGTCTTAGTCCATTGGGACTGCTATAACTGAATACCATAGACTGAGGGTCCCATAAACAACATAAATGTATTTCTTACGGTTCTGGAGGCTGGGATGTCCAAGATCAAGGTCGAAGCATCTGCTGAGAGCTCACACCTGGCTCATAGTTGGCTGTCTTTTCACTGTGTCCTCATTTGGTGGAAGGGGCAAGGGAGCTCTCAGGGGCCTTTTACATGAGGGCAATTATTCCATTCATGACCTAATCACTTCACATGCCCCATCTCCTAATAGCATCCCAGTGGAGACTAGGTTTCAGCATATGAATTTGGGAGAGGGGGCACAAACGTTCAGCCTATTGTACCCATTGGCACATTCTTTATGTTACATTTAGGTTCCTGTCCTGTACCACACACTCAGGGCACATTTATTTCTTTAAGATGACTTAGCCTGAACAACTGTGGGTTGACATCACAGTTTGTCTCCCAGAAGACAGTCTTATGTCCCATGTTTCCAAAGTCTTGCAGTCTCCAGCTACTGACTGCATACATTTCTGTGAGGGGTAGCAGTTTATTAGTAGTTGATATCCATGCATGTTTTCTTTAAAAAAAAATAGGTTGTGTGATCAGGTGTCGATACTTGAAGTGCTTATCGGGGCCATACAGTGACTAAATGAGAGTAGCATGTATGATGTCAGGCTGGTTGGTGTGGACCCCTTGGATGTACAGAGCCGCAGCTCAGTTCAGGCTGTGTGTAGACACCCTAGAATGTGAGTCCAGAGTTGCCATATCTTCTGATTTTTAAACAGAAGTTGAACATCTGGATATTAATATGAAATCACCTGGTTTATCAAAGTGGGAAATCAATTCAGCTATAACCCAACACTGAATACAAGCCCAACAAAATACATTAGCAAGTTGGATTTAACCCACGATCTCTGACTTGTAGTTTCTGGGTGTCGTGGGAGGCTTTGGTCTGGGAGTTTGCCATTGTGGGTTCTAGTCCACACTCCGCCTCTACACTGCCACGAGGTGTTGGGGACAGCATATCCCCCGTTGCTGCTCAGACTCCTCCTCTGTGAATTTGACTGTCAGATGGAATGTTATCTAAGGTTTCCTCTTGCTCTGTTCCAGTCTGCTGGGGCTACCTTAACAAAATACCATAGATTGGGTGGCTTAAACAACAGAAATTTATTTTCTCACAATTCTGGAGACCAGAAGTCCAATATCAAGGTCAGCAGGGACTGCTCTCCTTGGTGTGTAGATGGTCATCTTCTTGCTGTGTCCTTACCTGTCCTTTCCTCTGTATGTACACATCCCTAGTGTCTCTTTCTCTTCTTATGAGACACTAGTCATATTGGATTAAGACCACATTCTTGTGAACTATGTAACCTTATTACCTTCCTAAAGGCCTGATATGATTTGGTTCTTTGTCCCCAAGCAAATCTCATCTTGAATTGTCATCTCCATAATCCCCATGTGTCAAGGGAGGGATTTGGTGGGGGTGATTGAATCATGGGGGTGGTTCCCTCATGCTGTTCTTGTGATAGTGAGTGAGTTCTCACAAGATCTGATGGTTTTATAAGCGTTTGACAGTTCCTCCTTCACATACTCTCTCTCTCCTGCTGCCTTGTGAAGAAGGTGCCTGCTTCCCCTTCTGCCATGATTGTTAGTTTCCTGAGGCCTCCCCAGCTATGCAGAACTGTGAGTCAATTAAACCTCTTTCCTTAATAAATTACCAAATCTCAGGGAAGTTCTTTATAGCAGTGTGAAAACGGACTAATACAAATGAAAACGGCCTTATCTCCAAATATAGTCACATTGGAGGTTAGGGCTTGAACATAAAAATTTGGTGAAGGGGAGAGCAAAGTTCAGTCCACAAAATGCTCAGAGAGTCTGTACTTCATTCACAAGGTCACTGAGGTTAGACTGTGACTTTAACTCGGCCATCTTTCCCTTACCCCTCCAGGTCCACTCTCTACCCTCCTGCACCCTGCACTATGTCTTTCACTTATATTTTCCAGAGCAAAACTATAGAGCCCACCTATATTGCCAACCTGCGGTGCTAGCACTGAGGAGTCAAGAGCCCTGTCTTGGATATGGAGTGGCAGAACCGGGCATATGCATACATGCTCTTATGTGGGCAGCTACATAGAGCAGTTGTGCCTGGGAATGCTGCTTTGGTTGGCTTTAGCCAATAAGGAGTCTAAGTAGGTGGTTAGAGGAAAACGAGAATGAGGTTGGGAGAACCTTGCTCCAAGGTTCCTGTGGGCTGTCTGTGAGACCTCACTGAAGGTCACTGCTCCTATTAGACAGCTTCTCTGCCTCCACATTCCACACTTTCTCCCTCTTACCCCATTAAGCCCCTACTGTTATTCACCCCAGTACACAGCACCCTCCTTCCATGAATTCCCTACCACCTACCACACTCTTGAGAAGAGTCCATTTTCTCAAATCAGCCAACTTGTGGGTGCTGAGATCCTGACCCATACAGCCAGAGTATGAAGGAACCCATTAGTGGGTCATCCTGTCTATCCCTTCCCCTTGGGTCCTCACCCTCCAGCTTCCAGGCAGCTCTGCCTCAGCCCAAGGCTTGACTAGCTTCCCCCAGGCCACACACTTTTTTCCTGAGGTGAACCACATCACGACTCTTGCTCTCTGAGTTAGTTTGCTATTATTCCTTTGCAGTCCCTATGGACAAGGGTGGAAGAAAGAGCTGACTGGAAATTGCAGTTCCCTGCAGCTGAGTTCTGGGATTTGCCTGGCTGAAATGATGTTAGCTCCTTGACCATTTGCCCCAGACAAGTAGGCATTTCCTAGGGACTGTAGAATATGTTTAGAATGTGTTTAGAATATGTTACTCTGTTCTTTCTCATGGTCACAGACCTCTTGGGGCAGATCACATTCTCTCCTTCATCTATAATACCCACCCTAACAGCCCCCTCCCCACTTTTTATTGAGGTTCCTCCCACTGAAGCTTCAGGTACTGTGCTGGTTATGGATAAAGATGAATAGAACAAAATTAGTAATGCTTTCAGTATCCAGAGTAAGGGAAAGGAAGACACGTACATGACAATAATTATAGTGCAGGACAGAGATGGAGTGGAATAAACACTGTAAGAGTTTGTCAAGTGCTAGGGGTTGAGTGTAGCAGCACAGAAGAGTGGTTTAAAGGTGAAGACCATGAACTCAGGTTGCCTGGGTTCAGATCCTGCTTCACTACTTAATAGTTCTGACATCTTAGACAAACAGCACAGCTTCTTAAACTTTAGTTCCTTCATCTGAAAAATATAGGCAGTAATAGGTTATCTTTGCTAGGAATAAATAATATATAATGTCTGTAATATGTTTAGCCCAGTGTCTTGCATATCCTCAGTGCTTAATAAATATTAGCTTTTATTGCTACTTAGCAAAGATTGTGCAAAGGAGTGGGTTTTGTGGTAATAATTCTTTCTTTCCTTAAAGAATGGGAGGATTTTATGGGAAGGAGAAGATCATTCCAGAAGGACAGAGGCACATGAATAAAGGCACGAGGACAAGTGTGTTTAGGAATTGTCGATTAATCCAGCTGATACATGGTGGCTACTTATTAGGAAAAAGGGCAGGAAAAGCTGGTTACATCCAAATCAAGGACACGGAATATCAGGGTGAGGGGTCTGTAAGTAGTTTTGTAAGCAGTAAAGAACCATTAAAAATAAGGATTTTAAGCAGGGCCATGTATACTTAGATAAACTTTAGGAAATTTAATCTGGCAGCCTTTTCTAAACTGGGTTGAAGGTGGAGAAAAAATGTGGAAAAAGAAGGCATAAGGCTATTACTATTGTCCATGCAAGTAGTAACAAAAGACTTGTCTTAGGGAAAAGCTGATAAATAATAATCAAACTCCTAATATTTGACAGAACCAGTTTGGCAGGAGGCAGAACACATGCAAATGAAAGTGTTAAGAGCCACTCATAGTCAGGGGACAACTAACTGGGAATGAAAAGCGTGCACTTAATCTGACATCAACTAATGATGAGTTAATATTGATTTTTACAAAATTCTGAATTTAACATGTATTTTTCAGATCAAAACTGCAGAGCCCACCTGTATTGCCAACCTGTGCTGCTGGCACTGAGGAGCCAAGAGCCCTGTAGTGTAGATGAGGTGGGAGAACAGGGCGTAGATGCACATGCTCTTATGTGAGCAGCTACATGGAGCAGCTTGTGGCAGGAACTCGAACAGCTGATGACTGTCCCCAAAGAGCACATCTACATGTTTGTTCAGCCCCCCTCACAGCTCCTGCCCCATTCTGACGAAAAAGCCTGCTAACATTTAGTCAGCGTTTTATTTAGAAAGATAGTGCCTTGGCTGGTATTTTCACTTGTGGGAGCTGGCTGTCCTAAATGTAGCAGGAAAGTGCCCTGAAACCCACATACCAGGTCAAAGAAGGTACAGAGTAGGGCCAGAGTATTCCCTCTGGAAGTGAATGCTAGTCAAGGAATACAGTAAGGATGGAGCCAGAGATACAAAGAGCCCTAATGTCCCTGTCCTCACCTCCAGGGAATAAGTATTTATGAAGCATGGCTGGTTGGGGAATTAGCCATAGGACACTAATGGAAATTCCAAGTATTGAATCCAACAAAACCTGTGAGAACTTAGATTCCTTTCATGTTGATGGGTTGCACTTTCAGATAGAAATGAAGAGGATCATTTCCTTAACACAGAAAAGAAAGAGGTGGTCAAGGTTCTTTTTAGAACCGGAGAGTCCTTCTCCATAGAGCAGGGCAGCCTGGTGAAGCAACCCTAAACTGTAGGAAGGAAGACCGTCTCCAACATGACCGGGCGCCAGGAACTGTCCGTGGTGCTGCAGCGACCCTTGCGTGAGCCCTCTTGGAAGGTGTCTATTAGCTGCCCTATGACAGGTGCTGTGTCAGGTACTTTACACACACTGCATCCTTTAGTCTTCACAGCAACCCTTCACTGTTAGTGTTTTTATCAGCCTTGTTTCTACAGATGAAGAGACTAATGCTCAGAGCTTCACTTTCTGCCTAATCCAATTTGGATGTTATGAATAACATTTTCAGACATCAGATTTGAGGAATTCCAGCCTAACAAAGACAGCATATTTGTTAACACCCTTTCTCTGGTCTAGATAAAGATATTTTGTTTCTTTTGGAGGTGGAGGTGGTGGGAACTTACACCAAAGGCAATAGAGTTTAAGTCATAGGAGAGTCTTTAAAGAGAAAGATTAAGCATGTACACCCATATTTTAGACTGTTGATTACAAAGTCTTTCAGGAACTTTAAATATGTTTGTTAAAAGAGAAGAAAAAAATAACCCCTCCTAATTAGAAGAAAGCAAATAATGAGTTTCTTTAAAAATCAGCAAGACCTTGTTACTCTTTAACAATTTTCTATTTTCTTTTTCCTGGGTATAAGCTGGAAAAAAAAAAAGCCTCCAAGGCAGAAAAGGTAGAGAGCAAATAAAGGCCCATCTTTCATTAATTTGGGAGAAATCTTTGCTAGGGCAGTTGAAGCCTTAATAAAGAAAAATTCACGTGGGCTTTTGATGCCAAACATCACTAAATCTCAGGATCTAAAACATCATTTAGGCTAGGGAAAGGATTTTACTCAAATCCCAATGTTGCAAAACTTCAGGAGGTGTTCTTAATGCATAGCATTTAAGCTAGGACCAAGGCTGAGACCAAGTGAGGGGTTCTCAACGTGGATCCATAGACCTGGGGGATGGGGGAGGAAAGAAGTCCATGGACGGGCTCTGGACAGTCTATGCATACCTTAGAAATGTAGGCAAAATGTTGTTTATAAATGCATTTTTACAGGGAGGGGGTGAGAGCTGTCAAGATAGTCTCAAGACGTCCAGGAACATCCACAAAGTAAAGATCTACTGGTTTAAATATTCACTCAAGAAAGTTAAGTCTTGGCGAGTAAAGCATCTAATTATATCTATGTATTTATATTTCTGGGTTTGAAATAGGCAGCCCCTATCAGTATAACATTTGTGATAATTCAGATTAATGCTTGTACTTGTATATTTTAGTAAAGAGTTCTAATTTTACGGGAGATGGGTCTAATTAAGTAGAAACCGTATGTTGTTTTTTTTTTCCAATTAAATGTATTCCTCAAGGGAGCCTACAAAGTGAGAGAAAACATCAGTCAGGAAAGACCTGATGAGAACTCATCATGTGGCAAAGCTATCACTCACTTGCCTGAAATTCGATAAGGCTTCCTATGTTAGACATTCACATTCTAGCACAAATTCTGGAGGTCACTCCATGTCCCCATCTATCACCATGTGGCCCATTAGCCATTGCAGAGACAGGGGAGCAGGGGCAGCACCAAGTGGAGCCCACTTTCCTTTCTGCCCACTCAGCAAAGTTGTTTACTAAACTCTGGTGGCCAAACGTTTTATTCAGCTAGAGGAAGGTAAGAATCAGGACACAGCTGGATTTTTAAAACCCACAGATTCAACCTGGACGAAGAATGGGTGAGTGCATATAAACTTCTCTTCTTCCTGAACTTCTACCCTCTGTCTTTGCCTGACTTACTCTACAGTGATTTAAAGAGCAATGTGTGAGAGTGTGTGTGTGTGTGTGTGTGGTCACACCATCCACGAAGAACATTTGATTCCTCTCAAGTGTCTTTGACAGCTCAGTGAGCTGACATAACCCAGAAAAATGTGCTTTATTTTGATAAGGACAGAGATGCAAGTATAGCTTAGTTATCTCAGGGTTTCCCTGAAAAGAGCTAAACTTACTGAAGGCAAAAAGGGTGTGATCAATAGGCTGCGATCCATGGGGCCCTAAAAGCTTCTAGGGTCCTAGGATGTTGGAGATTCTGGCAATGTGGAGGATATAAAGGGCATAAACTTGTCCAGCACGGTCACTTTATTTCAGGACAGAGGCAGGTGTGAATGGGAGGCAGCTGGGATCTGGAATGAGTCCAACCCTGTGAGATAAAGCAGGTACAAGGGCTACAGATCTAGTTTTAGAGAAGTTGGTGGTGAGGGGATGATGGCAAGTCAGAATTTTCAAAGGGGAGCTGTGGTTGTCAGTACCTCATTTCCCAAGAGTGAGGTATTGGGCAGGTGTGCTAGGCCCTAGTGTGTCAGAGTCTTAGCAGGGAAGACCACAGAGGCCACCCAGAACAACCCCCACAGGGGTCAAATGTATAATCCAAGGAAGATCCGAAGCCGGAACCCAGTGTCTTGACTGTCCAGTCATTGCCCTTGTCACTCTCCTGCATGTGTCAGGTCCCACTCCTTACTCCCCTGCCTTCTACTGCCCTTCCCCAACTCCACAGTGTGATGAGGCCAGGAGCTGCTCATGACTTGTATAGCTTCCCAGTGGGGAGGATCTGGAAAGGTTGTTCTTTCTTGGTTGGCCACAGTCTACCAGGAGGCCAGCAGGTGTGAAACCAGCTTGATTTTATGGCTTTCTTGGTAGCTACTGAAGCCCCCACAGCAATGAGATAGCAAACATAGAGCATGTGCCAGGAACTGCTCCGGTGCTTCATATGTCTGATATTTAACCATCTCAACATCCCCATGTGATAAGCACTGTAACTTTCCCTATTTTACAGATGAGTGACCTATGAACAGAGACGTTAAGTAACCTGCCTAACATCACACCAGTGACGAGTGGCAGAGCTGAGATTCAAGCCAGACAGTCGGGCTCCCGAGTCCACGCTCTTCACCACTGTGTTATCCTGCCTCTCGACTCTTAGAACCACGCATTAGGCTGCACTTCTCCTACATAGTAGTATTTTTTCCCCCAAGACTAAGCATTGCCTTTGCTTACCCCAGATCTCTCTCACTCAAAGGAGAAAGCAGGAGAATGCCTTTGGGCATCATCAGGATGTATATTAAAGGGAGGGGTGCAGAATGAGCTCTGCTTCGAGGTTCCATTTCACCACTACTTTCTGCAAGTTGGAAATGATGAGGAATTCCTAGTGGAATCCCCCAGTTTCTTTGACTCCTACCTTGTTGCTCAGCAAGAGAAAGAGGTGGTCTGTCGTGTTGTCTCGGCTGACACAAGTGAGGAGGAATGGCACCTACAGAGAGGGTGGATGGGGCATCATTTCTGAAGCAGCATAAACTGACCATGTCCTAGTGCCAGCAAATGCCACCTCCAACCCCTTTCTGGGCCTCAATCCCCGAGACAGGGAACCCTTGTTGGTGTATAGGAAAGTGCATCTTGGTACTCAGACCTAGGGATATTGAGACCTACACTGCTGTGAAGTTTCGTGTGAACTCCACAACCTCGTGTTGTGAAGTTTTCGTTTAAATAAAACTGATGGTGACTTCTTGAATTAAAGAACTGAGAGCATTCAACTTGTAAGTCAGTGAGCTGGTAATTTCCTTTATCATGAGCTTCATGGCTTCTTGCTTATAGTAATTTTACTATAAAATTTAAGTATTATCAAGAAGCTGAACATTGTTTTTCCAAGTCATTGAAGTAAATTTATGGTACAGTGAGGCTGTTACATTACATTCCCAACAAGTGAAAAAGAAAATCTGATGAAGAATATGTCCCCTTTCCTAGCGAAAGTGTTTTTGTGCATGAGGCTAAATCCACATGTATTACATTGAAGCATGCAAGAATGAAATTTGACCTCAGGAATGAGAGATACATGGAGAAACTTGTGGTCATAGTTTCCAGATGCCTTGAGGAAAAGTCAACTGTATGGGAATCTGAGATTTGATCTTATTTTCAGCCCAACACTATGATGCACAGCACTAGCAAAACATTAATGCCATTAGTACTTGGTCCGAATTCCATAGATGTGTTGAAGTCGATGGCAGATACATGAGAACTTCTTTTCTCCACTTCATTTAATGTGCCTCTCTCTCATAGAACTATAAAATGTCAAAACTTAAAGCAACCTCAGAGATCCTCTGTTTTGTGCAGATAAAGAAACTGAGGCTCAGTGAGGGAGAGTGATTTACCCAAGTTCATGCTGTAAATTACCAGTAGAGCTGGGAACCCAGGTCAGCTAATACTTTGGGGACAGTACACATGACCCTTCCCCAGCTCTATCTTCAGCCTTTCCCTAGAGGTTGAAATGAGATTGATTCTTTCACCCATTAATTCTGAGCTATGATCATGCCCTCCCACCTAAAAGCATCTTCATGGCCCATCAATATTAATGGATAGTGAACGTGTGGACTTTGCTACAGTTCATAAACACAATGGGGGCACGCTTTATACACAAAAACGTGTGCATTTTGAATTCTTTGGAGATTTATTTAGATTTAACTCTTGCATTCTTGAATCTCTAGTCTTTCAGCAAAGCAATAAGCTTGCAGCTGGGAACAATCAGTGACCAGATTGGAGCAGAGGGTGTAGATTACACTGACTCCAGCCTTCAGGGACATATTGACAGTGTAGCCCAGAGGGCTGCTTCTCAAGGAGAGCTGCTAAAGAACTGCATCCCAACCTACCCAGCCAGCCCTACTGCCCACCATTCTCCCTGGGGACCTGGCCTTTGGAAGCCCCCAGATTGTCACTTCCACTGCATTTTGTTGGTCAAGCAGGTCACTAAGGCCATCTCAGATGCAAGGAGAGGGAGTAGCCTATGTATGCAGGGAGGGCAGGCATTGACAATGCCCATCTTTGCAGACTATCTAACTACAGTAAGCAGACACATTATCGTAGAGGGAAACCTACCTGCCCCTTCCTTCACTGAGTTAGCAACTGCACTGCTAGCACCGAGAAGAGCTTCAATACTAGGAAATATTTGGGGGAGGTAGATGGCAGGAAGAAGAAGGAAGAGAAGTCATTAGTTTGAGATAATGGTTAAGGAATTAAGCCTGGGGAAGATAAGGCAGGATGTAAATTGTGGATATTAGGTGGGTAGGGGTGGGGCAAGTGCTGGAGAAAAACTTTGTCTAATTCCTTTACGGGCTCAGCATCTGTTGGGGTGGATTGGAGACAAAGGCTGGCACACTTCAAAAAAGTATGGCAAAACGTATTTATTTATTATTTATATCACATACAATTGTAATGAAGATTCTTTTCAAAGATAAAAAAGCATCCAACATCCCACCAACTGGACACAGTTGTGTTCATTTTTCTTTTCAATCTTGATTCTTCCTTACATATGTTTTATTTCTCTGTCATCATCTTGTGTTGGGCATGTGTTCTGGGCTTTTCACCTGGGCTCATTTTACAAATGCTGCTCTGATGTGAGCTGCCATCTTTTTCTACATCCTTTTAGAGGCCACATTTTATTCCAGTCGAGGGAGATTTGTTATAGGCCAATGATCTGAGCATGATTAACAAGGGTGACTCAGGTCTCCTGTGGTCCTGCCACCCACTGGTGAATGGGTAAGGCCCTGGGGAGGCTGGACCTGGCCCCTCCCGGGCTCTGGGGAGCTCTGTCCCTGCCCAAGATGCCCTGCTGTGGTTGAAGCCCTCAGGGTGCTCTGTGAATGTTTACAGCTGCCAGCAGGAACCACTCTTCCTTTAAGCAGGGAGGCAAGCTGAGTTTTTTCCTCCTTTTCTTTTCAACCTTTCAAGGAGTTTGTTGGTTTCTGAAAACTATTAAGCTAGGGCACAAAGGTTTAGATTTCTCATCTCTTACAAGGGCTTACATTTCTTCCGGGAAGGGGGATTTAATTTTACTGTTGTAGCAATTTTTCACCACAAGAATCTGCTGACTTCTTTTTCTGATACTGAGATGCCAGGCTTGGCACATTCTGGGCAGGTGGAGGGCATCCCCCTCTCTCTGCAATGTCCTCTGCTCTCTGCCCATTTAAATTCCACCTATTCTTCAAAGCCCATTTCACATCCTTCGATGTCCTCCTTGAAGCCCTCCCTGGCCTTTTGCACTCATACTCAGGTTTCTGACATCTTAAAATATTTACCGATTGCTCATGGTCACATTCTCCTGGAAGGCATCATGGTGTCATAAACATACCCTGGGCTGGAAAGCAGGATACTTCAGTTCTTGTCCCGCTGCTAACCATCTGTGTGACCTTGGGTAAGTCTTTGTACTCCCTGGGCTTTAGCTTCTTCCATTTTAAAAAGAGGGCTAATCTCTGTTGTTCATTTCTGATATGAGTCTATGATCCGAGTTCTTTGACCTTTGAGGTCACCCTTGCACATCACTCTAGAGACTGTGGAAATTGGCCAGGTTAATTTATGCTTGTTTCCTCCAATGACCTTGAATCTTTCTGCTCATAAGACATCATTTGGACAATGTGAAAATGTGCTTGCTATTGAAAACATGGATTGGGTCTCTTCCACAGACTTCTTCATCTCCTACCCCTGCTTATCTACTTATTTTCATCCAATAAGTAGACTTCAGACTTTGTTCTTTCTTGTGGTTGATGCTGAGTCTCTGACTATGACACAATGCTGCAAATGGAAGCATACTTTCTGAAGGCTGTACTTCAAACACTCTATTAACGCAACACGCCACATACCAATCCCAGTAGAATGCCCACAAACCAATCTGGCTCGTCTTTGATGAGACAGAGATGCAAGGCAATAACTACTCCTCTCCAAGGGAGAAGGGATTAGTGGGAGGGCGGCTGAGTTCCTGCCATCTCCATCACTGGAGCATGAAGGCCCACTGCAAGGACAAGCAGTCTGCCCTGGACATCCATGTTTGCTCAGCTTAAAATTGCTCAAGATTTGGCTGTGCTAAAAAAGAGGATAGGAACAGTATTGAGGAAGATGGACATGATTTGGCTTAAAATCAGAAAAAGCTAGAAATTTCTAAGGCTGGTTTTATGTCCAAAAATGTGAGGCCCTTGGGGGGAACCACCATGGTGGTTAGCTTGTGGCCACCAAATGAGAGAACCTCCTCATTACCCAGTCAAAGCCTCCACCTGCTCTCAGATTCCCTCCTCTTCCATCCTTGGCACAAATCCTACATTTCCCTCTTCTGATACCCCATGCTCTTTCCTCTGCTTGGGATGCACGGGCCCAAATCACCCACCTCAATATTCCACTCACTCACTGGGGCAAAAAGAAGCTTACATAATGCCTCTACTACGGGCTTTGGAGTCTCCATGACTTCAGTTTAAATCCCAGCTTTTCTTCCTCTAGGGCAGGTGACTTAACCTTTCTGAGTAGCCTCTATTTTCTCTTTTGTAAAATGGGGCTAATTATCCCTGCCTTGCAGGGTTGCAGTAAGGATTATATGAGACAGTGAAGACTTGCAGCATTGAACACAGTGTATCACAGGGGCCCAATGAGCAGTGTTCTCACCATTGTTTTCCTTCTGTAAACCTTTTATGGGCAATAGTATGGTGTTGTATTTATGTAGGCAAAGAACCTATCCCACTGCTAGACAGAAAACTTCTTGAAGGTAGTAATTATTTGACACTCTTGTTGATCCCTTTCAATGCCAAGCACGGAGCTTTGCATAGAGTAAATTCTTCATATACTTTGTTCAAATGATTTCAGTCATTTTATCTGCCTTTTCCGTCCCTCTGATTATACCCAACAAAGACATGAGAAAGTCATTGTTGAAAAAACAGGGCAAGAAATAATTTCTTTCTACATTTTTAGGCCACATTTTATTAAGAGTGCAACTTTGGGGTCTTGCCTCTTAAACTGTGAATCCAGGGAGGAGGGAGGGGATGGAGACCATGACCTTTTATGTGTGCTTTCAGTATTTACTGCTCTGCGGGGCACTTGCTGAATATTTAAGTGTGTTGCTATTCAGGATAAAAGCTTGTAGAGTGACAGATCTGGGAGCAGAAAGGCAACTTGGTAATGGATTTTATCTCAGACAAATGCAAGAGAAAGCCTGCTTAAAGGCTATAATTGCCCCAACTACTCCAGCCCCATCCTGCAATCCTATTCTCCCCTCACCACTGCAGCTCTGGGATCCTTTCTGTGATAAGCCCCTGGGCCTCACTCTTCACTCCTCACCACTAGGAGGGAGAAGCCTATTGGATGAGCAGCCTCTTTCCTGGCATGTCAAGTTGAGATCCATTGTGCAAGAATTCTCTACATTCTGCTGAGGAGTGGTCCAGCCGATGAGGAAGCTGTGACCTGATCTGACTGTGGATCGAGTGTTGTTAACCCTGGCAAGATACAAAAAAGCTCAGGTCAACAGAGGCAGCATAGCACAGACTTGTGATTAAGAGCAAAGACTTGAGTCAGACTGCCTAAATTTGCATCCCATTTCCATCCCTTGCTTGCTTGTAACTTTGGACATGTTATTCAATTTCATTGAACCTCAGCTTCCTTATCTGTAAGATGGGAATGATAGAAAGAATGCCTACTTCATAAGTTAATTATGAGACTCCAAGGCACTATCATAAGTTAAGTTACATAGAACTGTGCCTCAAACATAGTAAGAGCTATGTAAGTATTGGCTATCATTATTTTAGAGCTATAGGAGCCATTCCCCTAAATTGTATGAAAAGCCGTGTATCTCATGTTTCCTTCGTGCCTTAGCTTGGTTGATTCTTATTCCCGTACAGTGAGGTGAGCCCCAGGGTTGAAAGGGTCAACTTCTGCAGTGTCCACGCAGGAGATGAAGGTAGATATGGCAGCAAGGATGGAATAGAGAAGACGGATAAGAGACATGTATAGAAGGAACTCATGGCAGTTACATGTGGAGCTGAGGGAAAGGGAAGATCCTGGCATGTCACCCAGGGGACCAAGGCTCAAGATCTTTGGGATGATGTCATAAGTGAGATAAGGGATGCCATAGGAAGAGAGGTTCCTGTGGGGATATTGAGCTTGGAAAGTCAATATTGGGACAGCAGGTGGAGATGCCCCCAGAATGTTGAAATTATGATTTTGGAGCTTTGGAAAGAGGTCCAAATAGAGCTATAGATTTTAAGAGTCACAAGTATTTGTGGTGAACTCTATGAGAACCAGTAGGATCCTTCAGACAATTTGCTACAAAATGTTGAGTGTCTGATCCAGGGCCAGAGAGTAAATATTTCAGGCTTTATGGGCTATGCAATCTCTGTTGCAAGTACTCAATTGTATCACTGGTTTGACAGTAACCATAGACCATATGTAAATGAATGGGTGTGGCTGTGTTCCAATAAAACTTTATTTACAAAACAGATAAAGAGTCCACACCTACCCTACTCCAGATCAGCGTCTTACACATTGCAGGTATAGGATAACTATTTGTTGGATTAATCTACTAGCTCCAGAAATTGTCTCAAGTTCAGGCAGATTTAAAAAAAAAAAACAATTAAATTTCTAGGTGCTCAAAGTTTTGTTAATGACACTTGAAAACAGTCACAAAAACAGGTGAGGGTGCTTGAATTTCTGCTGCTATATGTAAAACAAACCACCATGAATTACAGATATACTGTTGGGTTATGAAGTATCCAGCCAGAAACCTTTTCTGAACCAAGTCCTAGGCCCTCAGCCAAGTATGATAAATCAGACGGGTGAATTGCAGGGCCAGGTGATGTGAGAACCATTCGATTTTAAACCTCCTGAGGGCCGATGCAGGTGGGTAAGGTGAGAAGATTTGACTTCCAGAATTGCACTCTTAGAGCCCCAGGGACCTTGAATGGTACTTTTGTTATGTCCAGGAAATCAACTGCAAATGTGTTTAATAATTAAGAACCTGCCCACAAATATTAACGCTTCCATTGCAAAGAAGTGGCGATGGGAGGAAATGGGAGAAAATCAGCACTAGAAGAGGAGTTGAAGTCGTATGAGGAAGTGGGCATTTTTCACTCATTTCTAGTGATAGAAAATGAGAGAGAGAGAGAGAGGCTTCCCCATAAACAACAGAGTGATACAGTGGATTATGAGTAGAAGTTATTAAAAGAGTTGAGTCGACACAAGAGCTGAGGGTTTCAGCTACTAAATTAAACTTAGTAGTAACTCGGGTGAACCACCCCAAGGACAGTTCCCATTCCTTCTTGTCTTACACTTTTGGTTGGTAAATCAAACCACCCAAGTCTCTCTTTTGCTTTTGAAGTCTGAACTGTACATCTCAATTCTTTGGTCACCTTCCTGGGGACAATTCCAAGGTCTTGGACCTCAAGCAATGGGAGAAAACCTAGAGAGGAGGCTCATGTCTGACTGATGGCTGCCAAAAGAATGTGTCTTAAGAGCTTAATGAAGCCCAGGGTTCCCGGGCAGGCTGTGTAACTCTGAGATACTGAGAGTTTGTAGTTGCAGTAACGGTAGTAGCTGTGTCATGTGCCACAAAATTATGTTTAAGTTAATGACATAGATGTTGGTGGTTTCATAAGATTATAATGGAGCTGAAAAATTTCTATTGCTTAGTGACATCTTGATGATCCTGACCCTGCATAGGCCTAGACTAATGTGTGTGTTTGTGTCTTCGTTTTTAACAAAATAGTTTTAAAAAATTTAAATAGAAAAAAAATGCTTATAGAATAAGGATTTAAGAAAAGTATTTTTGTAAAGAAAGAAATATTTGAAAGCAAATTTTTTGTATAGCTATATAACATGTTTGTGTTTTAAGCTAAGTGTTACACATGTCAAAAAGTCAAAAAAAGTTTTAAGTTTATAAAGTAAAAAGGTTACAGTGGCTAAGGCTAATTTATTATTAAGGAAAGAAAAAATGTAAATAAATTTAGTGTAACCTAAGTGTACATTGTTTATAAAGTCTACAAGTAGTAATAATCTATGCCTTCACATTCTGTCACCACTCACTCATTGACTCACCGAGTACCACTTCCAATCCTGCAAGCTCCACTCATGGCAAGTGCCCTATAGAGTTGTGCCATTTAAATCTTGTATACCCTATTTTTACTATGCCTTTTCTCTGTTTAGATATATTTAGTTACACGATAGTTACCATTGTATTACAATTGTTTACAGTATTCAGTACAGTAATATGCTGTACAGGTTTGTAGCTTAGGAGCAATAGGCTATACTATAAAGCCTAGGTGTATAGTATATAATCTAGGTTTGTGTAGGTGGACTGTATAACATTGGTGTAATGATGAAATCACCTATCGACACATTTCTCAGTATGTGTCCCTATCATTAAGTGACACATGACTGTATATGCACATATATACATACATAAACATGCATACATGTTTACATGTGTGTATATATGTATGTATGTGTGTATATGCATAGTATATTTGTGTGTGTGTGTTTATACATATGTATCTATATTTGTATTATGTACACTGACAAGTTTCTTTTTTTCTTTTTCTTAAAGACAGGGTCTTGCTCTGTTGTCCAGGCTAGAGTGCAGTGGCACAATCACAGCTCATTGCAGGCTTGAAATTCTAGGCTCAAATGATCCTTCTGCCTCAGCCTCCTGAGTAGTTGGGACTACAGGTACACACTACCATGCCCAGCTAATTTTTAAATTTTTTTGTAGAGACAGAGGTCTCACTTAGTTACCCAGGATGGTTTTGAACTCCTGGCTCCAAGTGATCCTCCCACCTCAGCCTCACAAATTGCTGGGATTACAGGTGTGAGCCACCATGCCTAGTGAATAAGCAATTTTTTTTTTTTGAGATGAGTCTCGCTCTATTGCCCAGCCTGGAGTGCAGTGGTGCGAGGTCAAGAGATCGAGATCATCCTGGCTAACATGGTGAAACTCCATCTCTACTAAAAATACAAAAATTATCTGGGTGTGGTGGTGTGTGCCTTTAGTCCCAGCTACTCAGGAGACCGAGGCATGCCCTATAATCCCATGGCATTCAACCCTCTGATCCTTCTGGACAGGTCCCCTTTCTCTTATCAGGGCATTGCACATGCATTTTCCACCAACTCAAATACCTGATGGATGTCTATCTATGCTTTAAAACCCAGTCTATTTGTTACTGTCTGTGTGAAAGCTTACCTGATCTCCACTTCGTTTCTCATGTCTTGTGCTGTTTCTGTAGTATGCCACTTATTACTTTATTTTAATTATTTGGGTATGACTTTGGGGTTGTATCTAGACTGAATCTTAGCTCTTCTGTTTTTTATCTGTGTGGCTTTTGTCAAGTTATTTTAACTTCTTTGGGCCTCAGTCTTGCAATCTGTAAAATGTGGATGTTAAGAAGAACTACTCATAGGGGTGTTGGGAGGTCTCAATGCAATTATATGTACCAGCAGGCTTACTTAGCACAGTACCTAGTACATAGTAAGTATTCAATGAATTATAACTTTTCTTCTCCACTTCACCTTGAGCTTATAAAACTTAGGGATATAACTCAAATATCTTGGTAGATAAAATGCCTAGGTTTGCTACTACAGTATGGCTGCTTCCAGTTTTATGTTGCTAATAAAAACACACTCCAGTGAAAAGTAGGAATGAATATTTTCCAGGATTGACTATAATGTTAGGACATAATGCAAGTATCAAAAAATTTTTTAAAAAATCAAAATCTTACCAAGCATCTAATCTGACCACAATGGACTAAAACTGGAAATCAACAATAGAGGAACATTTTAAACTATACTAATATATATATAAATTAAACATGCTCCTGAATGACCAATGGGTGAAGGAGAAAATTAAGAATAAAATTTAAAAATCCTTGAAACAAATGAAAATGAAAACACAATATCTCAAAATGTATGAGACACAGAAAAAGCAGTATTAACAGACAAATTTATAGCAATGAATGTCTACATCAAAAAACTAGAAAGACTTTAAATAAACAACCTAATGATGTGTCTCAAGGAACTAGAAAAGCAAGAATAAGCCAAACCAGAAACAAAAAAGGAGACATCACAACAGATACCACGGAAATACAAAGGGTCATTAGAAACTACTATGAATGGCTATATGGTCATAAATTTGAAAATTTGGAGGAAATGGATAAATTCTTGGGCACATACAACCTACCAAGATTGAACCAAGAAGAAATAGAAGACCTGAACAAGCCAATAACTTGTAATGAGATTGAATCAGTAATAAAAAGTCTCTCAATAAAGAAAAGTCCAAGACTAGATAGCTTTACCACTCAATTCTACCAAACCTTTAAAGAATAATTAATACCAATTCTTCTCAAACTATTCAATAAATTGAAATTGAGGAAGTTTTTCTTAATTCATTTTCTGAGGCCAGCATGATCCTGATACTAAACCAGACAAGGCAACAACAAAAAAAGAAAACTACAGGCCAATATCCCTGATGAACCTAGACATAAAAATCCTCAAAATACTAGCAATTTAAATCTGATAACACATGAAAAAAAGATAATACACAATGATCATGTGGGATTTATCCCAGGAATGCAAGGATGGTTCAACATATGCAAATCAATAAATGTGGTGCATCATATCAGTAGATTGAAGGATAAACACCATATGATCATCTCAATAGATGCAGAAAAAGCATTTAATAAAAATCAACATATCTTCATAACAATTCTCAATATATTGTTTATAGGAAGAAAGTACCTGAACAGAATAAAGACCATCTATGACAAATTCACAGTTAGCATCATACCGATTGGGGAAAAGTTGAAAGCTTTCCATTTAATAATTGTAACAACACAAAGACTCTGACAAAAAATTTCTAGAACTGATAAACAAATTCAATGAAGTTATAAAACACAAAATAAACATACAAAACCAACAGTGTTTCTATACACAAACAACAAACTAGCTGAAAAAGAAACCAAGAAAGTGATCCCATTTGCAAAAGCTATAGAAAAAATACATAGGAATAAATTTCACCAAAGAGGTGAAAGATCTCTATAAGGAGAATTACAAAACACTGATGAAAGAAATTGAATAGGATAAAAAAATGGAAAACATACCATGCTCATGGATTAGAATAATTAGTATTATTAAAATGACCACACTACCCAAGTAATCTACAGATTCAGTGCAATCCCTATCAAAATGCCAATGACATTTTTTATAGAAATAAAAAAAATCTAAAATATTTATGGAACCACAAAATCTTCCAAATAGCCGAAGCCAAAGCAATTCTCAGAAAAAAAAAAAAAAAGATGGAGCATTACACTAGCATTACACTATTTCAGACTTCAAAATATACTACAAGGTTGTAGTAACCAAAACAGCATGGTACTAACATAAAAACAGAAGCATAGACCAATAGAACAGAATAGATAACTCAGAAATTAATCCACACATCTATAGCCAACTGATTTTGACAAAGGTACCAAGAACACCTGTTGGGGAAAGTGCAGTCTTTTCAATAAATGGTGCTGGAAAAATTGGATATCCATATGCAGAAGAATAAAACTAGACCTTCACCTCTCCGCTATACAAAACTCAACTCAAAATGGGTATAAAAACCTAAATGGAAGACCTAAAACTATAAAACTACTAGAATAAAACATAAGATAAATGCTTCAGGGTTTTGATCTAGGAAAAGACTTTATGAATAAAACTTTAAAAGCATAGACAACAAAAGAAAAAATAAACAAATGGGATTATATCAAACTAAAGTTTCTTCACAACAAAGGAAACAATCAATAAAGTGAAAAGACAACCTATAGGGTGGGAAGAAATATTTGGAAACTCTCCATCCAACTCTCCATCCCAAATCCATATTTGGGATTAATATCCCAAATATATAATGAACTCTAACATCTCAACAGCAAAAATCCAAACAATTTAATTAAAAAATAGGCAAATAATTCGAACAGACATTTCTCAAAAGAAAACACACAGATGGCCAACAGGTGTATGAAAAAATGCTCAGTATCACTAATCATCAGGGAATTGCAAATGAAAACCACAATAAAGTATTATCTCATCCCAGTTAAAAGGGCTATTATCAAAAAGACAAACAATAACAAACGTTGGTGAGGATGTGGAGAAAAGGGAGCTCTTACATGCTTTTGGTGGGAACATAAACTAGTATGGTCACTATGGAGAACAATATGAAAGTTCCTTAAAACACTAAAAATAGAACTACCATATGATCAAGCAACCTTAGTACTGGATATTTATCCAAAAGAAAGAAAATCAGTATACCAAAGAAACATCTGCACCCCTATGTTTATTGCAGGAGTATTCACAATAGCCAAGAAATGGAATCAGCCTAGGTGTCCCACAACAGATAAGTGGATAAGGAAATTGTGATATATATACACAATGGAATACTATTCAGCCATAAAAAAGAATGAAAGCCTGCCATTTGAAGCAATGTAGATGGAACGGAGGACATTTTGTTAAGTAAAATAAGCCAGCAACAGAAAGGTAAACACTGCATGTTCTTACTCATATGTAGAAGCTTAAAAAAAAAAAAAAAAATCGATCTCATAGAAGTAAAAGTAGAACAGAGGATACCAGAGGTGGGGGAAGATAAGGAAAGTGGGGAACGGGGAAAGATTTGTTAAAGGATATAAAAGTATAACTGGAAAGGAGGAATAAGCTCTACTGTTGTCTACTACTGTAGGATGACTTTAGTTAACAATAATATATTACATAGAATATACAAATAGCTAGAAGGAGGATATTGAAGGTTCCCAACACATAGAAGTCATATGTGTTGGAGATAATGTATATGCTGATTTTCCTGATCTGATTACTATATTATATGTATTACATTATATGTATATCACTGTGCTATACGTGATCATAGCCAAAAAGCTGAGAATAGATGCAACAGCACTATGTACCCCAGGGGATATGTTCAAATATTATGTGTCAATTTTAAAAATTAATAACAAATAAATTTAGTTATTCTGCTGTATGATCTTGGATAAGTGCAAAGACTGGGATTTTGGAGTCAGATACACTTGTTTTTGAATCCCAACACTGTGACTTTAAGAATTTACTCACTTCTGGATCTCTCATTTCTGATAGAAAATAGAGATAATGAGAAACCCTACCTTAAGAGATATTAGGATGGTTAACTGGGCAGCAAAATGGCACATCCAGTATAATGCCTGGCACCAACAATAATAGCTTCCTTCCCACTTGGGGTCAGCACAGAGTACATGTCTCTGCTATGTGAAAGCTCATCTGACATCTCTATTTAGAGGGAGGAAGAGAACAAACCCAAGCTCCAACCAGGCCTCTTCCTTGTTCAGTCCTGATCCTGACCCTGCTGTCCTGAATCAACTTTCTCCTTCCCAGCTCATCTGATGGAACATTTCAATTTTAAATTGTCAGTCATCAGCACATTTAAATGTCCCAGGACTAGAAAAACATCAGAAGGAATTACTGAAAGCTTTATTGATTTAATCAGATAATTTTGCACAAATTATGGTCCATAAAATTCTAGGTGCTCTGTAGTCTTCCGTGAGACAGAGTTGAAGCTACTGTCATCCCTCTAGGTAGGATCTAGAAGAGCAAAGAAGGGTTAGTGTGATTTAAGATAAATGCACGAAGCATAGGGGAGGCATTTGCTGAGAGAACAGTGAACAGTTTCTAAGTAAGCTGGACTATGAGTGTGTAAGGAAATGAGAAGGTGAGAAAGGGAGGTTCAGGGCAGGTAAGGACATCCTTGAATAATATTTGAGGCATTGGGACTTTGTAGGCAACCGGGAACTATTTAAATTTTTCAAGCCAGAAAGTGGCATGGTCAGAGGTTTGCTTTAAGAAGATAACTGGCAAGAAGGTGAGAATGGATTGTTTTGGTAGGGGGCAGAATGACTAGAGACAGGGGAATACTTAGGAAGTTATTGCAATTGTCTGGATAAGAGGTGACAAAGGTTGCACTTGGGCAGTGGAAAAGAGAGAACAAATAGAAGGCATATTGCAGCGCAAAATCTACAGAACTTTTTGACTAACTAGGGAAAGGGAAAGAGAGACGGAGAAGGATGACTCAGGATTTTAGCCTGAGGAAAGTGCTTGAGTTATCTAATTTAACATTCAGAATGCAGAACCTATCTGTCAACACCTGGCTTTCCTCATTTATTCTTAATGCATGCATGTGTGTGTGTGTGTGTTTGTGTGTGTGTAACTCTATGTACATATGGAATGCTATACATCAATAGCTGAACATCTCTCTCTCTCACAGACAGTCTCTCTCTCTCTCTTCTACTTCAGTCTTCATTCACCTTAAATGTATGTAATTATTGGCATTGTGAAATGAGGGTGTGAGGCTTTCTAACTTTGAGAAATAGCAGTTTTTATACTGGCAATGTAGAGATTATGTTTTATGATTTTGAAAATATTTAAGCTTGCCCTATTGATAATAGTAGCTTCCATTGACTGAGTGCTTCTGTGCAATGCTTTACACACATTGCTTCACTTACCCTCACAACAATATATGAGATGGACACTATTAAGGCCCCACTCCCCTCGCCCCATTCCCAAACAATTCCCAACTCCCTCCTCCCTTGCTAACCACCATAAAGACTGACCTCCCTTGCAACAAGGGTGGTCATGGAACCCAGGGCTGGACAATGAGAATATAAATGGCATCTGTTTAGAGAGTTCTAGGTAAGTCATTGGTTTCCAGATAAAGGGAATAGCATAAGAGGAGACAACTGGTATACTTACTCTTTTCCTTCTTCCTGGCTTGAACATGGTGGGTGTGACGCTTAAGGTTCTGGCAGCCACTGGCAACCACAGATGACAAACACAGAGATAAAAAGCCAATGAGCAAGAGAAAGAAAGAGTGTGTGATCTGTGATCTCAGTGACAATGCTGAGTGACTGAACCAGCCTTGGAACCCCTATGTCCATGTTTATTGATAAGTGTTCAAGCCACCATTAGTTTTTTTTTTGTTTTTTTTAATTTTTATTTTTTTCTGTTACTTGCAGGAAAATGAACTCTAATGTGCAGTTATTTGCCCAGGGCCAAACCAGGAAATGGTGGAGCTGGGATGCAAACACAGGTGTCTTTCTGACTCCAAAGTGATGTTATTAGCTATTTAAGATATAATTAGAAAGACATTTGGTCTTTGCTCCTGGTTCCTGGTACAAGGCTCTTAAAACCCTTGGAATTTCCAGAATAATAAGGGTGATAGAATCATCTTTGTTCTAATAAGGTGATTCTTAGTGGGACCCTAGAAATCTTGTCACCAGAAAGACCAAGCCTTGATTAGAAGCTTGGAACTTTCAATCCCCGCCCCACCACCCAACCAACAGGGAGGGCAAAATGGGTGAAGATTGGATCAGTCACCAATGGCCAATGATTTAATCAATTGTACCTACATAATGACGCCGCCATAAAAATTAAACAATGGGATTGGGGAGCTTCTGAGTTGGTGAACACATCCACATGCTGGGAGAGGGGCACACTCCAACTTCATGGGGACAAAATCTCCCATACTTGGAGCCCTTCCAGACCTCACGCTATGTACCTCTTCATCTGGCCGTTCATTTGTATCCTTTATCATAAACTGGTAAATGTTAAGTAGAGTCCTTTCCCAAGTTTTGTGAGCCATTCTAGCAAATGATCCGACATGAAAGAGTGAATTTGGGAACTCCCAGTTTACACTTGGTTGTCAGAAGTATAGGGGGCCTGGGACTTGCAATTGGTATCTGAAGTGGGACCATTCTTGTGGGACTAAGCCCTTTAACTTGTAGGATTTGATGTTAACTTCAGCCAGATAGTGACAGAATTGAATTGAATTGTTGGCTACCCAGTTGTTGTCAGAGAGTTGGAGAACTGGTGTGGATAATTCCCACCCATCTGGTGTAAAAAATGTCAGGAGAAAAGAAGAACCCTACTACCACACGTTCTCCCTCTTCTAGTACCCACTCTGAACAACATAAAGGGTTTGTTTTGTTGTGTGTGATGGATTCACTTGCTGTGCTTTCCCTGGCCTTTGTCTCTCACTTCTTCCTCCACAGTTTTGGATATCTTCTAGTGTCAGGCAGTGAAACCCAGCCTTAGGAGATAGCGAGATGATTCTCGTTCAGCCCTGCTCTCAAGTTCCTCACAATATAGAGGAAAGGTTGGCAAAGTATGTTGATCTGCCGCCATTTTTGTATGACCCATAAGCTAAGAATGGTTTTCACATATTCAGTGGGTTGAAAGATAATCCAAAGAAGAATATTTTATGACCAGTAAAATGATACGAAATTCAAGTTTTAGTGTCCATAAATACAATTATGATGGAATACAGCCTCACCGATTTGTTTATGTGTTGTCTACAGTAACTCTTGCACTACAACCATAAAACTGAGTAGTTGCAACCGAGATCATATGGTCTACAAAGCCTGTATTTGCCACCTGGCCCTTTAAGAAAAAGTGTGCTGACCTCTCATCTAAGAGGGTGGCATTTACGGATTAGGCAAATGAATAAGTCATTCTAGGTAGGGAAAGAGAAAGGATGTAGTATAACTAAGATACTTAGAAAAAATTCCCAAAATAGCAGGTGGATCCAAAGCTCTGGGTCTCATCTCTAGACGTTTTTCCTTTAAAGATAGATTCTATACAAGAGGTGGAGGTGGACAAGGGAAGGGTGGTCTGGGATATGTATTAGTTACTTTTTTCCAGTGAATGTCTTTGTTACTCATTCCTTAGAGGCAGAAGTCTGTACTTCAGTTAGTTTGAACTCCACCCAGAGAGAACAGATCATGAATACTTCTAATGCACACTGTCAAAATCCTGAGTTAAATAATTTTACTTTCAAAAAAATTGACCTTTTAATTAAGGTACCCAGAGTCTCCCACGAATTGGCTGTCACCTGAAACTATTGTGTGCTTGGAATTTCTGTGAGCACACAAGACACCCTGCTCAGATCCTGATTCCTACGAACCGGGTACTGCTGTCCTCATGAATCCCATAGACCTTGTGCACATCCCTGGGATGGTGGAAGATTTCTTTCTGTGAACTCAACTCTTGTAAAAATCAAGAGAAATGTTTCATTTTTTTTCTTTCCAAAAGAAAGTAAGTGCCAGGAAATCTTCCATAGTAACAGTGCTTGTCATTCAACCACTGTCACATGACTTAGAAAGCACTTTTCTGGGCATTTTTGTTCTAAGCCTTAAAATAACCATGACCTACATAATGTGATCATAATGAAAAATGGTTGAACTATGTAAAAATCCAATACTGATATGCCAATGAAATACACTTTTGAGATCAATGCACTCATCCCCTTTTTGTCTTTATTTTACAGAGGAGGAAACTGAGACTTAGCCAGAAAGGCAGCCAATCAATGGCAACATCAAGGTGTGTGCTTTCTATTTACAGTGATAATGATGGCCAAGGCTACCTTATCACTGGCCTAATTAGATATGACCTAATTGTCACATTTAATGTGTGTGGGTTATAGGTGGGGTGATTCTATAATTTGTTACCCAAACTGAAATACCTTGGTTCATCAGGCATAAATCAGCCTTGTTCCCTGAGACCTATGGCCATGCTATATGCAGTAGGCAGATGCCATAGGCCATGTGACTCGTTCTGATAATCAGGTAAGTCCTAAAAATTTGCTTCTATTTCCTGACTTGTGTTCTCAGTCCTGTGGACCCAGCACCTTGGAATGTCAACATTTGATGAATGTTGGCCCTGTAGAGATTCAGTTCAGATTTCTCCCACTAATCTCTGGTTTTAGGCCATATTCAGAGCCTGAGCAATAAAGAAATCAGGATGTAACAGGGAAATATGAATGTGTCATATATTCTTGCATTGACTCAACCTTTCTTTATCTCCAAGGTATTAAATTTCCTGTCTTTAGGTCAGAGAGAATGTTTTCAAATAGGAGTGGGAGACGATTCTAGACAAACCAGAGTGGAATATCCAGGCAGAAGAGGAAAGAGAATGAAATCTCTTTTCTTGACATTGTGTGTGCATTTTGTTGTGTTTTGTTTTTAGAAAGCAGTAACAGCTAATCAATATTTATTGATTATCAGTGGTGTCCTCATCTCTGAGCTATGTGGGAGAATGAAGAAACATGACAGGGAAAGAAAGAGAAAATATAATTATTTCACTATTGTTTATAATAAAGAACTAACTAAGGAAATAGATAGCTAAGAAAATTAAAATAATACTACACTTATAAAGGCAACTGTTAGAACACAAATACAGACTTTCTTACTATTAGAATAATTACACATAAAAGCTATAGTGTCTTAGTTCAAGTTGCTATAACAGAATACCACAGACTGAGTGGTTTATAAACAGCAGTAATTTGTATCTTACAGATCTGAAAGCTGGAATTCTGAGATCAGAGTGCCAGCATGGTCAGCTTCTGCTGAGGACTGTCTTCAGGGCTGCAGACTGAAGACTTCTCATTTTATCTTCACATGGTGGAAAGAGCAAGATAACTTTCTGGGGTCTCTTTTAGAAGAACACTAATTTCACTCATTAGGCCTCCTCACTCATGACTTAATTATCTTCAGAGTCCCCACCTCCTAATACCATCACATTGGGGTACAGATTTCAACATGTAAATTTTGGTGGGGGTTGGGAGAGGAGCACAAGCATTTAGTCCATAATAGCCACATAATGAAAAGATTTTAAAAATGAAATTATTCAACAGGAACACAGTACAAATAATATGATAGGACAAAGACCAAATATATTTTATCTGTTAATAAAAGTAAATCTTCATTAAGATAATTTTCAGAATGAATCACAAAGCAAACCCAACTCTGTTATATGTAAGAGATACATCTAAACAAAGATATTCACAAAGTTTAAGAGTTAAAGATACACCAGAGAAATACAAACACAAGGAAAGCAGTGATTGATATCTTAATATCACACAACATGGAATTCAAGACAAAGATCATTAAATAAGGAAGGAAGGGTACCTTTTAATGTAAATGATATAAATCAGTTTAAGATAACATTTATGAATAACTATATGCCAAATAATATAGCATCCACCTTTATAAAGCAGAAATTAGACACAAGAAATAGGCAGATACACTAATATAAAGGGAATTTAATTCACTTTTCTCAGTCTATTTTATACCAAGAGGACAATAATAAACAAGGATATAGAATACCTAAGTAATTAATGAGACAGACATGATTAATCCATGTAACTAAAGAATACAGAATAAGCTTTTTGTTTTTTCAAAAGCTGTGAAAACATTCATAGAAAGTGATCATATATTAACTCATAAATAAATCTTTAATAAATTCCCAAAATAGATATAGTATGGATAACATTGAGTAACTATAATTCATTAAAACTAAACACTGATAACAAAAGAGAAAGCAAAAACTCCTTCCATCTGGAAATTATAAAAGCTCTCTTAATGCTCAGAGAGGAAATACAAATCAAAATGGAAGATTGTTTTAGGAAAAAACAGTAATGAAAGTACTCTTTATTGGAATTTGTGGAATACTATGGGTTGAGTTGTGTACCCAAATTCATATGTTGAAGTCCTAACCCTCGTTATCTCAAAATGTATTATTTGGAGATAAGGTCTTTACAGAGGTAATCGAGTTAAAATGAAGTCATTAGAAGGGGTGTCCTCACCAAATAGGACTGGTATCCTCATAAAAAAGGGGCAATTTGGACACAGATACACACATATAGGGAGAAGACTACGTGAAGAGAAGGCAAGATCAGGGTGATGCCTCTACAAGCCAAGGACTGACAAAGATTGCCAGCAAACCACCAGATGCTGGGGGAGAGGCATGGGGCAGATTCTCCTGCACAGCCCTCAGAGGGAACCAACCCTAATCATGCCTTGACTTTGTACTTCCAGCTCTCAGAAAACTGCGAGTCTTGAACTGGGTTTAAGATACTTGGTTTGTGGTACTTCGCTATGGCAGCCTTAGAAAACTACTACACAGATAAAGCAGTGTACAGAGAAAAAAAATCATAGCTTAAATAGCAAAAGAAAAAATAAAATGAGTTAAGCATTATGCTCAAAATGTTAGAAACAACATACCAAAATATATTGAAGGACTCTAGAAGGAAGGTATCAATAGTGATAAAAGTGGGAATTAACAAATTAGAAAACAGATTAACAGTACTAGTAAATCAATCCCAACTCTAGTTCTTTGAACCAATGAAATACAGAAATCATTAGATAACATAATTAAGAAATAACTGTCAAAATGTAAACACACAAATGAGAACTTGAAAGGGCAAAACAATAAAGAAACAAAGAAAAATTTTTAAAAATTAAAAGAAACCACTTGGTTCTACTTTAAGCAGATGAATGTAAAAATCTAGATGATATAGATATTTTTCTAGAAAAATATAATTTATCAATACTAACTTTAGAAGAGGTAAATTACCTAAATAAACTGAATTGAAAAAAATAATCAAAGAGCTACTTTCCCAAAAAAGCACCAGGTATTGATGATGTCTTACTTTATTTTGTGTTACTATAACCGAATACCTGAGGCCGGGCAATTGAGAAAGAAAACAGATTTATTTCTTACTATTCTGGAGTCTGGGAAGTCCAAGACTGGGAGGCTGCTCCTGATCAGCTTCTGATGAGGGCCTCATGCTGTGACATAACATGGTAGAAGGCATTGCAGGATGAGAGGGACACAAAAGCCAAACTGGCTTTTATAACTGACCCACTCTCATGATGACTAATGCATTCCAGTAATAATCCATTAATTCATTAACCCATTAATCCACCAGTAGATTAATCTATTCATGAGGGCAGAACCCTCATGACCCAATTGCCTCTTAAAGACCCCACCACTTAATAGTGTTACATTGGGTCATAAATTTTAATGTGAGTTTTGAAGAGAACAAGGAAAAACTCTATAAAGCTTTCAGAGAGCAGATAGTTCTAGCTTTGATTAAAAAAAAACACTTAATAAAATAGATATAGATGGTTACTTTCTTAACATGATAAAATATATCTCTCTCACCCTAAAAGCCAAAATCATCATTACTCAGGAATTTGTAACATTCTAATTAGAAACAAGAGCAAGGCAAAAATGCTCACGTTATTGAAAATTGTACTGGAGGAATGATCCAATTTAAATAGACGAGAGAAAGAAATTGACAGTAAAAAAAATCGAAAAGTGGGACGTAAAACTATTACTATTTGCAGATCTTATGACTGTATATCTGGAAAACTCAAGAGAATTAACTAAAAAAAATTACAAACAATAAGATAATTTAGTATGGTGGCAGGATTCAAAACTATAGAAATCAATACTTTTGCATATGCAAATAACAGCCAGTTAGAAAATATAATGGAGAAATCACCCTATTACAGTGGCCGTGCATATTTAAAGACATAACACCTAGGAATAAACTTAATAAAAAATGTGCAATACATATAGGAACAAAAACTTTTAAGTCCCAAAAGATACAAAAGAAGACTTGAGAAAATGGAGTAACTACACACTTGGATAGAAAAACTCATAATAATAAAATGTCGGTTCTTATTAACTTGTTTTTACAATTAATATAACAGTATACACAGGGTTTTGTTTTTAATTAGATAAGCTTATTCCAAAGTTCACTTGAAAAAATAAACTAGAATGGTAAGAAGGATACTTGCAAATAAAAGAAATGGCTAGCCTAACCAGATAAAAAAACATAGTATAAAACCTCAAAAACTAAAGCAAGGTAGTTGTGGTGAATGAATAGCGCTGCCCATGAAACAAAATAGAAAATCCGGAAATAGGTCCAACTACTATGGTAATTCAGAATATGTTAAAGAAGATACCCCAAATTATAGGACAATTCAGAAATGATGTTGGAATAACTGCATAGCCATTTGGAAATATTTCAAAAGTGTCAAACATTTAAATGCGAAATATGAAACCATAAAAGTATACAATGGAAATATGGCAGAATATTTCGTGTTTATAGATAGAAAGACAACATTTTTAAGATATCAGTTCTTCCCAACTGGTTCTATATATTCAATGCAATTCCAATCAAAATCTCAGCAAGTTATTTTGTAGATAGGAAGAAACTGATTGTAATGTGAGTTTTCATCTGGAAAGGCAAAGACCCAGAATAGTCAACACAATATTTAGGAGAAGAACAACATCAGATGACTGACGTTACCCAACTTAAAGACTTACTATAAAGCTACAGTGATTAAGCAATGTGGTGAAAGAACAGACAAATAGATCAATGGGACAGAATAGAAAGCCCAGAAACAGACCCACATAAATTTGGTCAATTGATCATTGAGCAAAAGTAATACAGTGTAGGAAAGGCATTGCAATACATATGAGCAAAGGCAATACAATGGAGAAAATAGTCTTTTCAACAAATGATTCTGGAACAACTGGACATTCATGTGCAAAGAAATGAATCTAAACACAGACCTTACACCTTTCATATACAAAAAAACCTCAAAACTGATCAAAGACCTAAATATGAAGTACAAAACTATAAAATTCCTGGAAGATAACAAGAGATGACCTTGGTTTTGGCAATGACTTTTTAGACGTCATACCAAAGGCATGATCCATGAAAGAAGGAATTAATAAGCTGGACCAATAAAATCTAAAATTTTTCCTACGCAAAAATCATGGTCAAGAGAATAAATAGACAAGCCAGACTGAGATTAAATATTTGCAAATATATATCAGATAAAAAACTTATAAGATATGAAAAACCTCTTAACCTCAACAATAAGAATACAAACAACTCAAAAAAAAAATGGGCCACATGTCTTAAGAAACACCCTTTCAAAGAAGATACATAGATGGCAAATAAGCCTATAAAAAATGTTTCACGTCATATGTTATCAGGGAAATGAAAATTAAAACAACAACGAGATACCACTACATATCTATTAGAATGGCCAAAATCCAGATCACAGACAACACCAAATGCTGGTATGTAGAGGCATCATGCTATATAACTTCAAACTATACTACAGGGCTACATAAGCAAAACAGCATAGTACTGGTACAAAAACACACACCTAGACCAATGGAGCACAACAGTGGGCCCAGAAATAAGGCTGCATACCTACAACCATCTGATCTTCGACAAAACTGACAAAAACAAGCAATGGGGAAAGGACTCCCTATTCAATAAATGGTGCTGTGATAAATGGCTAGCCATATGCAGAAGATTGAAGCTGGACTCCTCTCTTCACACCATACACAAAAATCAACCAAAGACAGATTAAAGACTTAAATGTAAAACCCAAAACTATAAAAACTCTGGAAGACAATCTAGGCAACACCATTCAGGACACAGGAACAGGCAAAGATTTTATGACAAAGATGCCAAAAGCAATTGCAACAGAAGCAAAAATTGACAAATGGGATCTAATTAAAGTAAAGAGCTTCTGCACATCAAAACAAACTATCAACAGAGTGAACAGGTAACCTACAGAATGAGAGAAAATTTTTGCAAACTATGCATCTGACAAAGGTCTACTATGCAGCACCTATAAGGAACTTAAACAAATTTACAAGAAAAAAACCAAACAACTCCATTAAAAAGTGGGCAAAAGACATGAACAGACACTTCTCAAAAGGAGACATACATACAAACATATGGCCAAGAAGCATATGAAAGAAAAGCTCAACATCACTGATCATCACAGAAATGCAAATCAAAATCACAATGAGAAGCATCTCACACTAGTCAGAATGGTATCAATAAGTCAAAAAATAACAGATGTGGCTGGGCACGGTGGCTCATGCCTGTAATCCCAACACTTTGGGAGGCTGAGGTGGGTGAATCACGAGATCAGGAGATCGAGACCATCCTGGGCAATAGGGTGAAACCCCGTCTCTACTAAAAATACAAAAATTAGCCGGGAATGGCGGCATGTGCCTGTAGTCCCAGCTACTAATGAGGTTGAAGCAGGAGAATCGCTTGAACCTGGGAGGCAGATGTTGCAGTGAGCCAAGATCACTCCACTGCACTCCAGCCTGGGTGACAGAGTGAGACTCCATCTCAAAAAACAAAACAAAACAAACAACAACAACCCCCCCCCCCCAAAAAAAAAAACCCAAAAAAATACAAAAATGGATGCTAGCAAGGTTCTGGAGAAATAGGAAAGCTTATACACTGTTGATGGGAATGTAAATTAGTTCAACCATTGTGGAAGATAGTGTGATAATTCCTCAAAGACCTAAAGACAGAAATTTTCAACCCAGAAATCCTGCTCCTGCATATGTACCCAAAGTAATAGAAATCATTCTATGATAAAGACATATACATGCGTATGTTCATTACAGCACTGTTCATAATAGCAAAGACATGAAATCAGCCTAAATGCCCATCAATGGTAGACTAGATAAGGAAAATGTGGTACATGTATACCATGGAATACTGTGCAGCATAGAAAAGAACAAGATAATGTCCTTTACAGGAATACAGATGAAGCTGGAAGCCATTATCTTAGCAAACTAATGCAGGAACAGAAAACCAAATACTCCATGTTCTCACTTATAAATGGGAGCTAAGTGATGAGAACACATGGACACATAAAAAGGAACAACAGACACTGGGGCCTATCAGATGGTGAAGGGTAGGAAGAGGGAGAGGATGAGGAAAAACAATTAATGGATACTAGGCATAATACCTGGGTGATGAAATAATCTGTACAACAAACCTCCATGATCCAAGTTTACCTATATAACAGACCTGCACGTGTACCCCTGAACTTAAAATAAAAGTTAAAAAGAAAAAGAACTTTTATTCATTGCTGGTGGAATTTCAAAATGATGCAGCGACTTTGGAAGACAGTTTGGTGATTTCTTATAAAACTAAACATACTCTAACCATACAATCCAGCCATTGCACCCCTTGGCATTTACCAAAAGCAGTTGAAAACTTATGCTCACACCAAAGCCTGCACGTGAATGTTTATAGCATCATAATTGCCAAAATTTGAAAGCAACCAAGATGTCTTTCTGTAGGTGAATGGATAAATAACCTGTAGTACATCCAGACAATAAAATACTAATTAATGCTAAAAAAATTGGTTTCCGTTTTTATAAAAGTGGGCCAAAACAAACAAATGAAAAAGGAAATGAGCTATCAAACTATGAAAAAGCATGGGAGAAACGTAAATGCATATCACTGAGTGAAAGAAAACAATGTGGAAAGCTTTTGTACTGTATGATTCCAACTATATGACATTTCGAAAGGCAAAACTATAAGACAGAGGTTGCCAGATCACTGAAAAGATCACTGGTTGCTAGGGGTTGGGGAAAGGGACGAATAGACAAAGCACAGAAGATTTTTAAGGCAATGAAAATAACCAGTATGCTAGCATTGTGGTGGATATATGTTATAATACATTTGTACAAACCAATAGAAAGTACAACACCAAGAGTTAAACTCTAGGTAAACTGTGGACTTTGAGTGATAAGGATGTGTCAATATAGATTCATAGATTTTAACAAATATACCACTATCTTGGGGAATGTTGGTCATGGGGAGACTATGCATGCATGGGGGCAGAGGGTATATGGGAAATCTGTACTTTTCTCTCAATTTTGCTGTGAACCTAAAACCACTCTAAAAACAAAACAAAACAAAACAAAGCAAAAACAAACAAAAAAACCGTCATAAAAGTTCTGCCTAACAGAAAAATAAGGAAACAACCAACTGGGAAGAAGCATTTGCAACTCTTAACAAAGAAACAGCAGTGATTTTTGTTATTAAAAAAAGTACCCTTCTTACAACTCAATAATAAAAAGACAAATAACACAATTAAAATAGGGACAAAGAATCTGAGTAGACATTTCTCCAAAGAAGACTTAGAAGTGGTCAATAAGCACATGAAAAGATGCTCAACATGATTGGCTATCAGGCAAATGCAGAAGAAAACCGCAATGAGATATCATCTTACACCAACTAGGATGACTATAATAACAAAGGCAGTTGATAACAAGTGTTTGTGAGGCTGTGGAAAAATGTGAACCTTCATACAGTGCTAATGGCAATGTAAAATGGCTTAGCCTCTTTGGAAAATAGCCTGGTGGTTCCTCAAAATGTTAAACACACAGTGCTGTGTGACTCAGAAATTCTTCTCCTGGGTAAATATCCAAGAAAATTGAAAACATACATCCACGCAAAAAATTTCTATGCAAATATTTATAGCAGTATTATTTATGATAGGCAAAAGGTGAAACAACCCAAATGCCCATCAACTGATAAACAGATAAATAAAATGTGGTATATTTATACGTTGCAGTATTATTCAACAATAAAAGGAAATAAAGTACGAATACACGCTACCCATGAATGAGGCTTGAAAACATTATGCTAAGTTAAAGAAGCCAGTCACTCCCACAGGTGGTATAAAATTAAAAAAAAAGAAGCCAGTCACAAAAGATTGCATATGGTATAGTCTGTTTATACGAAACATCCCTAAATGGCAAATATTCAGACACAGTAGCTTAACGGTGGCCTAGGTTTGGGAGTGGGAAAGGGGGAGTGAGGTTGGATGGAGGGGTGGGGGAAGGGATGGAGGGTGGGGATGTTTTCAGGGGAATGAAGGGTAGTTAGGAGGTGATGGCTAAAGTAGACAAGATTTCTCTTTGGGATGAAAATGTTCTAAAATCAATTGTGGTTGTGATTGTACAACTCTGAATATACTAAAAACCAAGGAATTGTGTATTTTAAATGGGTGAATTATATGGCTGTGAGTTATATCTAAATAAAACTGTTATATAAAAAATAAAACTGCTGTGTTACCAAATTTAAAAAAAAAGTCTTATCCATGGTATCACTTAAAATCATCCTGGTGCCACTTAAACCATCCCACATATCACCAGTAATGTGCATTCCAAGTCTGAAAAACACTGATGACTCAAATAAAAGTAGCATGGGTTATTCCTAGAAAAACGGTTTAAACTTCATCTAATCATGATGATGCGATCAGAGAAATCCAGAACATGGGGTGTTCTGTGAGACAACAGGCCTGGATTCTTCAGAAACATCAATGTCATCAATGACCACAAAAAGGCAAGGCTACTGCTCTGGATTAAAAGAGATAAAATCGGTGTGACAACTAAGTTAAATGTATGATCTTTCAGTGGATCCTAGATAAAAGAAAAAAAGAAGAAGCCATAAAGATATATTTGGGAAAACTGAGGAAATTTGAATATGACTGAGTGGTATAATATTATCTGTTAAACTCCTTCGGTATGATAATGGTATTAGTGATACATAGGAGAACGCCCTTGTTGTTAATAGAAATACACTTAAATATTAGAGAACAAAGTGTCATGGTGTCTGACACTTATTTTAAAGTAGTTTAGCTACATACACACACATGTGTGTATAAAGCAAAAATTGTGTTTTCACTATGATATTCTTTCATCTTTCTGTAGTTTTGACATTTTTCAAAATAGAAACTTGGAACAAATTAATTAAAAGAAATTGAAGCCTTAAAAAATAAATAATTGAAGCAATGAAGGCCTTTGGCTTGAATAATTTACATGATTGTCCCAATACTTAGTTCACTTCTCTTTGTATGAGCATTTCACTTTTCATAACACAATTTTACTATTTTTTATTACTTTCTGAAGAAAATTGTAAGTTGATTACCACTAATTCTTTCAAGTTTTCCCTGAAAATAATTCCTTATTGCACAGAGCAGTATCTTGGGACCTGAATCATATGAGCTTTTCCTCCCATTTTGTACCACTGGCTTTTTGGGAGATCTTGGTCAAGTTGCCTCCCTATGGGCTTTATATCTCTCCTCTTAAAAAAGTAAAAGATTGAAACAAGAGTGAAAAGGCAGGACACAGGGGGAAAATGTTTACAGTACAATATCCAGGATATATAAAGAACTCCTACAGATTAAAAATAGGCAAGCAACACAATACAAATAAGCGGGAAACACTTGAAGGGGCACATCATGAAAGAGGATATCCAAATGGCCAATAAACACATGACAAGGCCGGGTGCGGTGGCTCATGCTGGTAATCCCAGCACTTTGGGAGACTGAGGCGGGTGGATCACAAGGTCAGGAGTTCGAGACCAGCCTGGCCAACATGGTGAAACCCCATCTCTAAAAATACAAAAATTAGCTGGGCGCAGTGGTGCGTGCCTGTAGTCCCAGCTACTCAGGAGGCTGAGGCAGGAGAATTGCTTGAGCCCTGGAAGCAGAGGTTGCAGTGAGCCAAGATCGTGCCACTGCACTCCACCCTCGGTGACAGAGTGAGACTCTGTCAAACAAGACAAAACAAACAAACAAGTAAACAAAAAAACACATGACAAAGTGCTCAGCTTCATCAGTTATCAGGAAAGGGCAATTAAAATATAATGAGAGCTAGCGTGGTAACTCACGCCTGTAATCCCAGCACTTTGGGAGGCCAAGGCAGGTGGATCACGAGGTCAGGAGTTCGACACCAGCCTGGCCAGCATGGAGAAACCCCAGCTCTACCAAAAATACAAAAAATTAGGCAGGCATGGTGGCACACGCCTGTAATCCCAGCTACTCAGGAGGCTGAGGCAGGAGAATTTCTTGAACCCGGGAAGCAGAAGTTGCAACGAGCCAAGATCACGCCACTGCACTCCAACCTGGGTGACAGAGCGAGACTCGTCTCGAAAAAAAAAGTAATAATAATAATGAGATACTATTGACACCCATCAACATGGTTGAATATTTTAAAAAGACTTACAAAGTCAAGTGTTGGTGAGGACACAGGCCAATAGAAATTTTCATACACTTCTGGTTTAAGTATAAAGTAAAAGAACACTTTGGAAAATAATTTGCCCATATCTGATAAGGCTGAACATTCACAACTCTGGGTATGATTCGGCATTCCTTTTTCAGTTATATATTCAAAAAAATCTACGTATATGTCCTTAAGGACATATACAGGGGTGTTATGAGCAGCTTAATTTGTATTAGTCTCCAACTGAGAACAACCTACATGTCCATTAACAGTAGAGTAAATAAATAAAGGTATTTTCATACAATGGGATCCTGGCAAAAATAAATGAGCTACTGCTATGCAGAATGTTCAGTTAGTTTACCTACTAAAGTAGGTTGCAGTTCAGTTACATAAGGTAGCCTACTTTAATTTATGTAACTAACGTAAGTTACATAAGGACTCAAGTACAGAAGCATCCTCAGGCCACCTAGTTTCGTTTAACAATTCTCCCCTTTGGTCAGATTCTCAATTCTGAGAGCTTGTCCAAAACTTTGGGCATTGATGCCACTCTCTGTAATCATTATAAAAGGATTCTTTTGGTTTCCATACAAGAATTCACAAGTCAGACATCACATGAGTTAAATAATTATTTATGTTCTTGCTGGTTTAGTTGAAGTAGAATCACTCAGTGCTTGATGAATGGCTGTATCCAAACACTTAAGACTTTACAGAATAGAGCACACCAGGGGGACTATTATAATGACTATTAGGAAGAAAATACCAAAGGACTGAAGTGTACACCTTAACAGTAGTCCTTACAAACTGAACTGATCTAAATCACACAAGTTAAAGTTCAGGCCAATGCAGTTAGTTCAATATTATTTGAGTTCACTTGGCTATAGTCCAATTGTATGATGGCAATTTAGGGCCGTAGTTCTCTGTAGAATGGTCTGATTTATCAAGTATCCACTTTCATTCCTAGCCTTTAATACAAATGATAGTAAACTGGAGACTTACTAGAAGAACATCAAGATTTGAAAACCTTGGAAAAGTCAAGTTTGCCATCGGATGTCTGCCAACCGACTGTTAGTTGCTCCTATAAATACATCATGTGTTCCTTTCCCTTGACAAATTCCCTTAATACATTTGGTAGCAGTGTTTAAAGAAACAGCAGTACCAGCCACCTTTATAGTTCAGCTTTCTGTAGTAGCAAAATCAGGTGAGAGGTAGGTACAACATTCAATTTTGTTCAGTACCATACAGAAGCCCCCAGCTTGAGGAAAAGGTAGATAGAAATCATGATGTCCCATTAAGTAATTTTGTTGAACCTAGATGTCATTATATACTTTTTGGAGAGTGACTTCTACCCATTTGAACTACCCTCAGAAGGTCTGATTGGCCACAAAGTCCAAGGTTGTTTTTTCAATGTATGGATAAGCTTCAAGTTTCATATTACTGGTACCCCACTACCACAGAGAGTGAGTTCCCAGGAATCCCATTGGAATCTTTCCTCAGTGATAACTAGCTTATGTTCATAAACCCAACTGTCACTCTTTTTTTTTTTTTTGTTAGAAAAACAAACACCATAAATCTATCTACAAATTATGCTTCATGGATTTTTGTGTGTATGTGTGAAAAAAAAAAAAAAGAAAGAGAAGAGATTTGGACATCAGGAAATAGGGGGAAAAGGAAGAAGTTAAGAGTTTGATGACAGAGAAGTCTTGATCCATCTTGGGAATGCTGTCCAAATCAAAGATGCTGTCTGCCTCTGGGGAAAAACCTTTTCTGGTCAGCTTTACCATAATGTCTTTAAAAAGTATGCAGTTCCCAGGGTCTGGAGGGACCCTTTTGAGTTGAGAGATGTGGATCTAAGACTTGAGGTCCTGAAGTTTGGCTGCAGAGAAGAATTTGGCATGGTCCCTCCCAACAGAGTTCAAAGGCAGTCATTCTCTGATGATTCCAAAATATCCAATGAAAAGCTTCCTTTACCTGGTGAAAATATACTTTGGCATAATGCATTAAAGCCTTGCAGCATGTAATCACATCAGTTTAGGAGAGCAGGAGATACATAAGTTTTTATTATTAGAAACATAGGCCTTTTGGTGACTATTTCATAAGGGATCAAGTTACATTTTTCCACTGGGGCTGGATCTGGTTGCCATTAAGGCCAATGGTAATAACTTTAGCCAAGGCAATATAATCAATTTAGTTAACTTTGCCAATTTCAGTTTTTAAGTTCCCGTTGTTCTTTCAACCTTCTCAGAAGACTGAAGATGACTGGGACAATGATAGTGCCATTATGTTAACAACTGATTTAATTGCTTTATAATTTTCCCAGTAAAATGGGTCTCTCTATTGTTGTAGATTTCTCTGGAAATGTCCCATAAAGGAAATTCATTTTTGAATAACCTTTTGCTTACAGTTGTAGTATTGGTCTTCCTGCATGGAGAGCTTCTGTTCAACCAGAAAATATAGGCTATTACAAAAACATATTCATAGCCCATGGAAGGAGGCAACTGAATAAAATACCTCTGTAAATGTACAAATGACTTATCAGGTAGCAGACATGTACCATTTGAACCTTTGATTATCTTCTCAAGATTAGGATTTGATAAACCAAACATGGGTTATAAACCAGTTTAGCAACTTTAGAAAAATCACCATACCAATATTTTTCTATACTTTGTCTCATTTTGTCTAGTCCATGATGAGTTATGGAGTGCAAAACTTTTAATAACAGAAGCTTTAAGGACTCACAAAGAACCAGGCAGCCAACCAGATAGCTGTCTAAATTCTTCATGAGTTTAACTCTAGATTTACAGACTCTTAAATCTGATTGTTTCTCCATCTCAGTTGCATAGCACTATTTATCAAATAGGTTATCATAGATAATTTGAGGATCAATCATAAGGAGTTCACTTAAATGGACTATCTTAACATTAGCACTGGCTGACTTAGCCTGAAAATCTGCCAAATCATTTCCGTTTTATTTAACTACTTCTTGTTTCACTTAATGCTGTGTTAGCAGTTTCATGAACCAGTCAGTTTCTTCATTAGAGTTCTGGGAATCCTCACCCAGGCCAATAGTATGATCTTAAAGTTATCAGAAACCTGAACTTGTCGGAGTCCTTTCCATAAATATTCTTAAAGATGAAACACTTTAGGCTTATAGTTGTTCAGGAAAGTACCAGAGTAAACAATTAACTGTGAATAATAAGACTTAAAGTGACCATGGTTGAAGATCCCAGGAGAGTTCATTGCAATGATGACACAATTGACAAAGATACAGTTATTTCTGTTGCATACAGTAATTTAAGATAACTAGAATTTTGACTGATAGCAATATGCCAGGACTATTAGATTTCTATGAATTTTATATAATTTATAAAATACATATTAATAATACATTCATACAAGTATGACTCAAAGGAGGTAAAGCATCTTTTCTTATTTGACAATGCTTCCTATATAATTTACCATATCAAATAAGCCTAATTAGCTTAATATCTCCTTTATAAGAGAGAACAATTTTCTTTTGATCAGTTCCAAGGGCCCATTTGGAAAACCCCACAGTTCAAAAGGTCAAAAAGACTTAATTTAAAATTTGATTTTTGGGAAGTATGTAAAAAACCAAAGTGTGTTAAAACACTTAATCAAAATAGAATCACAGGTTATTGTGAACAACAGTCGCTCATTTAACGTGATAATGAAAAGACTTCAAGGCAAATACAGAAAGTTACAAAGTTGTAGAATAATGTTAGCTGTTTTCATAGTGAGAACTCAGTTTCCTTAAGTGATCAAAAATCTAATAAAGACAACATGGAGCACAGAAAATTATCTTGTTAAAACATAGAATCTTTATTTTCTAGGCCAGTTACCCTAAAAAGTAAAGAAAAACCATTCGTAATTTCCTATTAAAAGCAGAGGCCAATACTCTAAGAAAACCTTGTTGTTTTTAACAGAAAGGACTAAATTCCAGTTTTGCTTCAGTATATTATTGCTCAATTTTTAGAGAAACTTACAAATAATTTCCTTCTCATATTAGCTAGTTTGGTTACACATAAAATTTCTTTCACAAGATTCATCTTTCACAAACTTTCTACAACTTTCTTGTCCGTTCAGTTTTTGTCCTACACTTCTCTTCTCATTTTGGAACAACCAGTCATTCTATTTTAGGACAAAACTACTCTCTTTTTTCTTTTTTTAAATTTTCCGACAATTTATTTATTTATTTATTTTATTATTATACTTTAAGTTCTGGGGTACATGTGCAGAACGTGCAGGTTTGTTACATAGGTATACACGTATGCCATGGTGGTTTGCTGCACCCACCAACCCCTCATCTTCTACATTAGGTATTTCTCCTAATGCTATCCCTCCCCTAGCCCCCACGCCCCTGGTGTGTGATGTTCCCCTCCCTGTGTCCATGCGTTCTCAATGTTCAACTCCCACTTATGAGTGAGAACATGCAGTGTTTGGTTTTCCATTCTTGTGTTAGTTTGCTGAGAATGATTTCCAGCTTCATCCATGTCCCTGCAATAGACATGAATTCATCATTTTTTATGGCTGCATACTATTCTATGGTATATATGTGCCACATTTTCTTTATCTAGTCTATCATTTTTTTCTTAATAAAACAAAACTACTTCATACTTGTCTATTTTCCCTACCAAAGACATATTTTACTTTCCTCACATGACAGTGTTGTTTCCCTTGTTATTTCCATTTTTAATGACCATTTTAGAATTTTAGCTCTTTGTAGCCTTAATTCTAATGAAGACCCAACAAGCAATTTTTAACTGTCATGTACTGACATTTTATGAATATACAGTTCATAGTTTCCAGAAACATGTGCTTCCTCAGAGAACAATTTTTTAACGTTCACTAACAGATCCAAGTATATTTAGCTTCTCTATACCATATAAAAACAAGAAGCTGAAGTATATGTACTTTAAACTTATGTTTAGAAATTAATGTTTCAGTATTTTAACTTAGAAATGACTCAGATATTTCATAAATATCAACTATTTAATTTAACATAACATAACTTTAAAATTTCAAATTACTGAGAAAGATTTTTGAAACTATGACAAATTTATAAACTTTTATCTCATCTACATTCACCTGGTTTATTCACTCTTAACAGTTATGTTTGAATTTCCCATTAGGCAGAGATAGCCACTGAAGGAGTTCAGGAAATGCCATCTACTGTGGTTTGAATGTGGTTTATCCCCATCAAAGCTCATGTTAAAATTTTATCCCCAGGAGGAGTATAGGGGCTCATACCTGTAATCCCAGCACTTTGGGAGACCAAGACAGGAGGATTGCTTGAAGCCGGGAGTTCAAGAACAGCCCAGGCAAAAAAGCGAGACACTGTCTCTTAAAAAACATTGATCCCCAATGTAGCAGTGATGGGAGGTGGAGCCACGGGAATGCTTGGGCCATGGGAGCAAATCTCTCATGCAAAGATTAATGCCCTCCCTCAGGGGTGAGTTTTCACTAATGCGGAAATGGATTGGTTTCCATGAGAACAGGTTGCTATAAAGTGAGGATGCCCCTCGGGTTTTGCCTCTTTGCATGTGTCCACCTCCTCTTTGACATCTTCTGCCATGTTTTGACCCAGCACATGGCCCTCACCAGACGCCAAGCAGATGCTGGAACCATGCTTTTTGTACTTTCATCTTGCAGAGCCATGAGCTAAATAAACCTTTTTTCTTTATAAATTATCCAGTCTCAGATATTTTGTTATACCAACAAGAACTGGACTAAGATAGCAAATTGGTTCCAAGGAGTGGAGTGCTGTTGTACAGACACCTGAAAATGTAGAAGCGCTTTGGAGCTGGGTAACGGGCACAGGTTGGAAGTATTTGGAGGAGCAAGATAGAAACACACTGTATTGCAGTGAATAGAGCATTAAGGACAATTCTGGTGAGGGCACAGAAGAAGACAAAAAGAGGTGAGAAAGTTTGGAATTCTTTAGAGATTGGTTAACTGGTTGTGACCAAAATGCTGATAGGAATATAGATAGCAAAACCCATTTTGATAAGGCCACAGATGAAAATGAGTAGCAAGGCATTGGGAACTGGAGAAAAAGCCATTCTTGTTACACTGTGTCAAAGAACTTGACTTCATTGTGTTCATGTCCTAGGGCTTTGTGGAAAGCCTAACTTAAGAGCAATGGAATAGCAAATCTGGTGGAAGAAATTTTTAAGCAGCAAAGTGCTCAAGAAGAGATGTGATTACTTTTAATAGCTTATGTTCAGTTATGGCAGCAAAAGAATGACCTAAGGGAGGAGCTTATAATTAAATAGGAAGCAGAGCATAAAGATTTGGAAAATTTGTTGCCTGGCCATGTGGTAGAGAATGAAAGAATATTTTCAGGAGTGGAAACCAAGGGTATGGCTGAGTAACTGGTTGCTAAAGAGATTAGTAGTGATAGAAGGAAGCCAGTTCCTAATTGTCAAGACAATGGAAAAGAGATCCTAATGGCATTTCAGAATTCTTTCGGGCTGCCTCTTCCATCACAAGCCCAGAGGCCTGAGAGGGCAGAATGATTTTGGGGCACAGGTTTGGGGCACTGCTGTCCTGCACTGCCTCAGAATTTTGCTCCCCAAATTCCAGCACTGAGCTCAGCAGTTATTCTAGCTGTGGCTCAAGCAGCCCCATATGCAGCTTGTGTCACTGCTCTGGAGGATGCAAGGAATAAGCCTGGGGCCTCTATGTGTTATTAAGTCTGCAGGTGCCTAGAATGCAAGAGCTGTGGAGGCTTGGCTGCTTCCACTTAGATTTTGGAGGATGTATTGGAAAGCCTGGGAGACCAGGCAGAAACCTGCTGTAGGGACACAGCTATCACAGAAAGCTCCAACCTGGGCAATGCCTAGTGGTACTGAAGGGGTGGGGCCACCACTGGGACTCCAGAATTATGGAGCCACTGGCAACATACAGCTTCAGCCTGGAAAAGCTGCAGGCATTTGACTCCAACCTATGAGAGTGAGTAGGTATGTGGTCTGCACTCAGCAAATCCATGAGGGTCAGCTGTCTTAGGCCTTGGGAGCTCACCTCTTGCACCAATGTACCCAGGATGGAGTTGAAAGATACACGGAGTTAAAAGAGATTATTCTGGAGCTTCAAGATTTAATGTCTGCCCTGCTAGATTTCAAAATTGCATGGGGCCTGTTACTCCTTTCTTCTTTTGGCCAATTTCTCCCTTTTGCAATGGAAATGTGTACCCAATGCCATTCCACCATTGTATGTTGGAAGTAAATAACTTGTTTTTGATTGTATAGTCAAGTTGGAACTTGCCTTGAGTCTCAGATGAGACTTTGGACTTTCGAGTTGATGCTGAAATGAATTAAGACTTTTGGGATTATTGGAATGAAGTGATTCTATCTGGTATGTGAGAATGACATAAGTTTTGGGGGACCAAGGGTGGAATGCTGTGGTTTATCCCTGGCGAAATTATATTGAAATTGGATCTCCAATGTGGTAGTGTTGGGAGATGGGGCCTGGTGGAAGGTGTTTGGGTCATGGGGGCAGATCCCTAATGAATAGATTAATGCCTTCCTGTGGGGGTCAGTGAATTTTTGCTGCATTAGGAACAGGCTAGTTTCTTGAGAGCAGGTTGTTATAAAGCAAGGACACCCCTTGGGTTTTACCTTTTCACACGTGTCAGCTTTCCCTTTGACTTTTTCTGCCATGTTTTGACCACGCACATGGCCCTCATCAGAAGCTGAATGAATGCTGGTGCCATGCCTCTTGTACTTCCACCCTGCAGAACTGTGAGGTAAATAAACCTCTTTTCTTTATAAATTACCCAGTCTCAGATATTCTGTTATAGCAGCATAAAATGGGCTCAGACCATCCCAAAATAAGTTGCTTTGCTGTATTGATTACCAGTAGGTAAGAACGGTGACGCTTTCTGAATTCATTTTATCTGCCTAAGGACAGATTCTCCTAGAGGAACTTAATTGTTATCAGTCCTCCCCACAGGGAGTCTCAGCAACCAGAAGGTTAACTTTTATCAGAGGAGAGGAGACTTCATCCCATCTAGACAGACCTTGCCACAAACCATCATCTCTTCTTCCAAGACCACTTTCATCTTCCCAAAAGTCACTTATTGTGAGGATATCTCTCTTTTTTAACTTGTGAAAGCAAAATAAATCTTGTGACCCCAATCTTATTAAGCCAAAGGGAAAAGTTAAGCTGGGAACCAGGTCATGCAAACCTGCCTCCTCCTTTGGTTCCTGGATAAGATGGCTACAAAATGAAAAGCTACATGCCTTCCCCATATTTTGCCCATAAAGAATTTCCTAGCAAGCTCCAAGATCTTTACCCTAAGGTGTTTCTGTTAAAATTCACCATGGTAATGTGAATTGATAGCTTATCTTTACAGGTGCAGTCACCCCCTTGCCCACCTGACACAATTGCATATCTGGTTGCTCCCCTGCCCCACTTTGTCTGCGTTAGCTTATGTAAAAGCAGATTCCCTGCATTTTTTCCTTTATCCCCTTTGTCTATGTCATGTTATGTAAAAAAAAATGCAGATTCATTGAGCCAGACAAAGACATGAATGATTATTTTTCCCTACCCACCTCTTAAATGAAAATTGTGTACGTCTCAGTATCTCGCCCTTTCCCCTTTAAATTTGGAGCCCTCAAAATCATCTTCGGAGAGAGGCATTGATCTGTCTCCCAGGTGCAGGTCCTTAACTTTGGCAAATAAAGCTCCTAAGATGATTGAGACTTGTTGCATCATTTTTCTTGATTGACAGTCTCCTGACCATTTTACCCATTCCAGTGAGGAGACTGAGGCAAATAACCTGTGCCCTTTTCTAAACTGACCTGCCAGGTTACTTCTCTAAGCCATTGCTAGCAAAATTGTTCATTGTTATCTCCACTTTTTGGCTTTTTAACTTTCTCCAAACTTGGATAAATGGATCAGGCTGATTTGAGGCCTTATGTTAGGGACCAGCAGGGACTCCCTTTGGTCAATCCAACCTTCAATAGTGTTGTAACAAAACCTTTCTTTTAACCCCACAACTGTCCATTTTATTCACCTTGTTTGTAATAACCATCTAAATTTTTTCTATCCTAAATTTGTATTTCCTAATGAATGGCTTTTAGGTAAAACAAGGTAGGAATTTTACATCTCAAAACATAGCATTTAGGTTTCAGGCCTAAATATTATTATTTGCCTAAACCAAGAAAGAAACATATAGGTTAAGGCCCAGTTAGATAAGATGGCCAGAAAAAGCATCTTAAACAAAGGTAAGGCTTCTTATGTAAATTTAAGCCAAAGCCTTCTCCATTGTAAGGGTTTCTAGTGACTTAGTCCTCCCTCTCTTCCCAGTGCAGGGAGGGAGACACTCTTTCAAATGACAATTTTCTATATAGATGAAAAACTTTCTTACAAAAGGGTCTCAAAATAACCAGCTGAAAATAGTCCTTATGCCAGAAAGGCATATTTTGTAGACTAATTTGACTAAATCGGCGGTTTCCCAGCTCAGCCTGTGTCTTTTAACTAGAATACTAAGTGAGTGGTTCCCACTGAAGACTAGGCCAAGCATTTTGCATGCCTGGACTCAGCACGGATACTTCTAATCTTGCCTTATAGTCAGAGACTGCTTCATTCTTTTCTGTCTGTTTTTAAGATTGAATGATAGACCAGTTGATTGTGTAATTTTTTTTCCAGGAAAGAGTTCTGAGGCATACCAAAGATCATGACAAGAAAAAAAGGGAACAGTTGTTAGAACACTTTGTCAGCAGTGGGTTAGAAGAGGGGCATTAGCTGACTGAGAGGTTTCCATGGGAGAATCAGGATCAAAGAGAAAAACGAAGAGGACTAATTCTTACAAATATTTTTCAAAAAATGGTCAAAGTGTCAATTAGACATATTTGGACATGGAGACCTTTCAGACTTGATTTGAAATCCCTAATGAAAAAAATATTATTATTTTTTTCTGGGAGATTAGTAGATTATTGTCCTGGGAGCGAAGACTTTGGGGGCTTCCCCTGGTGGGGAAACAGTGCACCCCAAAGGGAGTGGGTCCATCAGATGGCTGGTGTAAAAATGGACAATATATTTTCCAGTGGGCTGGCTGTTTATAATAAAGACATCTGGGGACACAGAACTCACCAGTTTGGAACGCTTTGGTTTTGATTTAAAATATATACAAAAAAGGGCCAAGTGCAGTGGCTCATGCCTGTAATCCCAATACACTGGGAGGCTGAGGTGGGCAGATCACTTGAGGTCAGGATTTCAAGACCAGCCTGGCCAACATGGCAAAATCCTGTCTCTACTAAAAATACAAAAACTAGCCAGGTGTGGTGGCAGGTGCCTGTAATCCCAGCTACTCAGGAGGCTGAAGTGGGAAAATTGCTTGAACCCAGGAGGTGGAGGTTGCAGTGAGCTGAGATCATGCCACTGCACTCCAGCCTGGGTGACAAAGTGAGACTCTCTCTCTCTCTCTCTCTCTCTCTATATATATATATATATATATATATATATATATATACACATACACACACACACACACACACACACCTTTGCCTTTTGTGTATGTGTGTGTGTGTGTGTGTGTGTATATCCTCTTGGTCCCTGTAATTATTGTAGTTGTGAAGATGGGCACCTGTTTGCCTTTTGTAAGGAGCCTTTTAGAGATGTAATTTTTGGTTCATTTAGTTTTTTGGAAGTCTCTGTGTACCAATAAAAAATACACCTCTTTGCTTTTGAGGCATTTTTTATTCCTTCTTTTCTAATGCATCTCACAAGTGAACAATTTTACCTAGGTTAAAACTTCCTACTGTGACCACTGTAACTCTATAATCCCTTTGGTAAGGTTCATCCATTTCTCTAGAAAAGCATGGGTCCCAGGCCTGTAGTTTTTACACATGAAATTGGCTGGAGTTCATGAAATTGGCTGGAGTTCCAGATGGAGGCATTCTAGATTCCTTGGATACAGTTGAACTCATGATTCCCTGTCTTCTGGGAACCTTACCTACTGAACCCAGTCTGGTTTCTGTCTGACCTTAGTCAGATACTTGAGGCCTCCTTACAGAACCCAGTCCTGTTTCTTTTGTGACTTCTAACCCAGTCTAGATAAAAAACACTCAAACTTGGAGAGCTCAAAATACAAGTTCATGGAGCTCAGGATCTGAGAGAGAACTTACCTATGATCCTAGTTGCTGCAAGAAGTCAAAGGGCACAATGGGCCCAGGTGGGTACCTTTGCCTTCACTCAGGGCTCCTGGGAGGGTCACTGGAGTTCTACTCTGGACACCACTCTGACATCAATCTGTTAAAAGAAAAACTCTAGACAAAGTAAAAGTGTCAATTAGACTGGTTTCGACATGGAGATCTTTCAGACTTGATTTGAAATCCCTAATGAAGAAATATTTTATTTTTATTTTTTATTTTTATTTTTGGTGGGGGGGTGGAGATTAGCAGATTATTGTCCTGGGAATGAAGCCTTTGGGGGCTTCCTCTGGTGGGGAAACAGTCCAGCCTGAAGGGCGTGGGTTAAAACTTAACAGAGTTTAGTTGAGCAAAGAACAATTTGCACACAAAATAATGATCAGACAGCCCTCAAAACCAGAACAGATTCAGAGAATTCCAGACTGCAATGGGGTCAGGCAGCATTTATGGACAGAATAGGAAAGTGAAGTACACAGGCAGTTCCATTGGTTACAGCTCAGCATTTGCCTTATTTGAACGTGGCCTGATCAGTGGGGCACCTGTGATTGACTGAAGCTTGGCTGCTCTGATTGGCTGAGACTCAGCAGTTTGTTACAAAAGTATACTCCTAAGATAGGCTTTCGGTGAGCTTACCTGCTAAGATAGGTTGCAGTTCATTATACAAAGCCTCAAGTACGGAGACATCCTCAGGCCAAATTTAGTTTAATTTAACGTTGGGTGTGGAGCTTCTGAGGAGCTGATAATATCCTAATTATGACTCTGACTGCTGGTGATAGGAATGTATTCACTTTGCAAAAATTCATCAAGTACTTCTCTATATGACATGCTCTATACTTGAACGAGAATGTATTAAAATGAAACAAAAAGAATAAAGGTTTAAACATTCCTTCCTCTTTTCTGTTGGATCTCACAGGATTATTATACAAATAAGTAACACCAGGAAGTGAAACATCAATATAGTATATTTTGATTTACACACTTATAATATGCTTCCAAATTGCTTAGCTGCATAATTATTTTGTGTGTATATTATGTGTAGTGCATAATTAACGTTTATGGAACAGTTGCAATTTTCCTTCCATTTACTTCTTTAATTCTTGTACAAAAATGGTATAGCGGGCGGGTCAGATATTGTCTTAAATTTACAGATGAGAAAATTTAAAATTAAATGCATGCAGTGCATTACATACCCCCAGCCAGTTGTCTATACCTTTTGTTCAAATTAAATACTAATTCTAACTGGGTAACCTTGGGTAACCTCAAGTGGGTACCTGGGACATATCCAAGGTCACCCAGCTAGAATTAGTATTTAATTTGAGGAACAAGTATAGGCAACTGGCTGTAGGTATGTAATTCACTGTCTGCATTTTTATCTTGCTTCACATTTCAGAAACCCCAGGTTGAAGGAATGTAAGAGCTAAGACCTCGGGTGCAGTTTTCCTTCCGCTTCTCTAACATGGCCAGATTGTACAATCTTTCTGTGTTACAGTTGATACCCACTAATAGACTCTGGCTGGAACACGACATTTATCTCCTTCTCATTTGTACTGCACAAATGAAGTTAAAATAATGGCACTTTGTTGGCACTGAGGAAAGCCGGTTCCAAAGTGTCCCACTTTTTCTCTGCTATTCAGCATTTAGAGCTGATGCAAAATAACAAATGTCTGGCCCAGTTTGAGAACACAGCCTGGTGGTGTAGTAAAGGCAAGGACTCGTCCTTCCAATAAGTGCTTAGTCATGGGGTCTCCCATTCTTCCCACGTGGACCCGCCAAGTCTCCTTGGGGAGGGTCCTGGAGTGGCCATCAGTAAGAGTGAAACAAGAAGGGGAAGTCTGAGCTGGTGATCAGGTGATCCTCTTTGAGTCTTAGAAGTAGGAAGCGGGAAAGGAGGCTAGACAAGAAGGGGGAAGACCCTCATTTCAGTTAAGACCCTATTACGTCACACACCAGCCATGGGAAACTGAGCAAGCCACAAAACCACATCATCACGGGGTATTGTGGAAAGAGCCCTGGATTTCCAGTCAGGCAAACTTGGGTTCAGTTCTGACTTGGTATCTTAGCAGCTGTGTGACATTGTTCCAATGCATCACCTTCTCTGGACCTCATCTTCCTTTTCTGTAAATGAAGGGGGTTCTTTGGATGTCCTTGAAGGAGCCACTTCCTGCTAGCCATATTATGATCCCCAAGGATCCATATCCCCATCTATAAAGTGGGGAGGGTGATTCCCGAAGGTTCATCTTCCAGGCTTGCTGGGAGAGGCATGGGGATCAGGCAGCAGTGGGCGCTTGGGAGTTTTCCTCAGTGCTAAATGTTTGAGGTTGGGAGCTGCTGCCTAGATTTTCAGTGGCATAATTACTAACCATTAACCCCACTTTCTTTTCCAATCTCTTTCATAGGCTGTATTTTGTTGGAACAATTATCTTACATTAGCTGGCTTTTGTTTGTTTGTTTGTTTTTAGACGGAGTCTCGCTCTGTCACCAGGCTGGAGTGCAGTGGCATGATCTCGGCTCACTGCAACCTCCACCTCCCGGGTTCAAGCGATTCTCCTGCCTCAGCCTTCCGAGGAGCTGGAACTACAGGAATATGCCACATTAGCTGGTTTTTTAAGGTCTGTTCATCCCTCAGTGAAGAGGCAATTCAGGTTAATCACATGGAACTGGCAGAGCAGTATTCCACTGGTTACTGGAAGGAGGGAGAGGTCCTCTTGTATTCTGATTCTACTCACGCTCTCCCCTTAACCCCTTGCCATCTCAGGGCTAAGCAGTTCCAGGAAAGCACTGAGCACATGCACGTGTGTGCACGCGCATGCGCGCACACACACACACACATCTGGTGCATCCCTTCTGAGGCTTACTGGTTTATCAGTGGAGACAAGAACTAAGCCACAGCCCTGTGGGGAGGAGCTGGGGCCAGGACTCTCTTGCAGAGACTGCTAGAGCATCCAGGGAGGTCAGGAGCAGGGATGCTGGCTTCAGTGGTCTCCCTCTCTTGGATTCATATGACTTCAGCCATATCCACATCCTTGTGGTCACTTTAGGAGGTGAGGATCTTGTAGGGTCTCTGCCCTGTGGAGATGGCAGGACTTTCCCTCTGAACTTAAAAGAACCATCAGATTGTCTACTATCTAACTCTGTGTGTGCGTGTTTAAAGGAGGCACAGTGATTTTCCCTCAGGGACGCCTCCCTGAGGCTGGCACATTAGTGGCAGAAGGGGTTTGAGAGCTCCAGAAGGGCAAACATTGCCATTGGAGTGGCTAGGCTCTGACATTCAGCCATGTTCCCCCAGGGGGAGTGTCCCATTATAATCCTCGGAGGCTGGGCTCAGTTGAGTAGTGTCTCCCAAAACTTCATGTTCACTGGATCCTTAGCATGTGGCTTTATTTGAAAATAGGATCTTTGCCCAAGTAATTAGTTTAGTTAAGATGAGGCCAACTGGATTAAGATAGGTCCTATCAAACCTGTAATCCCAGCACTTTGGGAGGCCGAGACGGGCGGATCACGAGGTCAGGAGATCGAGACCATCCTGGCTAACACGGTGAAACCTCGTCTCTACTAAAAAAAAAAAATACAAAAAACTAGCCAGGCGAGGTGGCGGGCGCCTGTAGTCCCAGCTACTCGGGAGGCTGAGGCAGGAGAATGGCGTGAACCCGGGAGGCGGAGCTTGCAGTGAGCCGAGATCCGGCCACTGCACTCCAGCCTGGGCCACAGAGCGAGACTCCATCTCAAAAAAAAAAAAAAAAAAAAAAAAAAAGATAGATCCTAATCCCAGGACTACTGTCCATATAAGAGAGGGAAATTTGGACAGTAACACAGACACACAGGGAAGAAGTCCTTACGAAGACAGAGGCAGAGATCAGAGTGACGCAGCTGCAAGCCAAGGAATGCCATGAAAACCACCAGAAGCTTGAAAGAGGCAAGGAAGGATTCTTATCTAGACCTTTCAGAGGGAACAAGGCCCAGCTGTCACTTTGATTTCAGACTCTGGCTTCTGGAACTGTGAGGGAATACAGTTCTGTTGTTTTAAGCCACCCAGGGTGTGGTGCTTTGTTATGGCAGCCTTACGAAGCTAATATAGAGGCCAAGCTTTGATTCTTCTTGAGACCATGCTTATAGTTTAGCCCATGCTTTTCCCAGCCTGGGCTGAACTCTATTATTCATTTCACCAGCAGCTCAGCTTCAGATGTAAATTCGCTTTCGAAAGTCCCTGTTCCAGAAGAGAAATTACCCAGCTGAGTATAACTCAGCCAATACCATATCTATTCATTGCTCTTTGGACCTAAATGAGAAAGAGAGACTGTCTTGTCTTTCCTCAGCTCCCCCATTTTGTGTTCATCTTTGTAGGTCTTGGTGGAATCTCAGGATTCATAAAGACCTAGATCCCCGGTCCCCAGGAATGCCAGACTTCTCTTGGCAATATCCCCACCAAGAGGTCATCTTGCCTATGGCTTGGGCCTCTCTGGGATCTTTGTAACGTCTTATTGCTCTTTCCCTTCCACAAATAAGTGTTGACTACCTGTTGTGTGCCAAGCGTAATGTGGTAAGCAAATAGACTCAGTCCCTGCCCTTGTGAAGCTCACGTTTTGTTGGAGATTTGATGCAGGAAAGCTCTTCCTCTGTTGGCCCTGCGATCTGCCACCCATGCAATCCAAGGTCTAAGTTTGTGGAGTTTGTGGCACTAAATCCTATACCACTCTTTTGGAGGCTGGATGTGTCCTGCTCTCACATCTAGATGGATGCAGGTATCAGGAAAAGGCAAGACTGTTGAAATGGCATCTTCCTGCCCTCCAATGAGCCTGGGTTGCTATAAATTGTCCCCAGATCCATTTTACAAGGCAATTGGTATTTTAAAACACTGTAACCATGAGACAATTGGTAATTTCCATGCTTTATTTATCTCCAAATCAGATTAAGCACTGGGCATGTGAACTGGAAGGAATAATTGTTTTTATTATGTGAGTCACACATCATCATAATTTTGAGGTGTATTATCACACATGTATTTGACATAATGCAACATATATCATGTAAATTATACAATCTGTTCTAATTAAAATGTTTACAATGTACTATGTATTTTATTGTATCAGAAATAAAATATTTGGCAAGCTTACCAAATTCATTGCACAATCTGAAGATATTTTATAGACATTTAGAGCTGGCAGGAACTTTAGTATTTATTTGGCTTTCTTATTTTTATGACAGAGGAAACTGAAATGGAAAGAGCTAAACTAACCCATTAAATAAATCACTAGAGATAGATTAGAGAATCAAACATCATCTCTCGGCATCTTTCTAGCAACATGTTGAGACAGATTTCCATTTTGTGGCTATTGAAGGATACTGAAGCTCTTGAGAAGTGAAAGCTTTTGATGTCCAGCCAAGGTCACATGGCTGGTGGTTCCATATATGTGAGGTGTACTGTGCTTATAATGTGAGTTATGTATCTTGATGTCTGGTTAGAGATAGAGACTATTTAACACATGTTTCTTTTCTACTTTAAAATCCTATGGTGGGGGTTGGGTTTCTGTTGATGAGTAGTGGCATAATAACCCTTAATGGACCAAGGTTGATGCTGGCAGGGGAGAAGATCTTCTTCCCACTGCATGGGGTGGTTGAGATGGGTCTTCATTTGCTCTCAACAGGATGGTCCTGGGACAAAGCAAGATTATGTACTTCCTGTGCTCAAAGAAATCCTCAGGGTTAGTGGGGTCTCTTAGCAGGAGCCTTTTGGGTACTGAAGCCAAGTAGGAAACTGGCTTAAGGAAGCCATGCTTACGAAGAGATCCTGGAGCATCAATCCAGACTATCACATGCTTCTGTTGCAGATGCCAGTTGTCAGGACTTTGTCTCAAGATCTCTGCTCCAGGGACACAAGATGCTGTCCTCCTGAACTCTGGTTTGGCTCCTCAAGCCTCTGATCCAGGCTGCTGATCATACAGTGTTGCCAGAACAACCACTGGAAGGGCCTGAAGTGGGGTCGGAGCATCATTGATAGTGTCTTGGGGCTCAGTTCTTCTTAAAGGTTGAGTGAAGCTTATAGACAGTTTTGGCAAAGTTTTACACCTACCATAGGTAAGGTGTCAGAGAGGGTTATGTCTGGAGAGAGAAAGAACTAAAGCTAATTTATTCCATTCATTGATCCATTCATTCAAAAAATATTTACTGAGCATTTTCCATATACCATTCCTATTTCAGGGTGCTGCTAGATACTGCAGTGAATAGACAAGCTTCCTGCCCTTGTGAAACTCCCATTTCAGAAGAGAGACAGATAATACACAAGCAGACATCTCCACGTAGAATGTATCGTCACAGAGTGATGAACCTTATGCAGAAAAGCAAAGGACAGCAAAAGCAAAGAGGGTAATGAGATGCAAATTTGTAGGCAGGGTGCCTCAGACACCTCTGAAGTGGGCACAATCGAGCAGAGAACAGAACACAGTGAGAAAGTAAACCCCTGGTCTATTTCGAGGAACGGCATTCTAGACAGAGGGAACTTAAGGTGCAAAGACCTTAAGAGGGAAGCACGATTGCAGTGCCCAAGGAAAATTACAGAGGTAGGTGTGGTTGGATAGGAGCAGGTAGAGAGGACAAGGGGTTAGGAAATCTCATCTCCAGTCCCAGACCTTTAATACCTACCTGTGAACTTGGGCACATCACTTACCTTTTTAAAACCTTCTTAAAATGGAGTTACCTTCCTTTTGTTGTGTTCCTTTTGTTTACCTGGAAGGATGGTTGTTAGTGTTAAAGGAGATCATGTAGGTAAAAACATTTTGTAAACTGTTAAGAAGCAAGCACATAAAAAGAACTATACTTTTTTTGTTTATTTTATCATTATCCTGGGTATTCAGAAATAACCCATCATGTGTTAACTGATGGTGAAAACACAAGATACAATCTTGGTGAACTGCAAGCAGACTAAGTGGTTAAATAGAGTCTTTAAAGGATGTGAAGATAGAAGAAACTGCATTCATGTGGGCTTGGTGTTTTTTCTTTAGGTTCTAGAGGATTCAGCCCCAACTCCCATAAACTTCTGTATCTCCTGGGATTCATGAGACCAATGGTATTCAGAATAATGGTCTGTACCCTCATGCTTTCCATCTCAAACCAAAATTTCTTTATTATCCCTGAGCTCTATTAAATGAGTCTGGAAAATGATCTTGATTTTCTTGTAGCATTTCAGCAAAGTTTGTGAAGTAAAGGGACATTAGGTCACCCACTGTGTTAGACTATATTACTTGTCCATAATTCTTTCTTTCCTCTGTGTCCTAGCCATGGATTATCCATAGCTCTAGTATACCTTCCTGCACTATTGATTTGGGGCTTGGTCATATGGTTTGCTTTGGCCAATGGGATGTGGGCAGAAGTGACATAGTGCAAGTTCCAAGCTGAGACCTTAAGTGAGTTTCTTCCAGCTCCCTTGTAGCTTCTGCTCTGCATTATAAGAACATGTCCCACTCTGAGGGAAGACACAGAGAAGAGATCTGAAACACCCAAAGCATGGGTCTAGTCTAGTTTGTGGAGCTCTGCTAAGCCTAGTTGAGAACAGTCAAACTAAAGTTGGCCCATGAGTATGAAATGAATGCTTAGTATTGTAAACCATTAGGATTTTGGGATTATTTGTTACACAGCATTATTACAGTAAAACCTGATTCATGCCACTGAAATGACAGTAATATTTTTAAGCCACATCAACCTCTTCTCCAGCCACTTTGATTCTCCAGGGTTACTCTGAGCTATCTGGGGAGCTGCTCAGCCTGCTCTTTGCTCTCTTCTGTGGTTTTCCCTCATTTGTCCACATCAATGACTATTCATTAGGTAGAACAGGATTAAAGAACAGCCTCACCAGGTGTGGTGGATCATGCCTATAATTCCAGGATTTTGGGATGCCAAGGCAGGTGGATCATTTGAGGTCAAGAGTTTGAGACCAGCCTGGCCAACATGGCGAAACCCCATCTCTATTAAAAATGCAATAAAATTAACTGAGTGTGGTGGCACATGCCCATAACCCCAGCTACTTGGGAGCCTGAAGCAGGAGAATCACTTGAACCCAGGAGACAGAGGTTTCAGTGAGCCAAGATCATGCCACTGCACTCCAGCCTGGGCAACAGTGACATGCTCTTGCAAACCAAAAAAAAAAAAACAAACAAAAGAACAGCTTCCATGCCTATCCCCACTACAACACCTAACCCCAAATCTGGCCTGTGTTGATATCAAAAGGAAAATTTTTAAGTTAAGATAGCTTATAGAGCCCTTTGAGATGGAAGACCGGAACTGCAGGTACATCAGTCTCTTACGGCTTCAAATGAGAAATAGTGGTCCCACAGAAAACCATATGCAATTGCAAAGTCACCTTTATGTTTGAAGACTGACTCATATCAAAAACTTTGAGACCTGGTGAATAAAGAAATAACTTTCCCCTTGTCAGCAACTGCTATCACTTAGGTTTAACAAATACATTCAGAATTTACAGTCCAGTATCTCTGGATATGCCTACCTGATGGAAAGATGAAAAATCTTCAGTGGAGCCTCTAGCTCATTGTAATTAGAAAAGCTTCCCATAGGACAGGCAGAGCAAGGAGAATGTAATATGAAAACCCAAAGGCATAAGAGACCCCTAGACCAGAGAGTCCCCTTGGCACCTTCTGGCCTCAATTGTGTCTGAGTCATAAACTCTGGACACCTCAGGGCTGGAAGGGGGTTTAAAGATCATCTGCCTCTTCCCTGTCCTAATTCTTGAAACTTCTGAAAGCATCTCTGAGAAGTGCATGTCTATCTTCAGACACTTCCAGTGAGAGAAAACACTTCTTTTCAAGGCTATGTATATCATTTTTAATAACTCTGTGCTGTGGACTGAATGTATTCCCTGACCTCCACCAAGTATGTTAAAACCATAATTTCCAATGTGATGGTATTTGGAGATGGAGGCTTTGAAAGTTGATTAGGTTTAGATGAGATAATCAGGATAGAGCCCTCATGATGGGACTGGTGTCCTTACACAAAGAGGCACCAGAGTGGGTTTTGTGTTTGTGCTCTCTCTCTCTCCTGTTTGACATCTGAGGATACAGCAAGATGGCCACCTGTAACGCTGAATTTGCTGGTGCCTTGATCTTGGACTTCACAGCCTCCAGAATCATGAGAATACAAATGTCTGTTGTTTAAGCCACCAAGTCTATGGCAATTTGTTGTTGCAGCCCAAGCTGACTAACACATTCTGGTTGTTAAGCCGTTTTCTCTGCTACCAAGTTTCTCTCTCTCTCTCTGTGTGTGTGTGTATGTGTGTGTATCTCACTCTCTCCCAACTCTTCACCAATTTTAAAGGTTTAGAACAGGAGGATTAAGCCTGTAAAGGATTAGACCCTGTAGTAAACTTTTTGGAGCTTTGTGGGCCATATAGTCTCTATATCAACTACTCAACTCTCACATTGTAACACACAAAAGCAGCCATCAATAATATGCTGTGTTCTGATAAAACCTTATGGACACTGATGATTTTTGCCTGTCACAAAATATTCTTTTTTTGATTTTTTCCAACTATTTAAAAATGTCAAAACCATTCTTAGCTTGTGAGCTGTACAAAAATCGTTTGAGGCAGATTTGGCCCACAGGCTATAGTTTGTTGACCTCTAGCAAAGCTTCTCTCTCTTTTTCAACATAGTCTTCTTTCAATTATGAGTAATTTCTACACCATCCTGGAGACTCATCAAACACATGTCGAGCACCTATTATGGGCCGGGAGCAAGACTGTATCGGGTGATGGTAACATGAATCTGACAATGACATGGTCCCTGCTCCAAGGAGCCTGGGCAGAGGTGAAACTAACTTCAAGGACATCTCTCACCTTCACAAATCCCCAAAGCCCTTAAGGTTGGAGAGATGCCTACCTCCATTTAAACTTTGCTTGAGCCCATTAATTTTGCTCTTGCCTCATGCTCAATGCACAGTGCAATAGAAGACCAACTTTACCACATTTCTTTTGATTATCTACTTACCTTTGGCTTTTATGGGTCTATTTTAAGTTCCATGACTGTGACCTTCTGTTCTTCTAAAGGAGAAGACAAGGAGGAAGACAATACTATCTTTTACTGAGTTAAGTGACTTAATTATGCAAGAGTTACAGGTTTCTGTTCATTTGCAACATAGCGTGCTCCTGGATCACTGCAATAGCAATTACATTCCAACCATCAATATTCCTGGCAATGCAAAGCTTCTCTTGGTTGCTTTCCCCATCTGTGCAGTGCTGGGACCATCTGAAATGGTTCTAAGGAGCTTATGCTGCCCATTTTGGGGAAACAAATGGGTTGGAACTCAGCACCACTGCTAGGGTAGAGGAGTCCCTATGTTAAAGTATTAAATTGCAGTTTTAGTGGAAATTCAAGCTTTTGTGTGATGGTGAAGCAAAGTCAAATGGTAGCATTCACTCTGATTCATAAGCTCTAACCCAATGTTCTGTGGTCTGGAGGCTCTGGATTCAGGATATCAGTCTAGGACAGAGTTTACCTTTCTAGGCTTCCTCTTGACTTTCCTTCCAGGAACCCTCTCCACAGTTTCCATACTCTGCTTCCAAGAGCATCAGATAAATTTCCCTGGTTCAGACATGGAATTAAGAGAATTTTGCCAGCAGAAAACCTCTATCCTGTGGGCTCCCTTTTCTTCCCAAACTGTCCCCATCCTTGACGGGGCTGGCTGTCCTGAGATAAGTAGTAGATCCTGCTCTTTTTAGTGGGGCTCCACCACACTGCTCAACTCCAAAAAGGGTAATAAGATGTTTAGCTTTACTAAATTCAATAAAAATTTCCAGTATGAATTCATTAGCTCACTCATTCATTTATCCAGTGAACATTCTAGAGAAACTACTGCTTCCCAGGCTTCAAAAGGGACACACAGTTGAAAAAGGCTTGGCCCTAGACTCTGGGGTCTTGGTTGGAGGGCAAAAAAATGATTGAACTCGGATGTTACAAGTACCCTAATAGAGGAATAAACAAGACTCCATAAGGCACCAACAGGGGATACCCTCCTGCCATGTGAAGGGCACCATTGCCTAGTTGCCCTGAGGACTGGAGTCCGAGGCTAGGGGGCTGAAAATCCAGCCAGTTCTTTCTGGCTTACTTTGCAATCCTCACTGCAATAATGATATGTCTGTTTCCTAAGGTGGAAAGTCTCATGCAAGTCCCCACCATTAACAGGAATAGGACTCCCAACATTTGCCCTGCTGATTGTAAAGGAGGTCAGGGATCTGCAGCACCAATAGTAACAACAACAGTAGCCAAAATAATAGCTGTTTATGGCGTGCTTACTGTGTTGTGTGCCTGGCACTGTGCTAAGCACGTTAAATGCACTTTCTAATTTAAACTTCACAACAACCCTTTGTGGCATATGCTGTTTTCATACAGAAGAGAAAATCAAGGCCAGAAAAGTTAACCACTTGCCCCAGGTCTAAGAAGTGAAACGGTCTAGATTGGACCCAGGCAGCCTGAGTTCAGTGTCTCTGCCTTGTTTGTGGCATCTCTGTAAGGAAATGGAGACAGTCAACTATGTTTTACACATCCCTCCTGTGCTGGGCCCTTTCCATCCAATGTCTCATTTAATCCAAATGACATCCTAGGAGGTGAGTATTAGCTATCCCAGTTTTACAGGTAGGACTCTTGCAAGGAAGTGACTTGCTCAAGGCCATGCAGGGCCTTGGGCATGCTTCAAATTTTGACTGTTCAGCCCAATCCAAGAGAGACAAGAGAAGGGGACTCAGAACTGCCCTCAGAACACTTACCATCTGGGCAGGATCTACCTGACATGCCATTCATTCACAACACTTAGCGTCCCTCCCTAAGGTACAGATGACAAAGTGCATTCATTTCCATGACCTTACTATGTGCAGAGACTGTGGAAAACTGGGAATTGTTGCTTGACGGTTGAATACTGGGATTGCAAAGGGAGGAGGAGGTAAATAAAAGGGATCTGGACCCTTGCTACTTAAAGTGTGGTCCCAGACCAGCAACATTGACCCAGCCTAGGTGCTTGATTCCCTGAAGAGTGACAGTTATTTCCAGGGCATGGCACTCTTCCTTGGGCACCAGTAACCAACCTGAGCCCAACTTGTTCCTTTCCCACACGTACCTTGGCGCACACAAGGAGCTCACATCACACTGGTGGAGACCTGGGTTCTACGCAGCAATCCTTCTCACTTGCTGTGTGACTTGGGGCAAGTTCCAACCCCTCTCTGTGCCTTAGTTCCCTTCGGTAAGGGAAAACAACTACCCATACAGTCGTTTTCAATGGCCTATTGTTATCTCTTGGGGAGCTTTTAAATAATTCTGATGTCTGAGGCTTATAGCCAGAAATCCTGATTTAATCAGTGTGGCATGAGGCCCAGGAATTGGTACTTTTAAACCTTTCCCAGCTCGTTACATGGGTTTTGGGTTTTTTGTTTGTTTGTTTGTTTTTTGAGGTAGAGTGAGACTCTGTTGCCCAGGCTGGAGTGCAGTTGTGCAATCTCGGTTCACTGCAACCTTCACCTCCTGGGTTCAAGTGATTCTCCTGCCTCAGCCTCCTGAGTAGTTGGGACTACAGGTTTGCACCACCACGCCCAGCTAATTTTTGTATTTTTAGTAGAGACAAGGTTTCACCATATTAGCAAGGCTGGTCTTGAACTCCTGACCTCAAGTGATCTGCCCTGCCTTGGCCTCCCAAAGTGCTGGGATTACAGGCATGAGCCACCACGCCTGGCCCCAGCTCATTACTTTGTATAACCAATGTTGAGAATCTGGAAGCCAAATCACTGGTTTTTAAAAATCTGGATGTGTCAGCATTTGCTGCTCTTGAGGCTTCAGACACCCGGGCCCACCCAGACCTTCTGAGTTAGAATTTCCTTGGTGTGTGGAGGGGCTGGACATGAGTATGTTTAATAAGCTCCCAAGGTGATGCTGACATACCAAAGCTTCAGAACTCCCCGAATCAATGGCCTCTGAGGTCTCTTTCAGCTCTGATTCTGAGGTCCTCCCAATCAATGATTTCTTTCTTTCTTTCCACGCTGGAGCTGCCCGTTCGTGGTAAGCAGAGACGTCATCAGCTTGTAAGCTGAGCTTCAGTGTCCCCTGAGAATGCAGCCAGCTGGCAACGGTAGAGGAAAGTGGTGAACTCATTTGACTTTTCTTTATCAGCTGTACCACGTACATGATGTGCAAGAGGACTGGGGCTCTGTGTCAAGGCCAGCTGGGATGCTGAAGTTTTGTGTTAGGACCAAGGGTGAGCCTGATGGCCGTTCTGGTTTGCCCTGCTCCATGCCATGTCCTAAAGGTGAGTATTAGCCACAGGGTGCTACTGCCTGGACCCCAGCCCCAAACCCACTGAATGAGAAAGATGAGCCTTAGAGTAGATATGGATTTACCCACCCAACTTTGTCTCTCTGGGTCAGCCCCAAGATAGGCTAGATAGATACCCTGACTGCCAGGAGAGCCCAGGGATGGGCTAAAGACTGAGAGGCAGGCTTGGAGCAGGCTCCATGCTGAGCTCTGAATCTGCCCTGTCTTAGAGAGGCCATCCTGGTATCTCTTTTCCTCCATGCGGCATGTGGCGATTTAATGGCAGTGAAATTTATTGTGGGTAATGGAGTGTCAAGCTCCTTATTGCTAATGGATGATTTCAAAAGTGCAGAAAGATTTATTAAGTAAGTCAAGCATATGCCTCCAAGAGAATATTACTGTGAGTGAAAACAATTATATAGTTAAACAAGGAGGAAAGAAAATTTAAATTCTTCTTTAAAGGTCTCTTTAAATCAGTTTAAATGTGTGATTTTTAAAAGATGGGGGAATTAGTTTCAGCAAATTACTCATCAATTTTTTTTTTTTTTTTTTGATTCAGCTGGAAACCAACAGCCCTACCTGGCTTCCATTTAAAGAAGTTACTTATTGGTGTTTGAAAAAGAAGGAAAAAAAGAAAAGTTAAGGAAGTGACTTTGGTAGCCTCTTGCGGTTCTCAGGTTCTGATTTATGTGGTGTATACTGAGCTCTCCCTGGGGCAGAAGGAAGGGGTCAGGGAAGCAGCAGCCAGAACTGTCATTCAGAGAGGAGGATCGGGGATGTCTAACTGGTATTAGACAATGCATCAGAGCTTTAGAGTTGGAAGCAACTTTGGAGAATATTTGGACAATTTCCTTGTGCATGTGGAGAAGCTAAGGTCCAGAGAAGAAAAGGAACTTTTCCAAAAACCCACAGATGGTAGATTGCAAAGCTAGAAGCCGGGCTTTGCCATTGCTCTCTCCATGCAATGGGAATAATATTTGTCTCAGGGATGTCCAGAGGAGACAAGAACCTAGGGAAAGTACTTTGGAAAGTATGTATGCTTAGTCCCTGGAAGGGATGATACGTGGAAGAGATTGGCTGGGAGCCTCCATGGTGGGTTCATTTTTGTGAGAGGCCTTCCCCCTACCCTCGGCCACTTCAGCAGTTCTGCAGCCAGGACTGTAGCTGGCTGAGGTTCCACACCTCTCTCCCCCACCAAAGTGAGGAGAGGCACAGGCAGCCACAAGCCCCTGACATTTTCCTTGAGATGGTGACAGCTGGTAAGACTTTTGACTAAAGGAATAAAGAGCAAGCAGGCAAAAAAAAGTTACTGTGTTAAAAGTGGTTTAAAAATGTTTTGCACCATCTGTTTGGCCACCCTGGTTTTTTGGGGCATGTGTAGGGGGAGAGACCTCTCCTCTCCCACTCCTGAGCTTCACCTCGGTCTCAGGACCGACCATGAGAAGTTTTAGCATGTCTCTAGGCTTTGTTTTCTATGTTCCTCAAATTTTCTTTCTGCTCCCTTCCCTTTGCTTGCAATGTATGCTCTCATTCTGCTTCCAGAAAATATATTTTCTTAATTGCTAATGAAATACTGAACCTGCAAAGCCCGGCACATTTGGATCCACAAGCAGGTGTTTGAATTTGGCCTTTGCTGTCTGAGCTTGGTTCTACTGTAAGGGAAATAGAACCTAAAAAGCAGGTATTGAAAGACACATTTTGAATGTTCACATATGGGAGCTAAAAATTAAAACAATTGAACTCATGGAGATAGAGAGTAGAATGATGATTACCAGAGGCTGGCTTGGGCAGTGGGGAGCAGGGGAAAAAGTGGGGATGATTAATGGGTGCAAAAATACAGTTAGACAGAATGAATTTGTGGTAGTATTTGATAGCACAATGGGCTGACCATAGTCAACAATAATGTATTGTGTATTTAGAAATAACTAAAAGAGTGGAATTGGAATGCTTCTAACACCAATAACTGATAGATGCTTGAGATGATGGACACCCCAATTACCCCAATGTGATTATTACACATTGTGTACTTACATCAAAACATTACATGTACCCCACAAATATATACATCTACTATGTACCCATAATAATTAAAAATTTAAAAGAAAATATCATTTGAAGCAAAATAATAAGAAAAACTAAAAAGCAGAACAAACAAAACCAAAAAGAACAAACAAAAACAAAAAGTAGAGTATTTAAGCTCTACTCCACCTAATAACATCACAACTGGGTTTCCCTTCACGTCCTAACTCTTTATACCACTTCTGCTGACATTTCTTATGAAATTTGTCTCAGATATTTTCCATTTTTTTCCCTTTTGTGAATAGAGTTATGAAAATAAATATTCTAAAAAGTTATTGCTGTGCTACTTTAAAATTATTAATTTTGTGTGTTGACTTTATATGTAGTCAACTTGTTTAACTCACATTTGGTTCTTGTGGGTTTTTCTGATAGATGGTTATATTGACTGCAAATACTAACAGTTTTGTCTCTTTCTCTTCAGAGTTACATTTCTTATTTTCTTCTCTTGTCTTTATGTAAGCTTTCAGGGCAATATTGAAAAGTAATAGTGATTATAGACATCTTTGCCTGGCTGCTGATTTTAAAAGGATTGTTTCTGATATTTTACCATTAACTATGATGTATACCGTGGGTCTATGGTATAAAAACATTACAAATTGAATTTGTTAGTTTTAATCAGAAATTGTTGTTAAATTATATTAAATTTTAGCATCAGTTGACAGTATCTATTGAGATGATTTTACTCTAGTGAGGAACATCAGTTGCTTTCTAATGTTGGACTATTCTTACATTTTTTGCTCCTAATACCTTACTAGTTTAGACTTTCTAATACTTTAGATAGAATTTTTGTATCTTTGCTCATAAATAATACTGGCTTGTTCCTTTCATTCACGTTTTCTCCGCCCACTGTTGGTATTTGGTTATGGTAGCTGCATGGAATGAGTTAGAGTAGCTTTAATCTTCTTCCATGCCCTGCATAGTATATCACATGGGATTATGGATTTTTTGAATGTTTGCTAGAACTTGACCATAAAGTTTCTCACTTTGGTGTACTTTAGTGGGGGTAGATCTTAAATTACTATTTCAATTTTTTATACGATTATTGGTCTTCCATGATTTTCTTCTTGAACCAATTTTTGTGATTTATTATTTATTGTGATTTATTGTTTCCCAGGAAATTATTCATTCATTTAGATTTTAAAATATTTTGGTCTAAATTCTCTTTAATTTAAAATGTGCTTTGTATGTTATGTCTCTATTATGTCTTAATGTTGTTGATTTTTGTGACCATTACTCACTCTATTCTCACTCTCAGTCTTGCCACAGGCTATTCTAATTTATTGATATTTTCAAAGAAACAGTTTTTAGTTTTATTGATCTATACTATTGATTTTTTTGTGTTCTAGTTAATTTTTGCATTTTATCTTTATTAATATCTACCTCTTAATTTCATTGAGCTTATTTTGTTTTTCTCTTTCTAACTTCTTGAATTAAAGAGCTTATTGACTTTGCTTTCAATTTTTTCCTCATTTCTAAGAACTTTATTTGAGACTATACATTTTCATGAGTTAGGTATATATCTCAGGTTTTTGATATATGGCCTCTCCTTGTTATTCATTTCTAAATAGTAATATTTTTTTCTTTGCTAACCTAAGAGTTATTTTAAAAGTATTTAGCATACTTTTAAGTTCAGGTGCATAGAATTGTTTGGCCATTTTTTTGTTATTAATTTCTAATTTTATTACATTTTGTCCCAGAAGGTAACCTGTCTGACTTCTTTCTAATGAAGTTTGTTGAGATTTCGTTTGTGGCCTACTACATGAGTAATTTTTTTTTTAATGTTCCATGTGTGACTGAAAATAATGAAGTCTCCTTTTCTTAACATCTATGTCTATTAGATCACACTGTAAAATTATAATATGTATGTTCTTCAAATTCTCTCTAACTGTCCCTGATCCACAGCTACTTGATCAGGTGATTTCTGAGAGGTGAATAACGAGGTCTCTTACCATGATTGTAGATTAACACTTTCTCCTTGTATATCCTTCAGTTTTTGCTTTCTGTATTGAAGCTAAGTTACTGGGTGCATAAAAGATCATAGCTGAGATATCTTCTCTATTGATGTTATATTTTATCAACATGGATACTCCATCCCCCTACTTCCTTTCATTGTTCTTTTCCTTGAACTCTATTTTGTTTGATATTATTACAAATTGGCTTTCCTTTTCTTAGAATTCACACGACATAGCTATTTCCATTATTTTATTTTTAACCTCTCTGTCTCATTTTGCTTTAGGTGTATCTTACAAGCATCACGTATCTGGATGTTAGTTTCTAAATCTAATATTTTCCACTTAAATGACTTTTCATTTCATTTTTTTCTTCTATAATTGTTTGAAATTATTCATCCTATTTTTTATCACTAACCCATAGATTGATGCATTGATGCATTTTAAGAGACATATTGATATTTAGAGTCAATCACTTCCTAGATCCTCCCAGCAAAAAATGTTAAAAACTTTTCTTTCTTTATAGCTTACTTTCTCCTATTACTCTCTTTCTTCTCCAGCCTCCAGAACTGTGAGGACATAAATTTCCATTGTTTAAACTCCCCAGTCTGTGGTATTTGGCCATGGCAGCCAAAGTTGATTAATCTGTTTTGTTTGTTGGAAGAATTTTCTCTTCTTCCTTGTAAATTTTTCTAAAAAAGCTTAAGTGTGGGTCTTTTTATTTTACTTACTCAGCAGTCGATAGATCCATTCAATCTAAAGACTACTGTCTTTTGTTTTCAATCTAAAGACTTCCATCTTTTTTTTTTCTCTGCCTCTTAATTATTTCTTCTCCTTCACTCTTATTTGCAATTTCTGGAATTCCTATTAAATGGATTATCATGCTGTTGAATTCATTCTCCATTTCTCTTTTCTCTTTACTTTTTTCTTAACTTCCATCTGTGTTTCCTTCTGTGTTCTCTTTCTGGGAAAAGTCCTTGGTTGAGTTTTCCAGCTTAGTCATTTTCTCTTGGTTTTTTATCTATTCTGCTATTCAGCTCATATATTGATTTTTTAAAATTTCAATACTCAAGTTTGTAATTTCCAAGGTCTTCATCTGATAATTTTGTATGTGTGCTACATTCCCTTGCATGAGAATACTGATTAGACTTTTATAAAGTATTTTCTTATTGATTCTATTAATTCTTTCCATGGGAATTTAGTTCTTCAGTTTGTTAAATTTAGTTCTTCATGTCCAATTTAGTTCTTCAGATGGTTAAATTTAGGACTTTTCTTTCATGAGGTTGATTTTCTTCAGAACCCCAAGCAATCATCCTATCAGTCATCCTTGGGTACTCCTGCTGCCTTGGATGCTGGTACTCCTTCATTTCCTGTAGCAGGTCTCTTCTTTGTGCTCTTGGGATGTGGTTTCCTTCTTTAGTCTTCTCCATCTGCCTTTCCCTTTCAGTCATTCCTAACTTTTTAATCACTGGGGGTACCCTTTCTTTTTTTCCTGCACTGTTATGGATTTTTATTATTGTATGTTGTTACATTCTTACTTATATGCTGTACTGATCATATGATATTTTATTTATATTATTGTTATCATCAATGTTTATTATTATTATTTCTTTTTTTCTAGGAGTTTAGGATAAGAAGGGGAATGTGGAGATTGTGCCTGGTTCACTATTTTTATCCAACCTCCTCAACTTTGTATGTATTGAAGATTGATGTTTTAAACCACAGTTCCAAAGATGAGAGTGAGTGGTTTGACTAGAAGTTACCAGGGTTGGGTCTGCCCTTTGAGTCTGGCCAACAGCTGCACTTGCAATCCATGGTTCCATTGGTGGCATCCTTCCACCGGAAATTCCATTTGTGTTTATTTTCATTGTCAAGATATTCTTATCTTGCCTCATCTCTGACTAGAAAGCTTGTGAACTCAGATGGGTTTGCCATTTGCTGACCAGCCATGAATTATTAGTGCAGGAGAAGAGATGGTCATAACAAACTCAGCCTGCTTCTTCATGTCTGGCATGAGGGGATGTGTTGGGCATTGTGATGTGCCACCTAGATCTGCTTTTAGGAATGAAGGACATATTTCCCCAGCTGCTGGCAGTGGTACAGCTCACAGCTCTCTGCCCTTTGGGGATTGCCTCAGATAAAAGAATGGCTTTGCCCCCGGTGGCCAGCAGCCCACTTTCTCAGCCTTCTGCCCCAACTCAGGCAGTTCTGAAGGATCACCTCATCTTCAGAACTCCCCATGCTTCTCTGACACCGCATTGCAGCTCACTATCTCCCTCTTCCCAATCTGCCTCCTCCCCTTTATTCCACTGGCAGTGACCCCAAGATCAACTCCCTAATAAACCTCATGCCTGCTAAACTTCATCTTAGGGTCTGCTTCCTGTGGATCCTAACCTATGATCAAGCATTTACTGAAAATTACTACATGTATCAGAGCAAAGCACCATTGTGGCTATATTTGGCTACAGAAACTCTTAAACCTGCCCTGGGATTGGGGAAAGGAGCTGCATATGGCCAGCCAGAAAGTATGGGGAGGCAACAGCCCCTTACACATGCATTTTGATTTGCCCACCCAAATCTGCTCCTTCTGCAACAGTCCCCAACTCAGAAAATGGCAATTACATCTATTCAGTCAGTCAAGACAAAAATCTTGGAGTCATTTCTGACCTCAAACTCTAACACCACATTAATCTAATTCATCAGAGAATGGGCTCAGCTTTACCATCCAAATTGATCCTAAATCTGACCCTTTCTCACCACCTGGAATGCCAGCCCCTGGGTTCCAGCCACTATCACCATCCCTAACTTGGATTACAGCAATTGCCGCTGTGAAAGGAAAATAAAATCTTGAGACCCTCAACTCAACACGTCAAGGGAAAAGTTAAGCTTGGAGACCAAGTAACGCAAAAAACTTGCCTTTCCTTTTGTTCCTAAATAGCTGCAAGATAGAAGGCCACATGTCTCCCCAGGGGGCCTCCCTTACCCTGACAATGTAAATTAACAGCTTATCTTTATGGTACAGGACAAGAGGAGACTAGAAATTGTACCCCCTTTCCACCGCCTACCCCGAGATGAATTTATATTCGACTTCTTCCTGTACTCTGTGTTTACTTTATCTTATGTAAAGTGCAGATTAACTGAGCGCGAGACGAATACATAATTGACTGTTCCTCTGCCCCCTCCTTTTCACATGCAACATGTGGATTCAGGGAGTGCTAATCAAAGCCTCAGAAAAATGTGACCGTATCCTCCCTCTTTTTTTTCTCTCCTTTCCCTGCCTGCCTGTTTTTTTCCCTGTTAAATATTGAAGTCCTTAAAATCATCCCTGGAAAAAGTATGAGCCACACATCCTATTGTGGTTTGTGTCTCTTTATACCAGGCATGTCCTCAACCTGGGCAAAATCAACCTCTAAATTGATAGACATCACTTTTTCTTTCTCTTTTTTCTTTTTTTTTTTTTGGCTTTCAGGTTCTAAACTCTTAGCCCCTACAATCTATTCTCAACACAGCAGTCAAAAGGATCTTTTAAAACCAAAGTCCATTCTTGTGTCTCCTTGGCTCAGCACTCTCCAATATTTTCCATCTCATTTTAATCAAAACTCCTAGCCCTTCCATGGCTCCCAAGGCTCTTTATGATCTGGCCCTCCCCTGCTGTCCTCCTGACCTTTCCTACCACTACGTCCCCCTTGCTCACCCCAGTCCATGCCAAGCTTGTTCCTGACCTACTTGAAGTTCTCCCTGCTGAAAACACCGAGATATCTTCATGGCTCCTCCCCTCACTTCCTTTAACTTCCATTTCAAATATCCTCTTGTCTGAGACCTTCCTTCACCACCCAATCAATGACATTAACCTCCTCTCCCTACAACCCCAACTTTGGCACTAACCATCGCCCTTGCCACGTTTATTTTTTCTCATAGCACTTATCACCATGCAATGGATTTCCTTGTTCATCTAGTGTGTTCCTCCTCCAAGCAGAATGGAAGCTTTATGAAAGTGTTTTGTTCACTTTTTTGTTCCTAACATCCAGAACAGTGCTTAGCACAGAGTGGGTGCTAAATAAATGTTTGTCAAATAAATGAAATTTTAATTTCCTGACTGTTTAGGAGAATCTCAGATGGGAAAATTGCTTAGGCACAGATAATATTCCTCATTCTGCTTCTTACTTGCCTAATGACCTTCCATAAGCCCCTTTTCCTATCAGGCTATCAGGAAGCTGAGGGGGTGGGACAAGATAGTCACTCAGTGTCTCTTCTCTATCTGATCTTTTGCTGAAATTGTGATTTGTTTGATGCAAACAACCTGGTGTGACATTACTGCAACCGTTTTTCTACTGCTTAAGTGAATTCCAAATGAAACCTAGCTCTAGCTTCCCCAGGATCCCTCCCTGGTGTCATTCCAACTGCAGGATACTGTCCCCAAGTACTTGACTCTCTTTCTATTTTAACCTTCCCATGCCCCTCCTGTGTTCTGTGACTTGTTTTGGCCTCACATTGGGCAGATTGTATGTCATTACCCTTTGCTCTGGTCAATGGGATGTGAGCAGATGTGAAGTCAGCAGCAGCTTGAAATAGACTTGAGTGGTGAGCTTGCCCTCTTGGGCTTCTTCCATCACAATAAGAGAAACATGTCTTGGCTAGCCTGGTGGTCCAAGAAGAACTGAGGGATATCTGGAGTACCTGGATCAAACCGAAGGCCAGAGCCAAACTCAGCTGAGCCGAGGTGAGATCAGCAGAGCTGCCCCAGTTAACCCACACATGTATGAGTGAGAATAACTGAATGCTGTAAGCACTGAGTACTGGGGTGCTTTGTTATGTGGCATTCTTACGGCAATAGCTGACTGATACACCAGTCTTCCAAAACTCAACCCAAGGTACATACTCTTCCAGAAAACATTCCCTAAGCCCAAGGGCATGGCCTAACAGTGAGAATTTCAGGTCTGTTTCAGGTTAGTGAGGTCAGCTGCTTGCAGGAACTGAGAGACTGCAGCAGAAAGAAGGAAAAATGGGCAGCCAATATTGCTCAGTTGTGCCATTTGATGACTCTGCAAACAGGAAGAACAAGGATCGAAAGGATTTATAGTACGAGCTGATAGAATGGAGCTGGGGCTGGCGTTGTGCCTTGCGGCTTCTTTCCCATTTTTTTCACAAGGCTCCTCACCAGGACACAGGAGCTTGTAACCCTGTCCTTGGCCTGAAAAGTGGTTCCACCTACGACTTCTGGGTATATCAGACTGGGGCAACAGGGCACTGTTATTCTGACAGTGAACATTACACCTTTCCAAATGGATATTGCAGAAATTTAGAATTGAGTCTTGTCAAAACATCCTGATTTGCATATTAGGAAAGTCAAGGGAGAAGTTACTTTATCTTCTTTCTAACCTGATGAAAAGATTTTTAAGGAGACTTTACTGCAATCATGTTTCTATTGCTTAAGTGATTCCAAATGCTACTGTAAATTCCATTCATTATTTAAATAGCTTTAGCTCCCTTAAGAACCTAAGCACCTTACAGGAAGGAAGGAGCTATCAAATCCATGCAGGATGGGGAATTGCTCAGGAGGGTCAAATCCTGGGGCATAGGGAGAGGGACTGTAGTGTTCATGATGGGTTTCTAGGGAGGCAGATCAAGAGCCCGACTGAGTGATAGTAGGAGCTGGGAGAATTGCTAAGATCATCTGGGCCTAGGATGCTTTCCTAACTTTCCTGGTCCTAAGAATTTTCTGAATAACTTGTTAAAAATAGATCTGCAGACCTTTCCCCTGGAGATTCTATTTTAGCAGACCTAACGTGGAGTTCAAAATTCCATACTTTCAAGAAAGACCCCAGGTGATTTTGACAACTAGACATGCGTGGAAAATACTGATCTTTCAAGTTGCCTTGTGTACAGGTGAATAAATTGAGTCCCAAGGAGGGGTTAGTGCTAGAGGTTAGTGTTAGTCCCCAGTTAGTGCTAGAGCTAAATGCAGGACAGGATCACTGAGACACGAACGGCAGGTTTAGGATGCCTGATTTGCAGCTGTGAGGCTGGGACTGGCAGTGTAGTCTGCAGGTTTGCTGGTCCCTTGGTACATTTGTTTAGCTGCTCACTTTCTGTAAGAACAGCTGAAGGCAGCGCTCCTGGAGTCAGACAGACCAGGTTCAAATTCTAACTTTGCTTCTGATTCACTAAACAACCTTGTGCAAATTGCTTAGTTTTTCCGAGCCATTAATATGGGCATTAAATCAGATAATGTACCTACCCCTAATAGGTACTCAATAAATGATTATTTTATTTATTAAATAAATAAGTGCTAGACCCCATTCCAAGCCAAAGAACTGGCCAGTATGAACTTATTTAACAAATAAAACAAGCCTATTATTAATCCCATTTTAAAATGAACGAAATTGAAGAAGAGAAAACTTGAGTGACTCGTTCAAATCACGCATATAGCAAGTGAGAAGCAAAGGCGGATTTGAACTTATGTAGTCTGTAGCCCCCCTTCTTCCCCCTGAGGATAGGGTCTGGGTCCCACTTACCCCAGCATGGCCCCTGGTGCAGGCCTTTGCACACAAGTAGATATCAATAAGTGCCTGATTAATGGGATTGAGATTTAAAGGCAGGACGAGAAATTCACTTGACGCATGGCTGAGGGTGGGATATTAGTATGGGTTATCTAGAGAGGGCAGTAGGAGGCCATAAGTAGAGAAGCCTGTATCAAGAGAAGATGGGACAGAGCCTGCAGGACCAGTCCTTGGGAGTTAAAGGCTGTTTTCAGGCCTAACAATTAGCATTGAAATGCGCAGGAGCCTGGAAGTTTTTTGCATTGTCGCCTGCAATAAGGAAAAATCCAGACTGAACTGGCTGCTTGGATCAGAAGTGATGTAACGGGCTGGCTTTGGCCTAGTTTTCCTAAAGCAGGCGGCCCCCTGGCTCTCCCACACCCTTTTTTCCAGAATTGGCAAGTGACAGCTACCGCCATCTAGTGGTCTGAGTGGCACTGCACAGGGATGGGGAAAAAAGGTTGGCTCGCATCACAGGTACTAGAAGATGCCCCTGGCTTCGCTCTCCCAAAAGATGAAAGCCCCCAATGGTGGTAGAGAGTTTATTCTGTTCAAGGCGTATTCTTACCTTTTACTTCATTAGATCTTCTCAACAACCCAGGAGGCATTAGGGGCCATTAACTCCATTTTATGGGTGAGGTGACAAGTCCCTGGAGGAGAGGGGTCTTGTTCAGAGTCGCATTGTCAGCTATTGATGGAACTAGGACTGGGATCCAAGCCTTCACAATACAGTTTTTTAGCCCATAAGTAATACAGAGAGGTTGTCAGATCCCTTGAAGTCTCCTTGGACAGGAAATGGAAGACGATTTATCCTGGAGGTCTTGGTCACTTCTCTGCATGGAGGTGAGTCCCCTTCAGCTCAATGACTTGCGATTTTTCTCTGGAAAGAGAATCCTCAGGTGGGATACCTGGGCTGATAATACTCATATGGGAGGTTTCAGAAGAAGATGAATACTGCCCCTCCAGCTCTAGACCCTCTTACTGGATACTTAGTTAAAGCTTATCTGGTCCAGGCCCCTTGTATGAAAGATGGGGAAACTGAGTCTCAGAGAGGCGGAATGACTAGGCTGATATCACACTGTGGTTAAACCCTTCCTCTCCAGCCTGTCTTTCTATTCTAGGTACTCTGGTATAATAGCTGGTGCCTGGAGCCTGCACTGTTTCGAACAGATGTAACTGCTTTTGGTCCAGAGTGAAAATTGGACTCTAATGTCTCCCAAATTATACCACAAAGGTATGCAAAGGAAAAGAGAAATCCCTGGATATGTATGCTTGTTTTAGCATCTGTAAAGTCAGTAATTCACAAACTTTTCAGTGAAATCTTAGGCAGAATTTGAGTATGCAAAAGAGATTAATGTGGTGAGAATTGAGGAAGCTGAAATTTACTGTGCCACTGAGGATCTCTGTAATGCCTGAGAGAAAGGGAAAACATGTTGAAAAACAAGGTATTGCGTAAGGAGCACTGACTGTGGAGTCCTAACACCTGGGCTTTGGTCCCTGCTCTGGCAAGAGCTTGCTCTGTGTGTGACCTTGGGAGTCACTCTGTCATTCTGATCTCTCGCGGTTTACTCATTCGTACAATAATCCTGATCTTCCTAGTGCCTAGGGTTGATGAGACGATTATATGGAGGGAATAGGGGAATGGGTGTGAAAATGGTTTGTAGAAAGTAAAGTGCTACATTTATAAATGGTTTCTTTTCTTAACTAAATTGAGGTAAAAATTTATATACAATAGAAATGCACAACTCTAAAATGTTCTATTTCATGAGTTTGAAAAATTGTAATCAGCTGTGAAACCATTATCCAAAACAAGCTACAAAGTATTTACATCCCTCCAGGAAGTTATCTTGGGCTCATTTGTAGCCAACCTTCCAAGCTCACAGGCAACCACTGTTCTGATTCCTACCACTTTAGCTTAGTTTTGTGTGTCCTAGAACTTGACATGAGCAAAATCGCCCAGTATGTACTATTATGTGCCTAGCTTCCTTTGCCCACTGTAATGTTTTTGAGATTCATCTAGGTTGTTTTTTTCTTTACTGCTGTGGAATAGTATTTTATTGTGTGGACATACCACTATTTGTTTATCTATTTTACTACTGAAAAAATTTGACTTATTTCCAGTTTTGGATATTATGATTAAGACTGCAATGAGCATCCCCTTCCACATTTTAAGTGCACATGTGAAGCCATTTCTGTTGAAATAGGAGTGAAGTGTTGAAGCGTACAATAGATGTATGTGTAACTTTAGTAGAAGCTGCTGTTCAGATATCCCAATGGTTATACCATTTTACACTCCCAACAGTGACACACCAGAGTTCCAGATGGTTCATAGGTTCCACATTTTGTATTGTTGGAATAGACATTCTGGTGAGCATAAAACGGTGTCTCACTGTAGTTAAAATTTGCTTGATGTTAAGTACCCTTTCTTATTAGCTATCTGTGTATCTTCCTCTGTGAAGTATCTTTTAACATATTTGCCCAGTTTAAAAAAGTTAGCTTGCCATTTTATTATTGATTTGTAGGAATTCTTTATGTGTTATACACAAGTCATTTGTTAGATGTAAACGTGGCAAAAACCTCTCCCTTATTTGTTTTTTCCTATTCATTTTCTTAATGATGTCTTTTCATAAGTAGGGATTTAAAAATTTAAGTTTGTGTTACCTATTGTTTTCATTATGCTTTGTGCTTTTTAATGTCCCAAGAAATCTTTGTCTAATCTAAGAATGAAAAAGTATTCTTTTGTGTTTTATTCTGGAAGCTTTATGGTTTTCACTTTTATGCTTAGATCTTAATTTATGTCTGCATATGGAATGAAGATAGAGTTGAAGTTCATCATTTCCATATGGATTGTTTCAGCACGTCTGTTAAAAAAGATTTTCTTTTCTCCAGTGAACTGACTTAACACTTTGGAAGTTTATTTTTCAATGAAAAGGTCTAAAAAGAAATTTTATTTTTAAAATATAAGATAGTACCATTGACTTTTGGAAGGATGTACAGTTCTATGACTTTTAACTCAGGTATAGATTTGTGCAGTCACTGCCACAATCAGAATATAGAACAGTTTGATCATCCCAAGAAACTCCCTCATGCTATCTATGTGCCTGTCCTTTTGCTGACACCACACTATCTGAACTACTGAAGCTTTATAGAAAATCTTACAATCAGGTAGTGTAAGTACTCCAACTTTGTAATTCTTTTTTCAAAATTGTTTTGGCTATTCTGGTACTTTTCCATGTTCATATAAATTTGAAAGTTCATTTGTCAGTATTTAAAAAAAAATCTTCCTGGTATTTTTATTGGAATTGTGTTAAATCTGTAGATCATTTTGGGAAGAACTGACATTTTAACTATGCTGAGTTTTGCAGTCCATGAATATGGTATATCTCTCCATTTATTGAGGTCTTCTTTAACCTCTTTCATAAACATTTTTTATAGTTTTCAGCATACAGATCTTATATATGTATTTCATTTTTTGAAGGGGTATTGTGAATGACATTGTTTTAAAATTTTGTTATTGCTAATATATAGCAATATGATTGATTTTGTGTGTTGCCTTGCAATCTTGCTAAACTCAGGTATTAGTTTTAGAAGCTTTTATAGATTCCTTGGGATTTTCTGTATAGAATGCTATGTTGTCCACAAATAGAAGGTTTTATTTCTTCTTTTTTAGTCTGTATGCCTTTTGATTCTTTTCTGTGCTTATTGCAAATAGCTAGGACTTCCTGTACAATATTAAAAAGGAGCAGTGAGAATTCATCCATGCCTTTCTCCCAATCTGATAAGAAAAACATTCATAATTTGCCATTAAGTAGAATGTTAGCTGTAGGCTTTTTACATTTGTTCTTTATCAGATTGAGGATGTTTTCTTCTATTTCAGGTTTATGGAGAGCTTTTTTTTAAAATCATGAATTGTTGCATTTTGTCAAATGCATTTTCTGGATTACATATGAAGATGCATTTTGTCTTTTAAAATTTTAATATAGTAGATTACACTGATTGATTTTCAAATATTGAATCAGCCTTATATTCCTGCTGTAAATTCCACTTATGTGTTTTTTTGATTTGGTTGCTGTTATTTTGTTGAGAAATTTTGCTTCTATATTTATGAAGGATAATAGTCTGCAGTTTTCTATTTGTCACTGTTTTTGTATGTTTTTCGTATACTGGCTTCATGAAATGAGTGGGTATATGTTTCCTTCACTTCTATTTTCTGAAAGAAGTTGTGTAGAATTAATGTTTTTTTCTTCTTTAAATATTTTGTAGAATTTCTAATAAAGGTATCAGGCCTGGAAATGACTTTTTTGAAAGGTTTTAAAAGATAGATTCAATTTTTTAATATTTATATGACTATTTAGGTTATTCATTTCATCTTGGATGAGTTTTGTTTTTTGTGGTTTTCCAAGAATTGTTCAATTTTATCTAAGTTTTTGAATTTATTTATATTATGTTTGTATTATTTCCTTATTATTTTTAATGGCCACAGGATCTGTAGTGATGTCTTCTCTTTCATTCCTGATATTAATCATTTGTATCTTCTCTCTTTTTCCTCTATCAGTCTTGCTAGACACATTTTGATTTTTTCAATTATTGAAAAAACACCTTTGACTTGATTAAGTTTCTCCATAGTCTTTCTGTTTCAATTTCATTGATTCTGCATTACTTTTATTGCTTTCTTTCTTCTGGTTACTTTGGTTTTGTTTTACTCTTCTTTTTCTAGTTTCTTGTGGTGGAAGCTTAGATGGCTGATTTGAGATCTTTATTTTCTTTTTTTCAGTTTTGTTTTTCTTTCTTTCTTTTTTAACCAATACTATACATTTTCATCTAAGCACTATTTTAGATGCACTTCACAAATTTTGATAGGTTGCATTTTTATTTTCATTCAGTTGAAATATTTTCTCATATTTCTTGGGACTTCTTTTTTGACCTATGAATTATTTAGAAGTGTGTTGTTTAATACGTTAGCATTTAGATATCTTCCTCTGGTTTTTCTCTTATTGATCTCCAGTTTAATTCCATTATAGTTTGAGAATATACTTTGTATAATCTCATTTATTTTAAATTGGTTAAAACTTGTTTTATGATCCAGGATCATGATCTATCTTGGTGAATATTTAATATGCACTTGAAAAAAATTGAATGTTGCTTTTGTTGGATGAGGGTATTCCATGAATGTCAGTAAGGTCTTATTTGTTGATGATGTTTTTCAGTCCATTCCCATCTGAGAGTAGGAGTTCCCTTTCCTACTTCTTGACCCAGAACTATAGAGTGTCTCCTAGAGCTCTCTATTCATGTTAATGACCACATCAGGGTGTCAGGCCATGTCATGTTCTGGTCCTAGGATAACAGAGGGGAAAAATAATTCATAACATTCAATGGTACTTTGAGTTCTGGTCTTACTTCCTATCTACCTATTAGTATTTACTATACAGAGTCCTCAGAATGGCGTACATATTTAGTCCAGGTTTTAATGTTGATTTTTCTTTAGGGTACTACCTCTTTGCACTCTTAGTTCATGAGATGTGAGTGGGGTGGACCTTAACCCTACTTCCATGTGCTCTGATCTGACCAGTTAATGTATTCTATCCCAAGGCTGCAATGATTGGTTGAGGACTAAGCATGTGATTCAAACTGTACAAATGTCATTTCTGAGACTTTTGTGGGAACTAGTAGGAAACAGAATTTCTCTTCACTGGGGTTATTTACCTATGGGGATGAAATCTTGTCACAGCTTGAGAAGAGTTTGCCTGAGAGTAAAAGGGCACGTTGAGGAAAGTGAGCTAAAGAAAGAGAAAGACAGACTCCTAATGAACTTGCTTAAGTGCATAGATCCAGCCATTTCTAATGCTAGTAATCATCTCCCACATTCTAGACTTTTCAGGTACATGAACAAAACAAATCAAAATAGCAACAACCCCACCCCCACCCCGCTTCCTCTGCATTAGCCAGTATCAGTTGGTGTTTCTGTCACTTAATATGAAAAGAGTCCTAATACATATATATATATAGTTTGTTTGTTTGTTTTGTTTTGTTTTGTTTTGTTTTTTTGAGATGGAGTCTCTCACTCTGTTGCCCAGGCTGGAGTGCAGTGGCACGGTCTTGGCTCACTGCAAGCTCTGCTTCCCGGGTTCATGCCATTCTCCTGCCTCAGCCTCCCGAGTAGCTGGGACTACAGGCACCCGCCACCGTGCCTGGCTAAATTTTTGTATTTTTAGTAGAGATGAGGTTTCACCGTGTTAGCCAGGATGGTCTTGATCTCCTGACCTCGTGATCCATCCACCCCTGCCTCCCAATATATCTACATATCTTAAGTTTCCTTTCATCTTCCTTAAGTTCCTCAGTCATATTCTAGGGACCCATTGTCCCCTTAAGCCCCAGGGCAGCATCCCCTTCCTTGAGAGAGCAATTAGCTGATTTCATGGTTCTCCAAACAGAAATGGTTGTCCTTAGAGAATCTCAGCATGAAAAATGGGCAGAGAAGCTGGGTCTCAGTATGGAGCCAGAGAGCATGTTTGCAAGTCTGCATCTGCTGGCTACATTAATGTGCAAATCAGGCTGTGGGCCAGAGTTTATTTTTAATAATTAGAAGCCCATCTTACTTTGGAAATGTGCTGCAGCTTCCTGTGACGAAAGGGAAAAGATGTTTCATCCCTTCTTTCCCTCACTCCATGGAATCTACATTTCTGGAAACTTAGAGATGACATAGCTTATTCACTCATGGAACTCAATATTCGAGGAGGAGAAAATTGTCAGTAGAAAAAAAGACGATTTTTAAAGATGGGAAAGGAAAATTATCTATTTCTGTATAGTATTTGGCAAATTTTGCTAAATTTCCTCAGGATCCCAAACTAGGGGGTAGATAACATTTTTGGCACATAGATGAGGCAGGTGCCTGGCATGGTTGTCAAGAGCTTGGAATCTTAGAACCACAAGACAGTAAGATTGTAGCCCAATATTTTGCCTATGGAAAGAAAGAGGACCCTTGTGGGAAAGGGCCCTGTCCAAGGTCAGGCTGATAATTAAGAAGAAGAATTATGAAGAAGGAGCGTGGGCTCCTTCTTCTGTGTCCCAAAGGCTTCCACCATAGCCCACACCATCCAGACTCACAACTTTCCTACAGTTCCAGAAGTGCCTCTTTGCAGGGGTCCCAGGTGTGAATATGATATGCCCACTTCGCTTGGCCATCCACCACCTGTTTGTCACTCAGCCAACTGGCAGTCCCCATCCCCATGTTTTGTTTTTGTTTTTGGCATAGCTGAATTTCACCAGGCAAAGTCTCAGGTGTAGAATGCAACCAGAAGCATGCCATTTGCTGCGGGCAATGGAATGTGAGTGGAAGTCACATGTCACTTCAGGATGAAGGCCTTCAGGTAAGCCTGCCTCACTGCTGTATCATCAACAAGGGTTGGTGCTGAGAAGGCCTTGAAGCACAATCTGTCCTGCCCTCCAGGAGAACTCATGGTCCAGCGAGGGAGGCAGATATGGAAGCAATCATCATGCAAGGTGATTGGGGCTGGGCCAATGCTTTGTCCCAGCAGGAGGGGCCAACGAAGGGTGCAGACAGCTCTGCTGGGGGCAGGGGTTAGAGAAGCCTTTACTAAAATGCAGAGATCTTGAGTTGGGTCTTGAAAGACATGTTAAATTCTCCAGGTAGGCAAAGCATATACGGAAATCCCAGATGAGAGAACTACGCTCTCTGCTTTGTTTTCTTGTGGTATTTGTCTTACTGTGCTCTTTGTGATAGTATCATGTATCTACCTGGTCTCCTATAGCCCATTTGCTGCTGTACTTAACATCTGTGTGCCTCAGTTTCCTCATCTGTCAAGGGAGTATAGTTATAATGCTCCCTCACTAGAGTTCTTTTCAGGATTAAATTGTTTAAGGTATGTGGATATATATGAAGCATATCAGATGATGCCTTACACATGGTAAGCACTTGGTAAATGCTACAGTACAATACTTTATATTTAATAGATACTCAAAAAATGTTTTCCTCATTAAAGTGCTCCTCAACTTTATGTGACCCCTGTCACCTAAAATAAAAACTATTTTGGCTACTGGAAGCCACTGGCAGCCTAATGTCTACTCTCAAAAAGCATCCCTCCACTGAATTAGCTAATCCTCTGATCTGTATTGGTATCACTCAGTGATTAGCAGGGATTAGAGGAGTGCCTACTACTAAAAGTCAGGGAGACACAAAAAATGATAGGACTAAGAATTGGCCCTCAGACTTAGGGGCCAACTGGAGCAACCCAATGTATGCTTGGGTCCAACAGAAAAGATATACCATAGGATGACTCCAATTTGCAGCTTGTAGATGCTTTGATATAAAGAGCATCATGGCCAGAAGTGCATGGGAGGAGAATTATCTGACTGGGTAGAGATCTTAGAGGGTTCTCAAATGGATTTTCCAGTAAGTGCTCTATACAAACACATATGGGAGGAGAAGATGTGGGATTGCAGAGCTGCAAAGATGACATTGTGCAAGGCAAACCCCAGGTCTCTCCATGAATTCTTCCTCTTCCATTAATTCTTTGAGGCATAGAAAGTAGATTTCCAAGTATCATGGGAAGTTAAGCATGCTGCTGAGGATGGTCCAGAAATAACAGCATGGCTACTGGAGTGCTGGGAAGACTGGAGGTGACAGAGGCTCTAAGGAGGAGTGAGAGTTGAAGCACCACATTAGAGAATGCTGAACTGAAGTCAGGAAGAAGGCAGGCCTGAGAATATGGGCTCATGGGCTCCCTACTTCGGTGACTGTTAAAGACTCATCTACAGATTGGAATATTGGCAGCAATGGAAATTTTAGCTTTTGTGTGTCATCTCTTTAACTCTATGTTTTTACATGTTGCTTCCTGTTTATTAACTTCTATTTCTTATAACTTTGTGATGAGACAGTTGGAAGGCATGCCTGTCTCTCATATTGTGTACATTGCCAGGAGGACTAGGTGGAGTGTGTATGGAAGAAAGAATATGCCAAAAAAAAAAAAAAAAAAAGCATTAGTGAATGAAACACCACCAGGAGAGTTCATGGAAGAATGCACTGGCAAAGAAGTTATACATAGACATCTACCCAGAGAGAATCTGAGGTTGACTATAAATAAAGTTTAGAAATGGTATAGAACTCAGAGTGAAAAGGAGTGTGGTGGAAGACTTCTAGGAAGAGGTGTTTCTTTACTGGACCTTGAAGGATGGTTGGACTTTGGACACATGGAAGGAGAAAAAATCATATTCTAAGATGGATGTGATGATTAATTTTACATGTCAACTTGACTGGGCCATGGGATGCCCAGATATTTGGCTAAATATTATTCTGGCTGTGTCTGTGAGGATGTTTTTAGATGAGATTAACATTTGAATCAATAGCCTGAGTAAAGCAGATTGCCCTTCCTAATGTGGGTGACCCTCAGCCAATCAGTTGAAAGCTGAAATAGAACAGAACGGCTGACTCTCCCACAGATAAGAAGAAACTCTTCCAGCCTGTTTTGAGCTGGGATATCTTTTTTTATTCCACTTTTTGGACTCAAATTGAAACATTAGACCAGGTGCAGTGGCTCATGCCTGTAATCCCAGCACATTGGAAGGCCAAGACGGGTGGATCACCTAAGGTTGGGAGTTCGAGACCAGCCTGGCCAACACCATGAAACCCCATCTCTACTAAAAATACAAAAATTAGCCAGGTGTGGTGGTGAGCACCTGTAATCCCAGCTACTCAGGTGCCTGAGGCACAAGAATGGCTTGAACTCAGGAGGTGGAGGTTGCAGTGAGCTGAGATCATACGACTGCACTCTAGCCTGAGTGACAGAGTGAGACTGTCTCAAAAAAAAAAAAAAAGCCCAAAACCAAAAACATGAGTTCTTCTTGGGTCTCCAGGCTGCCAACTTTCATACTGAAACTTACACCAGTAACTCTCCTGTTTCTCAGGCCCTGCACTTAGACTGGCGTTACACATGGGCTCTCTGGGGCCTCCAGATTGCTGACTGCAGAACTTGGGACTTCACAGCTTCCATAGTCACACAAAGCAGTATCTTATAATCACTCTCTCTTCCTCTCTTGACATACACACATGCACACACACGCACGTGCACGCACACACACACACACACACACACACACACAATCTCTTGGTTTCTATTGGTTCTATTTCTCTGGATAATCCTGACTAATAAAATGAAGAACATAGCTTTTGAGGCAAAGTTATAGTAAATTAATACTTACTGAGAATCTACTATGGGTCAAGCACTTTATGCATAATCTCATTTAATCCCTATCCTCATGCAGTGGGAAACATTTTTAAGTCCAGTCTGTGGGTCATTATTGTATTGATATTGAATTAACAGATATTTAGTGAGCACCTACTATGGGCCAGAGACTTCTCCATTCTGTGTGATGACACATTTCACATATTTATTTATTTGTTTAATCGACAAATACTGAGTGTCTACTGAATGCTTGGAATGCATCAGTGAACAAAACAATAATATACATTCTCTTGAAATTTACATTTTAGTGAGGAAAGGCAGAACAATAATGCTAGCTATAACAATTAATTATACAATATGTTAGAAGGTGATAAATGCTCTAAAAATGTTGATACAATAAAGGGGATTAAACACGTTGAGGTTGGGGTTGGGTCACAATTTTAAATAGGACAGTCAAGGAGACCCCATTATAAAGGTAAAATCTGAGCAAAGTATTGAGAAGGGGATGTATGAGTGAACAAGTGCAAAGGCCCTGAGACAAGAACCCTTGGTACATTGGAGGAATAGCAAGAAGGCTGGTGTGGGTGGATGAGAATGAATAACAGGAGATGATAGAAGGAGGAGGTGAGGTCAAGGGTTAAAAAAGAGAGGTCATAGTATGTAGGCCTTTGTAGACCATTGCAAATAATGTGGTTTTAGTCTTTGCTGTGTGTTTTGCAGAGGATGACCTAATCTGTTTTACATTATAACGGAATCACTCTGGCTGCTGTGTTTCAGTGGTCCAGGTGAGAGATGGTGGTAACTGGAACCAGGGTAGTAGCAGTGGAGGTAAAAGAAGTGAACAGATTCTAGGTATGTGTGTATATGTATATACATATGTGTGATGTGTATGTATGTATGTATATACCTATAGTAACAGCTTTAGTGAGATAAAATTCACCCACTTAAAGTGTACAATTCAGGTAAGACTCCAAGGCTTTGGAACTGAGAAACCAGAAACATGGAATTTTCACCAACTAAGATGGAGGAAGAGAGTAGATTCATGGGAAGGAAAGGGCAATAGTTTAGTTTGGGATATGTTAAATCTACACCCAATTGCTATTGAGGGAAATCTGGGAATTATCCCTTACTCTTCCCATTTCTTTATCATTACTATCCCAAATCCCTACATCTGATCTGTGTAGTCAGGTCACTTCTACCTCCAAAGTGTATCTTGAGTACGCCCATTTCTATTGCAAAGTGCTTATGAGATATCTCATGTCCTCCCCTCCATTTCCCATTCTCTTTTGCAGTTAGAATGGAGTCATGTGACTGGTTCTGGCCAATAAGCTGTGAAGAGAAGTGACACATGGCACTTCCTGGTCAGAACAGTTAAGAACCCATGACATACCTCCTTCATCTCTTTCTTTCCTGATAGGGTGTCTTGAAGGCCATGTATTCCAAATGGTAGAGCTGCAAGATGAAGGACTTCCCAACTCACACTGGAGTCTCATGTAGGCAAAAAATAAACTCTGTATGTATTGAGTGTTATTTAACTACTGAGATATCAGATTTATCCTCATACAATTTTTCTTCTCCCTCCTGCTACCCTAGTCTGAGCTTCCATTATCGTTACCAAATTTTGTGGAATAGTTACCTAATTAACATCCTTACTCCTACCTTTGTATCCCCCAAGTTCATTCTTCACACAGCAGCCAGATCAGAGTTCTTCTTCAATGGCTTCCTGTTGCACTTATCACTGAGTTGCTGTGTGATCTGGCTCCTGACTTCCTCTTGAACCTCATCTCATCAGCCCCTAGCTCACTGAGCTGCTTATTCTGCCTCAGACTCAACAAGCTCTTTCTTTTTGCAGGGCCTTTGCCTGTACCTGGTTGGTCTCATGGCTGGCTCCTTCCTATCCTTCAGGTCTCAGGTTAGATCTCACCTTGTTCAGCGAGGCCTCCCTGATGACTCTATCCAGAGTTGCCCACACTCCCCTCTCCATTATTTTCTGTGATAATACACTATTTATTTTAAACACTAATAACAATCTATCATTTAATGAATGAACAAATGAACTAAGCAACTAACTAACTAACTAACTAACTAACTAACTAACTAACTAACATATTTACTCTCTGTCTCATCCACTGAAAGTAAACTCCACAAGAACAGAGACCTGTATTCACCATTGTACCACCGGTGTCTTAGTGTATTTTCTGTTGCTATAACTGAATACCTGAGACTAGGTCATTTATAAAGAAAACAAATTTATTTCTTTCAATTTTGGAGGTCGGGAAGTCCAAAATCAAGGGGTTGCATCTGGTGAGGGCCTTCTTGCTGGTGGAGACTCTGCAGAGTTCTGAGGTGGCACAGGGCATCACATGGATAGCAATTGCATGAGAGAGAACAAAACTGGCTTTTATAATAGACACACTCTTGTGATAAACAACCCACTCCTGTGATAACCCATCAATCCATTTATCCATTAATCCTTGAGTGAATTAATCCATTTATGAAGGCATAGCCCTCATGACCCAATCACCTCTTAAAAGTCCCACCTCTTCATAATGTGACATTGGTAATTGGGTTTCAACATGAGTTTCAGAGGGGCCAAACATTCACACCATGGCAGCCCATGTCAGATGTGCATTTAACATGTGGTAGATGCTTCAAAAGCATCACATGATTCAGCATCAGAGACACAGCAGTGCCCAAGGCAGGGTTCCTGTCCTCAGAAATCTCATGGTTGAATAGTGAGAGGCCAGGAGTCAGGGTGCAGTGAGTTTGCAACCCAATCTAACCTAATTTGGGGGAAGGTTGGAAGAGCTTCCTGGAAAAGGGGATGCCTGAGGCAGGCCCCAAAGGACTGAGGACTGTTAGTTGGCCTGATAGATTAAGAGAAGGACCTTTTAGAAAGTAGAAGTGACATGCATAAAGGATCAGAGGGGTGAGAATAGGGTTAAGGCCAGTCCAGAATGACTGCAATGTGGGATATGAGATGCAATAGCGAGAGATAGGGTGGAGACAGAGCAAGGACCAGATCATCCAAGGCCTGGCATGTTAGGCTAAGAAGATTGCACTTGACCTTGCATCAGTAGGCTGTCATTGACTAAGTCCAAGTGTTTTGTGGCAGAACAGACTTAGGCTAATTCCCTTTGGGCATCATGGTGAGGTGGAGGGCCTTTGGTTAAAGGATATTGCCTCTGTTCCTCATTGGCTGCATAGATTTCTCTTCTCCGTGGCTCCCAACTCCATTCTGTCTAGTACATGTGGTGTAGAAAATAGACACAGGAAGGGAATGAGAAGGAAGAATATTTACAGTAGAGAAGTTTGGACATTGGAAGTAATTCCTGGGATGAAGAAAGAATAGCAGAGGAGGGAGTGGAAAAAGCACTGGAAAGAACCCTGGTTCTGTCACTAATTACTATATGGCCTTGGAAAACTCATTTTATCTACCTGGGCCTTGATTTCTCCATATGGATAATGGGGCTTTGGGCTTAATCTGGTAATTCACCAAAAATGTCCAACCTTACAGAATCATACTGGTGGTGGGATTTCAGGCACCATGATCTTGAAATAGGATACATATATATATATATATATATATATATATATATATATATAGTCTATGACTTAAGACATATCCTATAAATGGCTCTTATGCATCTCCTCCATTCCCCTTCTCAAGGGAACAGACATACTATGTGTCTATGTGTCTATATGTCAGTACTTTGATAGGCATTGGAGATAAAACAGACAGGCCCAATCTCTCTGTTTTCATGAAGCCTACAGTTTAGCACTAGAAAACTGATTTTAAGAAAAGCACACAAACAATGTAAAATTACAACCGTGATCAGAACCACAGAAGTAACTCACAGCATGAAGAGAACCATTCAACCATTCATTTTCTGACTCCCAGGGAGTCAGAAAAGCCTGGGACAGTTCTGGAGGCTGGGAAGTCCAAAATCGAGGGGCTGCATCTGACGAGGGCATTCTAGCTGGTGGGGACTCTCTCTAGAGTCCCAAGGTGCCACAAGGCATCACATGGCTAAGGGGTGCAAAAACCAGAACCAAACTGGTTTTTATAATAGACCCTCTCTTGTGATAACTCCTTACAGTAGTGACACTTGAGGGAGATCTGAAGGATGAGTCAGAGATAACTGGGCAGGGAGGGGAAGGTATCAAGTACGAGGCAGAGGGAACAGCATATTCAGAGAGACAGGGCAAAGGCTGGTATGGCTGGAGCAGGGAGAGGAGCCTGGCAAAGGATGAAGCTGGACAGGGGACTGTTTAAAATATTGCATGTGCAGAGCCTAGGGGATCCAGTTGGTCAGACATTGGTCCTTTGGCTGCTGAATTGTGGGGGGTTCTGACAGGGTGCTGGGGGAGGAGGGAGGATGTCAGGGGACATTTGGTATAGGTGTGCTTGGGATAAGGAAGTATTTTCAATATTCTAACACTCTTTATGGCTACGTGGGTGTGTTCCATCTGACCATTAGTGATTGGGACAAAGAGGTGGGCAGAAACCCAACCAACCATGAGGACCTAGAGGACACAGAGTTTGCCCTGACAATACTGGGGAGTCACTGCTGGGGCCAAGGAAGGTAGTGAGGGGACCACAATTGGGTTTTACGGAACTGAGATTAAGCTGAGGAGAGTAAGGTTCTCATTCAGTCTCAGAACTGAAGTGGGGGCCAAAAATCAGTACTTAAGATATATCTATCTTAATATTTCTGCAATATTTTAAAAAATTTCAAAGCAATGCACAAAACATTCCATTGTGAGCAAAATATCAACATTTTCAATTAAGATGGCACTTAATCCTGCACTTTCATGATTCGACCTCACTTTCTTCAATACAATCTATGCCCTGTCAGATGCTGTCTTCATGTAAATTTTTGCTAGTTTGTTCACCATGGCCATATTTTGCACTCATTTAAAAATATTGCATGAAAATAGTATTTATCTTGATTGCTGAGTATTTAGGGTGTCTCCATAAATGTTGGGCCTGGCCCTAATTTTGAAGCACTCTGATTTTGAAGTGATGACTTGGGTCTGTGGATGTGGAGGCGCAGAGGGGCCAGTGTGGATGTGGGGAGTCATGGGGGTGGGGCGCACACAGGAGATGTAGGCAGATTGTCTGAATGCGGCAGGAGGGGATGTACAGGCAGGCATGCTGCTCGCCCCTCTTCTGGGGATTATGAGGAGGGGGTATGAGGGGGATGCTCTTGGCAGCCCATCTGCACTATGTGACTGCCAGCCAGGCTTGCGAGCCAAGCGCCCACCTCCCTTGAGGAGGCTGTTGGGAAGCCATTTTCCAAGGAGAGTGGGAAGCATCTCATGGTCTGACTCGGCCATACCTTGGGGCTACTCTGATGTGCTCCCCCAATAGACCCTAATCTGCTCCCTTCTATTGCCCATGTGACCCACTCACCTCCAGGTGAGCCCTGGTTCCAGCTTGTGGAGTCTGTGTAGAGCCCACTGGCCACGTGCTCCTAGACCTCCTGGGTCTGTGGACCGGCCTATATCTTTAATGTTGCCGATTGTGCTCCACCCCTGAACTTAACCTGCTTCTATGATCCTGCAGGCTGTGGATGGGAAGCAAACGACATCCATCTAGGGCCTTGGACGCATGCTAGAAGACCTTCCCATGATGTGAGGTCAGAGTCACCTGGGACCTCTGAGTCCTGGGGACACAGGTAGAATTGTCAAGACAAGGTCAGGTCAGGAGCATGTGGGACAGCAGGGGATGGGGGAAAGGGATTGAGGAGGACTAATGATTAACAGCAGAATCAACAGCCAACACCATAGACATCTCAATTGGTTTAGCTTACCAAATTCTGACTGAAAAAGTTGAGCAAACTTTACATTTGATGGGTGTCAAAACTGTTGCACCCAGATCAGCTATAGACAAGAGCAGAGTCTCAGTGGAAATTTTATTTTATTAAAAAAAAATGACATTTACTTCTTATTAAGGTGAAGGTTGAGTGTCTCTTAAATTCCAAAGCTTTAGGGGTACTAGTGGTTTTTGGTTATATAAATGTACTGTATAGTGATTAGTCTGGGTTTTCAGTGTACCTGTCACCTGAACTGTGTATATTGTACACAACAGGGGATTTTTTTTGTCCCTTATCCCCCTCCCACCCTTCCACCTTCTGAGTCTCCAGTGTCCTTTATACCACTCTGTATGCCTTTGCAAAGCCATAGCTTAGCTCCCAGTTATAAGTGAGAACGTGCAGTGTTTGGTTTTCCGTTCCTGAGTTACTTCACTTAGGATAATGGCCTCCAGTTCCAGCCAAATTGCTGGAAAAAATGATTCTTTTTAATGGCTGAGTAGTATTCCGTGGTGTATGTATACCACTTTTTTAATCCACTTGTCAGTTGATGGGAACTTAGGTTGATCCTATATCTTTGCAATTGTGAATTGTGCTGTGGTAAACATATGAATGCAGGTAACTTTTTAAAATATAATAACCTCTTTTCCTTTGGATAAATATCCAGTAGTGGGATTGCTGGATCAAATGGTAGATCTACTTCTAGTACTTTGAGAAAGCTCCATACTGTTTTCCATAAAGGTTGTACTAATTTACATTCCCACCAACAATATATAAGCATTCCCTTTGTACTGCATCCATACCAACATCTATTGATTTTGACTTGTAAAAAACGACCATTTTGACTGGGGCAAGGTGGTATCTCACTGTGGTTTTAATTTTCATTTTCCTGATGATTAGTGGTGTTAAGAATTTGTTTTCATATTTTTCTTGGCCATTTGTATGTCCTCTTTTGAGAAATGTCTATTCATGTAGTTTGTCCACTTTTTAATGGGATTACTTGTTTTTTTCCTTGATGATTTGTTGAGTTCCTTGTAGATTCTAGATCTTAGTCCTTCGTCAGATGTATAGTTTGTGAATATTTTCTCCAATTCTGTAGGTTGTCTATTTATTCTGTTGATTATTTCTTCTGCTGTGCAGAAGCCTTTTCATTTAATTAAACTCCATTTATTATTTTTGATTATATTGCATTTGCTTTTGGAGTCTTAGTCATAAATTCTTTGCCTGCGTCAATGTCCAGAAGGGTTTCTCCTAGATTTTCTTCTCAAATTTTTCTGGTTTCAGGTCTGATATTTAAGCCTTTTTTTTTTCTGTTTAAGTATTTAATTCATCTTGAGTTAATTTTCGTATATGGTGAGAGACAGGGATTCAGTTTCATTCTTCTACATGTGGCTATCCAGTTTTCCCAGCATCAGTGGAAATTTTAAATAAGTGAGATGAAGATCCTGAAGCATTTCTTTGAAAAATTGTAACAGAAGAGGAAACATGGCTTTACCAGTACAATCCTAAAGACAATGCACAATCAAAGCAATGGCTACTAAGAGGTGGATGTGGTTCAGTCAAAGCAAAAACAGACTGGGCAAGAACAAAGGTCTTAGCAACAATTTTTTGGGCTGCTCACAGAAGTTTGCATGTTGACATTCTTGAAAGTCAAATAATAATAATAACATCTACTTATTATGACAATATTTAGAGAAAGCTACAGCTTTAGCAAAAATGCTCAGAAAAGCTTCACCAGAGAGTCCTTCTCCAGCATGACAATGTTCCTGCTCATTTATTTCATTAAACAATGGTAATTTTGCCAGAGTTTTGGTGAGAAACCATTAGGCATTCGCCTTAAAGTTCTGATTTGACCTCTTCTGACTTATTTTTATTTCCAAATCTTAAAACATTTGTAAAGGGCATTCATTTTTCTTCAGTTAATAATGTAAAAATGACTTCATTGACATGGTTAAATTGCAAGAACCCTCAGTTCTTTAGGGATGGACCAAATGACTAACTTCATTGCTTACAAAAGTATCTTGAACTTGATGCAGCTTATGTTGATAAATAAAGTTTATATTCTTAATTTTTATCTTTTAATTCCATTTTCCACAACTTTTGTTGAAGCCTCTTCATAGTTATTAGTTGAAGGACAAAGAACAGATTTACTGCCTTTTTTCTATTCTTTTTAAGAAATTTATACATAATAGATGTACACAGTTTTGGGGTACCAGTGATAATTTAATATATTCATATAATTTGTAAGGATCAAATCATTGTACTTGGCATGCCCATAACCTTAAATATTTTTTCTTCATTCTAGAACCATTATAATTCATCTCTTCTTGCTATTTAAAAATGTATGATAGAATGTTATAAACTATAGTCACTAGTCACCGTACAGATCTAGCTAACAGTAGGTCTTATTTCTTCCATGAAACCATATATTTGTACTCATTAATTAACTTCTCTTCATTCTTCCCCTCCTCTCTACCCTTACTTGCCTTTTTTATCTCCCACATACGAATTATTTGTTTAAGTTCCTTGTAGATTCTAGATGTTAGTCCCTTGTCAGGTGTATAGTTTGGAAATATTTTCTCCTATTCTGTAGGTTGTCTATTTACTCGTTGATTATTTCTTCTGCTCTGCAGAAGCTTTTTAGTTTGATTAAGTCCAATTTAACATGTGATATTTGTCTTTCTGTGCTTGGATTATTTCACTTGAAATAATGACCTCTGGTTCTGTCCATGTTGCTGCAAATGACAAGATTTCATTCTTATGGCTGGAAAATATTTCATTGTGTGTATACATCATGTTTTCTTTATCCATGTATCCATTGATGAGTAGTTAGGTTGATTCCCTATTTTGACTATTGTGAGTAGTGCTGCAATAAATATGGGAATGCAGAGATTTTTTTTAACATATTGATTTGCTTTGTTTTGGATATATACCCAGTAGTTGAATTGCTGAATCATATGGTGCTTTTATTTTTAGTTTTTTGAGGAAATTCCAAACTGTTCTCCATAATGGCTGTGCTAATTTGCATTTCCACCAACAGTGTACGAGGGTTCTCCGTTTTCTGCATTCTTGCCAGCATCTGTTTTTTCCTGTCTTTTTGATAAAAGAAATTTTAACAGGGGTGAGATGGTATCTCATTGTTGTTTTGATTTGCATTTCTCTGATGATTAGTGATGTTGAACATTGTTTTTCATATACTTGTTGGCCATTTGAATGTCTTCTTTTGGAAATGTCTACTCAGATCATTTGCCCATTTTTTATTTGGATTGTTTATTTGCTGTTGAGTTGTTTGAGTTCCTTATATATTCTGATTATTAATCTGCTGTCGGTTGAGAGTTTACAAACATTTTCTCATTCTGTGGGTTGTCCCTTCACTTTGTTGATCATTTCTTTTGCTGTGCAGAAGCTTTTTGACTTAACGTAATCCTATTTGTCTATCTTTGCTTTGGATGTCTGTGCTTTTGAGGTCTTACACAAAAAATCTTGCCCAGATCAATGTCCTGTGACACTTCTCCAATGTTTTCTTTTAGTAGTTTCAAAGTTTCAGGTCTTAAATTTAAGTCTTGAATCCATTTTGATTTGATTTTTGTGTATGGTAAGCCAGAGGGGTCTAGTTTCATTCTTCTGCATGTAGATATCCAGTTTTCCCAGCATCATTTATTGTCCTTTAAATGTGTTTAATTTTTATATATGTTCTCTACTCTGTTCCATTGGTCTATGTGTCTATTCTTATGCCAGTAGCACACTGATTTGGTTACAATTGCTTTGAAATAAATTTTGAAGTCAGTTAGTATGACTTTGTTCTTTTTGCTCAGGATTACTTTGGCTATTAAGGGTCTTTTGTGGTTCCATATAAATTTTAGAATTTTTTTTCTATTTCTATAAAGAATATCATTGATATTTTAATAGGGATTGCATTGAATCTATAAATTGCTTTGGGTAGTATGGTCATTTTAACAATATTAATTTTTTAAATCTATGAGCATGGATTATCTTTTTTGTGTGTGTCTGCTTCAATTTCT